>NC_066620.1:211399378-211701288 GCF_025201925.1 Gopherus flavomarginatus | reverse complement strand
GTAAAAGGTCTTACAGTGTGGCTGTCAGAATGGAGCAGGGCAGCTGCTGATGTGCCACCAGGGCCCCTGAGTTCTGCCTAGAGAACTAAAACATATTTAAGGCAGATCTCTTAAAACAAAGTGCCCAATGAGGTCCTCGTTTGATAGATATATATTTTTTGTGGCTTGCACACAGAACTCTCCTACAAGCTTACAGAGAAGCCAGATTCCTTTTGCTCTACCTTTTTTAAACACGCGACAGTGAGGGCTGTTTTCTCCAGTACACATCAGTATTGGGCTTTTTTGTTCTTCACACTAGAAGCAGCATAAAAATAGTCACTGGGAGTGGGGTGCTGTATTTACATACCAGTGACAGATGACTTTTTTGTGTTTGGTTGCTTTTCAGCTTCAGCAGATGCTAGAGCGTACATGTTCTGCTGCTCAATACTTGTCTAGGTCTGGGGAGCCTGCTGGTCTAGTTCATTATGGAGCCTCATTCCTTCTTATCTGCAAAGAAACTCTTGGAGAGAAGCAGAGCATAGTGGTCAGGAGCTCCTTCATCCTAATCCCCACACTGCTGCAGCTGCTTTCTTTGAGTTTGGGCAAATCACATCCCCTCTCTACTTCGGTTTCTGCATCCAGTGTCAGTTAAGACATTTTCTCTCTGCCTAAAGCACTGTGCATTTATGTATCCATCATATACAGACCTGTCCACACATCACCTCTGATAATTAGGTATAGGAGTGCATGTCCATATAAATAACTATGAACGCTAACCTACACAAGTGTGGTATACTTCAGCACAGATGTGTTTTACCTTAATAAAAATAGACTCTTAGAAGTCAGGGAGAGAAGCAGCCTAGTAGGTCATTGGGTGACTTTGAGAGAAAGAGGAAGAGTTTGAAAATTTCCTCTGCTTTCCTCTGTGGAGAAGCTGAGAATGGGGACCAGTCATGACATGAATGAAAGCTCTTCTTTGCCAGACTCTGCCTGTCTTGCAAAGGAGGATGCATATTGCATTGGCTTTGTCCACCCATGCAAATGAAGAAAAGTCTCAGCTCTTGGGTTTTCCTTTCTCCCTTTCCTTAGATGGCTGATCAGTCCCATTCCTCAGAGGATTTGACGCTTTTAATCAAGGAAACCTCCTTTCTCCCTTGCCTGTCTTTTTGTTTCATCCACCTCCTATGTCTTGTCATAACCCCCCATTGTAAGCTGTTTGGGGTAGGATCCGTCTTAGTACTTCATGGCTCTGTTCACCTAGTGCAATGGACCCTGATGGCTATCGTAATGCAAATAATGATAAGGGGAACCCAAGGATGTGACGTAGGGAGATGATGGGGCTGGTTCCTTTCCTTTTGGGGAGGAATGTTTTTACTGTGTTGCTTAGGCGGTCAAAGCACAGTCATTTAAGAGGATAGTTGATAGGGGTGGCTAGAGTATGTTTTCCTTCCTCGGTGCCGGCATCCCCTCCAACTTGCAGAGGCAAAATTTCATTTCTGTTTATTCTAGGTGTGGGGGAGGGGGCGTTCTGGGAAGAATAATCCCCCTCCCCAGAAATTAGGCCTCAAGGGTCAAATTTATTGCTGGCCTAAGCAGGTACAACTCCATTGACTTCCATGCAGTTGTGCCCATTTATGCCTGCCATGAATTTTGCTCTGGGGTTGTATAGTGGAGGTTCTACAAGAATGCCACCCTGTAAATGGGGCAGGGGAGAGGGGCAGGGTTTCCACACTCCTGCAGTCCTGCTCTGACTGTTAAAGGGGCAGTTGCCACCATCCCTGCTAAGGAGTCTCTTCGAGCATTATATCCTCCACTTACTTTTCTGTGTGTTTCTGTACTGAATGCACCAGCTGTTCACTCTATCCGTTTTTTACTGAAGTTTGGCTTTGCATTATGAAAAATCCATGCCCTTGTAGGACAGCATGGTTGTCACTGATATGTTGAATAACATGGCCAGTTGGAACTACTTCTTGGTAATAATAAGGGTTAGATACCCTAAAGGCTCAGGCTCCCCCTGATACTTGAGCTAATCGAGAATCTCCTTTTAGCAATATATAAACAATCAACCTGTGGCACTCCTTGCCAGAGGATGTTGTGAAGGCCAATACCATAACAGGGTTAAAAAAAGAACTAGATACATTCATGGAGGATAGGTCCATCAGTGGCTATTAGCCAGGATGGGCAGGAATGGTGTCCCTAGCCTCTGTTTGCCAGAAGCTGGGAATGGGCAACAAGAAATGGATTACTTGATGATTATCTGGTTTGTTTATTCCCTCTGGGGCACCTGGCACTGTCCACTGTCAGAAGACCGGATACTGGGCTAGATGGACCTTTGGTCTGACCCAGTAGGGCTGTTTTTATATGGCCTGACAGACAGCTGAGCAGTTCTGAGTGCAACAAGTAGAGGGCAGTGATGTGTGTGTGTGTATGGAGCCATATAATGTACACATACAAGCTTGGTCCTTACAATGTTTCTATGCTTGAAATGAAGGGATTCAGACAATTTCATTGTAAATCTCTTGGAAGTTGTGTTTTACACTGTATCCGCAGCCCTTTGCCCAGCTGAGTTTAAAGGGACCTTGTTCAAGTTGAAAATCCTTTTTTAATTAAATCCTCTCCCTTGTTTCTAGTAACATCTTCAAAAGTTGAAATGGAGAAGTAAAGAAATCGGACTTACTTTCAGCATTTCTGCTGGTCTTACATTTTAGGTTTCGCTCAGTCTGGCAACTGAAAGCAGCCTCGTCAGTTTCATATTTGTTTCTAGTCTGTTTTCCTTTCCTGGTCTCATGCTCCAGCACAGTACTGAAATGTTGAACTTTTTTTTTTTTCATGGGAATGTTGCTGATAAGTTTTATAAAATGTAGTTATTGCAACAACTACAAATTTGGCTGAAATCTGACCTGCCAGGGCCCAATTTTCCTCCCATTCAAATCAACAAAACTTCCATTGGGTTCGGTGGGAGCATTCCAGTTCTTCTTTATTCCACAGGGGCTCTGAGGAATGCCACCACCTTTGTATTTACCCCCCTGGGGAGTCCCTGTGTTACGCTGCTGATCACATGGAGTGATACCATGCTGCAGCACTGTTGTATTAGCCATGACCACATATGAGGGGGATGACCCCTTGGGTCCTAACAGGCAAATGGAGAAAATCCTGAGGTTGCTAATACTGTTTCACTTAGTGTAGTGGTGCAGAATAGAGGTGCTGAACTGGTGGATAGAAAAACCCTGACTTCATGGCATTCCCAGTGATAGAATCCTTGCAATCGGGGCCTTGTACAGGAGGGGGCCCAGAGACAGAGCAGGTGAGCTTTGGCTGGATTTTGTTAAAGGATGGAAAGTAACCCTGACCAGCTATGACTTGTCCTCACATAGGTTTACGTCACCTATAATGGGCAGGAGTGTGCTGGCCTGGTAGAGCAGCACAATCAACTGAACGACGAGGTGCAGGTGCTGCTCCTGGAGCAGGGAGTGCACACCTGCTGGAAGACAGAGGACGTGAGACTGGCTAAGATGCAAAGATCGCCGCCCCCTACTCTTCCGATGGACCATAGCCCTGCCACTGCGATGGACCAGAGCCCTGCCACTGGATCAGTTCAGAGATCGGTTTCTAGGAATATTGATGTACCTAAAAGGTATGTGTCCTCGACTGGTTGGCACTTTTAGCTTTGGAGACTGATTCTGTTTCATCTTGGCTGGTTCAATAGCTGGGCATGTGCACTGGTAACTTACAGAATCCCTCCTCTCTTTCTGTTCTAAACTAGTATGTAGTGTTGCTGAAAGTTGTTAAATGGCGCTGGATTCTACTCCAGAGGTGGCTGCATTTCCATGTGTGGGTGAAATGATCCCTGTGTATAGTTTATAAAATGCCCTAGAATCCTATAGTATAAAGCATATTTATGGAAACAGTTGCACATGGCAACATAAAATGTGAGATGCTGAATTCTGGTTCTGCTCATGGTCACTATGGCTAAAATAGAATCAGAGTCCCGTGGTTTGGGAGGGTCCATGGGCATAGTAAAAATCTATCAGGAGTCTGCAGAGAAGCTGTTAAGATTGCACTGGAAGCTCAAAATAAAGCACAGGCGCTAATTCTAGAATGGTCCTTGTGTGTTTGTTTACCCAGAGCAGTAAAAATGCTGTTTGTTTCAGTGTATGATGAGAAATGAACCATCTCCCACCTCTGCCTTGTTTGTACACGGGATGAGACCACGTCATTGTGACGTTCTGTGTCAGCCTCTCCAAAGGGTGGATTATCCAGAGTGCTGTTGAATTTAGGATTAAGAGGATTTTTTTATGGTGGTTTAGGAGAAAAAAAATGTTCTCTGCTAAAGCAAACTTCCCTCGTGGCAAGTTTAGAAATTGCTCCGGTTCTGTTTGGCCTGGGACAGCAGAGTAGGGAGAGGTCACAGGGAAAAAGAGATGTGGTGAGACATGCAGCCTCAGTATGTGAACACTTTAGGATTGGGAAGCTAAGCAGGTTCAGGTCTGATCAGCGCTTGCATGGGTGAGTTCCAAGGAAACCATTTGGAGGCAGAGGAAGTTAGCTGCAGCTAACTGGAGACAGCTGGATTGTTTTCTGAACCCTGGCTTCTGTGTGGTGCTAGGGGCAGCATGTTGCTACAGAGGTTGTGTAAATGCATGAGAATTTAAACAGAGGACCTAGTCGTTCTGTGGAGTAGTTCTTACCCCCAGAGCCACTGTTCACATGCACCTACAATAATCCTCAATGTCAACTTCCACTTAAATTGTTAAATACAAAAGTCTCTCTCGAGCCTGGTCTGTGCTGCAGTGGTCCTTGCATAAACACGAGTCTTAGAGCAGCAGCATTGCTCATGCTGTGAATCGGCAGTGTCCCCATGTGCTCGCTTTGCTGGGGTTTTGGTGGAGGGAGGGACACACACCTGGGACGCAGGGCTGGATTTTTAAAGGGATTTAAAGATGCAGTGGGAGGCACTTTTGAAAATCCCACTTGATGCCGCTTGGCATCTTTAGGCATCTAAATTCCTCTCAGACTCTGGGCCTGACTCCAGATGGGGAACAGACTGAGTAGAGATCCTCAGGCTTGCTGTGGCAGGTGGGTGGGGGACGAGTCCTAGCAGAGATGGAGAGCTTAGGACCAGGCCACTGAGAAGCTGCAGCTGCTGTTAAAGAGCAGTGCCAAGGAAACATCTTCTCTTGAGGGTCTCCTGTCTCATTGCCAGAAGCTACCTTTCTGCCGGGGCAGATGCAGTGGGTAGTATTTTGCTCCCCAGTCCTCACCCCAGCCATCAGCATAAGGCTCTCGCATGAGTGATGTGCTTTCTATACACAGGAAGGCATGCTGGGATCTTGTGGAAAGGAAGGAGGTATGAAAACGTAACCAATTATCATTAGACCCCTGTGGGTCCAATCAGCCCTGAGTGTAACGCCTTTGGCCTCTGTGTTTGCTGCAGTTGCCCTTTTGATTGTAGGGGGTCTTTGACATCGAGTCCTCGCCTTGTCTCCTGAATATCTGCCTTCCCCTCCCCCACTGAAGTCTTTAATGTTTCTCTGTCTTCTGGTGCAGAAAGTCCGATGCTGCTGTGGAAATGGACGAGATGATGGCAGCTATGGTGCTGACCAGCTTGTCCTGCAGCCCTGTGGTGCAGAGCCCGCCCAGCCGCGAAAGCAGCATGCCAGGTGAGTCGGATTGTGCAGCTGGACACTGGGGTCCCAAACCTGCCTGCCTCTGTATTTCAGCAACCAGAGGCTGAGTTGAATTGCTTTTGTGGTACCCCTGAAGAAGGAGGGGAAAACTGCTCACTTCAAACAATACGTTTTCCCAGGTAACCGGAGCCCCAAGTGCAATGTGAGCAGATAGCTGTCCAACTGCCACTTCCATCTTGTTGCACTCTCTGATGTCCCAGCATGCTCTCTGCTGGTGATGTCACCTTCGCCATAAAACTCTGCTGCAGTCTGGAGCCAGCGTTTGGGGTCAGGTACCTAGAGAGGCCATGTGCTGCAGTGGATAAGCCATTGGGCTGGACGTTAGTCATCTGATCCATTCTAATGTCTCTCCAGATCGAGAATGTGGTTGGAGATGTTCTCTGTCTATGTGCTGGTGAAGGAATTATCGGTGGGGGCTTGACGGCTGTGGGTACATACAGAACTCTGCCTGCCTGGCTGTGTTGGTGAGGGGTGTGCTCTGACCGACGTAGCTGTGCCAGCAGAAGCCCCTCGTGTCGATGCACTTGTTGTAGCAGACTGTCTTTCCCTGGTTTGGGGCAGCTGGAATAAACCAGGCTGGTAAAAGCGCAGCTTTGCTGGTAGAGGCTGCGTCCATACTGGGAGCGCTGTGGCAGTAGAGTTCAGTATGCCGCCATGTACCTGAAACCCTGTTGTCTGAACCTCTGCATTATCCGAAGCCCTTCCTTGCCCCTCAGCTACCTGATGCTGGGGGACAAGGAAGGAATTCAGTGGAGGTTTGGATAAGAGCGCACAGACCCCAGCCAGGACTGTGAGGAGGAGGAGCAAGAGAAGACCCCAGCCATGGGGGAGGTCATGCTGCTGCTGAATGGTTCCTGTGGTAGTGTGGGGAGCCCTCTGCCACCCCGCTGTCATGAGAGTGAGTGAGTGTGGGCTGTGACAGCAGAGCTTCCAAAGGGCTGGTGGCACCCAATCTCTGCAGGGACCAGGTGCAGGAAAGCCTGTAGCCTTGGCAGGGAAGAGCAGAGACTCCTGGCCAGGACAGTGAGGAAGAGGAGGATGAGCCCCACACCATGGGGTGGGGGTGGAGGGGCGTGAATCTGCTGGTGAACGGCCAAATGGCTTCTGCCCTCTCGATTATCCGAATAAAATCCATGTCCCCTCTGCTATGTGGCTAATCGGGAGTAGGCATGTACCTCTGTTGGTAAAGTGCTCCTCGTGTAAACATGGTGCAAGTCAACAGTTACATTGCTCCAGTGGCATGTAGCTGTCATGGGACAACCTGCCTGCTGAGGGAGAGCAATCTCCCAGGGTGATAGGGCCAGTCTCATGAGGGGGTTGGAATATCAGGACAGAGGCCTTGAAACTTAGCTCCATATTTGTGGGGAGTTGGTGTGGCAGGTTCTTCATGGCGACCTTTGTTACTAAGCACATGGCTTGTATTAGCTGGAGCTCTTCCAGTTGTCATTCCTAGATCTAAGGAGTGGCAGTGATGGAGCCTGAAGGTCCCGCATGTATGGTTAGCATGGACGCTGCCAGGCTGTGTCCGGTAGGGTGGGATATGATCTTCTGGCCCGTCAGAGATGGATATGGGAAGTGTTTGCTGCCGTGGCTATTTCGGGCTCCCGCTGAGCAGAAGACACTCAAAGGACGCAAGGCTGGGGACAGCCGTAACAATATGAGAGCAGGTGCCCTTGAAGTAGAGGAAGCAAGTTCTTTAAGTGCTTCCCTCTTCCTCCCAGCATCGCCATAGTCTTGCCAGGGCTCAGTTCGAGCCTGCTGCTTTCCATCCAGCCGCTGATTGTAGCTAAGTGCTGGGAGATGGTGCCGATTGCATTGGCTGTAGGTCTGAGTGGTGTCTGCGGACACCTGGCATTCAGCCTGCATTTTCCCAACAGCATCCTGTAGACCTGGAATAAAATGAGGGAGAGGATTGAGACTGCAGGGGTGGGGTTGGAGGAGTCTTGACGACCCTGTGAGCTCAGTCTGAGGGGATGGACTTGAGCCATTTTCAAGTGTTTCCAGGCACCCTCGCAACTTGAGAAGAGTCTTTGGTGATAAATGACAAGTCAGTCAAATACAGCAGAAAGGTGCAGCCAGCTGACTGACTGGAATTCCCCTGTCAGGGAGCGGGAGGAGGACATCTACCAGGTGCTCTGTCTGACCCATGCCCTGGCCCATCCTGACAGAGAAGGATCCAGGATACTGGCAGCTGACAGCTGGTAGCTTCTTGATTAGATTTGGGTCTAATAACCAGCTCCTTAGACAAGTCACAGAACCAACCCTCTGTGCCCTAGGTTCCAGGTCTGTGAAATATGGTCTATGACTGAAAGGCATTTTATTGTACAAGGACCGGCTTTTATTTGAAATATCCCTACTTGGTTTGTTAATTTTGTTTTTTCATATTTTTTATCCAAAAGTTTTGTAAAGTAACATTTTTAAGCCTCTCCCTACTTCAGAGGAACGCGCAGGGGCCGGTTCTGACCTCGCTCATGCTGGTGTCTGTTAGGAGAACGTGAGGTCCGGATCTCTCTTATAATATTACAAAGGGGAAAAACGCCAGGGACACGGCCCTTCTGCAGAAGTGTCCCATGGTGTGTATGGGACAGCAGCGGTGCATGTACTGGGGTATCTCCTGCAGAGGGACCTTTACTGGGCTTTTGATACAAATCCCTGCATAAGTGAGTCTGGGTCTCACGAGCAGCCCGCGGACAGGGAGGATAGTGTAGTGTAATGTATTGAATTCCTCCCGGAAAGCCTGAATTAGGAGTGCAGGGAACCCCAGTTTTAATTGGTAGACAGCTCTTCAGGCTGGACCCTCCTCCTCTTATTTATTCAGAATTGTTTGTTCTAATTATCAGGCCTAGCACATTGGGATGAACCAACTGAGAATTAGGGTGGTGGGTGGGGGGGACTGGCTTTCCAAAAGAGTCTGCACCAGGAGTGCTGGCTGTTCAGAAGCCATGGGGCTCAGTGAGCAGGGTGCTTTGGGACAGCTGCTTTAATGCGGGTCTTCCTGAACAGCTGGCCAAGCTGGGAGGCCATATACATTCCTCGAGAGAGAATAGCATAACCCTGCCCGCAACTGCCATGTATGATAGAGCGGCAAGACCTATTCTGAGAGCCATGGGCATGGGAGCACTGAGTGGTCGGCGCCTTTTTTTAGCAGTGGCTCCATTCCCAAGTAGTCAAGTGGATGTAGGTGGTTAAAAATAGGCGTCTGCAGCTCTGGGAAATGTGCATGTCCGGCCAGTGGCTCACTCTCTGCGCGCGGACTTGGCTCTAACTAGCAAGAGGCAAGCCCTCGAGGGGCTAGGCCTGAGAGTCTCTGCCACAGCCCTGCCCAGAACGCTTGGAAACAGAAAACGGCTTAAAGCGAAATAAATGAACTTGCATTCAGACCGTCCCTCACTAAAGGCACAGCTAAGCTCTTTCGTGGAGAGTGCATGCAGGGAAGCTGAGCCAGTGTCCTGCATTATAATGTGCATTCCCCTAGAGAGCAGCTGTGTTTCACTGAACAGCCCAGCAGCCTCCATGTCCGTAGCTGAAAAAGACACTGCAAGAGTCCATTGGAGGGAGGGATAGCTCAGTGGTTTGAGCATTGGCCTGCTAAACCCAGGGTTGTGAGCTCAATCCTTGAGGGGGCTGTTTAGGGATCTGGGGCAAAAATCTGCCTGGGGATTAGTCTGTTGGACTAGATGACCTTCTGAGGTCCCTTCCAACCTTGGTGTTCTATGATATAATCAGCCATCTGGGGAACAGTTTGTCTTCAGGTCAGTGGAGCCGTTTGGTTCCTGGGGGAGTAAATCTCCATGCCAAACCAGATTCCCAGTTCTGGCTGGGCCAGTGATGATGTGAGAGAAGCTTTATCGTGATATTTCAGCCCTTCTGTTGCCATCCTGGCTAGAACCTGTAGCTGCAGGACTATTGGAGGAGGAGGAGGAAGATTCTCTGCTCTTCTCTGAAATCTTCCATCCAGGGCTTTCAAAACGCTTTACGACGGTGATTAAAGAAATCCTGTGAGGCAGGCAGCATTAACTGCATTTTACAGAAGGAGACGCAAAGGCAGAGGGAGGCACAGGGCCACGCAGTGAATTGTTGATAGAGCTGGTTATAAAATCCAGGGCTCCTGGCTTGCAGTCCTGTGCAGTGGGGAGAAGGTAAATGTTACACATGTTGTTTTGATCCTGAGGCCTGTGGTTTAAGTTTTGGGCCAAAGATCTGTGTTCTGATTGCATCTACACCATCCTTAGTGGTGACGTAACCCCGGGGAAAGTACATTATGTGTCTCCCCACCGTGCCTGATCCACAGAGGATGTGAGTGTTACAGGGCCTGGCGCTTGGTCGAGTTGGAAGGATGGATGCTTGTAGCTCCAGAGGTCCATGATTCAATCCTGGGTATTGGTCAAGATGGAGGTAATTGAAAGACCGACTGGAGAGGGGCAGGGGGCTGGGAGCAGAGCTACCGCATCCCGCAGGCAGGAGCTATGTTTGTGCCTATTGGTTTTAATGTCTGTTCCCTTCTCCTCTTTCCCCTGGCTCAGCTTCCCAGGCTGCCTGCGACTCATGGAAGGAGAGTGGCGACGTGTCAGACAGCGGCAGCAGCACCACCAGCGGGCACTGGAGTGGCGGGAGCGACATCTCCACCCCATCACCCCCGCATCCTGAAGCCAGCCCCAAGTACTCGAGCGAGGCCTTGAGCTCCCCTCAGGCTGATGACGGCTTTGAGACAGACTCAGATCCTTTTCTTCTCGATGAGCCTGCCCCAAGAAAGAGAAAGGTACCGAGGGCAGGAGGGGCAGGGGGAACTTTGCTGTGAACGCTCAGTCATGGGATCTGCACTGCCCAGTGAAACTGACAAGGTGTTTGTAAGTTTCACCTGTCTCTGAAGCTAGCAGGAGAGACCAGAAGCAAAGTGCCTCTTATTAACCCTTGGCAAGCTTCACCCTGAAATCCCAGAGCAGAAGGGGAGCTAGGGATGGGAGAAGGGAAGAGACTCCAGGGATACAAAGGGCATTGGCAGGGAAGAAGAGACAGTAGCCCAAGGGTCAGTCGCTTGCCATCTCCCCAGATCCTGCTAGTGACTCCAGAGTGCTCCTTGCTCCCATTCGCTCCTGTCCTTCAGCAGTATTTCCCACTCTACCTGATAGCTATGGCCAGAGTAGGGAGCTGGGGCAGGTCAGGGGAGTGCTCCGTTCCACGCAGGGAGCTCTTTCTCCACTCAGTTCCCCTCTCTGTCTACATGGGCCAGGTGGAGCAGGCACATTGATCATCAAAGGGGCCAGAGGGAGGGGAGAAGGAATGTATGGGCAACAGGCAGCTTTGATGTAAGCTTTAGGGCAAGAGAAAGAGGAGCAAGAGGGAGAAATGGGCAGGATGGAAGTGGGATGTAAATCCAGACAACCAGAGTCTGTCTTGTGTCTGCCTGAAACTTGGCACCTCTGTGGACTGGCACCTTGAGAGGGCCAGGGAAGCCCAGGATTGTGTGTGGGGTGGGTGGGACAAAATGGCAGCATCGTGGATCCTGTTTTCAGTGATCCTGAGTGAATCTTAATTCTCTGGGGCTGTTTCTGTCCCTTCGGAGCTGGGCTGGGGAGTAACCTTTCTGTGACATGGGGCTGTCTTTCTGCTAGAATTCAGTGAAGGTGATGTACAAGTGCCTGTGGCCAAACTGTGGAAAAGTCCTGCGATCCATTGTCGGGATCAAGCGTCACATCAAGACCCAGCACCTTGGGTAAGACCTTGAATGGCCATTAATCTGCAGAACCCAAGCAGGGCCGGGGGAGCTGGGGGCAGAAGGAATAGGGAATTTCACAGGCTTACAGAATTAAAAGGTGGAATAGCTTTGGCAGGACATAGTCTCCCAATTGAGGATGTATTGGGTGTCAAACTGGTACTGCCCTGGCCTGTGTGAAATGAGTTTGGAGGTTCTCAGTCCAGTGCCCACCAGTTATCCTTGTCACCAAAGCCACCGTCATTGTTATCTCTGTGTCAGAAGTCTCTGCAATGAGGCCAAGGATTGAAGGGGTCCTGGGGAATGAACTTCTCTCTCACCTCTGAAGAGGAATCCCTTTGGGGCAGGGCTAGCACACTGCGGCTGCTTGGTGGGTAAAAGCACGTCAGTCTCCAGAGCTGTGGATGCAGAGTATCTGTCACCAGCACTTAGAGCAGATGCCAAAGGATTTGCTGCTGCACTAGATCTCCACTAAATCTGCTGCTTGGGCTAGTAGGGAGGGCAGGAAGCTACCCTGGCTAGAGAATTGCTGCTTGCCCAGATGGCTGGTGGCTGCCACAACCTGCTTTCCAGCCCTCCCCGAGGCCTCTCCCTTTCGGACACCACTGGGATGGGCCTGGAACGGTAGCTAAGGGCTGCGTTGCCCACCCCATGCCCTTGCCTTCTGTGCTCTTCTCCATCTTTTCATCCTTTTCTCCCTCCCCCCATCTCTCCGTGTCCCTCTTTCCTCATGCTTCATGCTTCCTTGCTCTGTTAACTCTTCTCCTGCAGCCTTCTATCCCCGCTTTTGCCCAAGAATACAATAAGAAAAGGTAGATTTGCCAACCATCATTCTCCTCGTGTATTGCATCCCTTTTCTCCAGCCTCTGTCTGTCTTGTCTATTTTAAAGCAGAAGCGCTTTGGGACAAGGACTGTCTCATGTGTTTGTGTGATGGCTGCCACTTTGGCCAACATGTAGCTGAAGTTGCGTAACTTAGATCCATCTACCCACCCCTCCCCAGGCCTGGTCTACACTGTGTCTACACTACACAGGGTCGAGCTAAGATATGAAACTCAGCTATGAGAATAGCGTAGCTGAAGTCGACGTAGCTTAGATCGAATTAAAATTACTTACTTCGCGTCCTCGCAGCGCGGGATCAGTGGCCACGGATTCCCCGTCGACTTTGCTTCTGCCTCTCGCACTGCAGGAGTTCAGCAGTTGATGGGCGAGCAGTCAGGGATTCATTTGTCGTGTCTACACTACACGCGATAGATCGCTCGCTACCTGCCCATCCAACGGGTAGTGTAGACGTACCCATGGAAACAAGCCCTTTGCTTTATGCTCCCCTTTGAGCTGCTAATTAACTGAATAGAACTCAAGTAATGACTGTAGTTGCTCAGCTCAGCTAAGGCCTGTTTCTGGTGTGGTGCGGCCCCCTAGTGGCGATTCAGGGTTGGTTCTCCAGGCATTGCAAATTCCCTAAAGTGAAGGAATGTAAAGGTGAGACATGAGTGAGCTGTAAGCGCCTCTCTCCCTGCCCATCAAGGGCCCAAAGTAAAGAATAAGTGGTTGTACCTCCAGCCAGGGGGGCCCTTGCTGCCCCGTCCGACTGATACAGGAACAAGCCGCAAAACGTGACACTTCTGCATTTGTACAGCAGCTGTGGTACAGTGAGGAAAGAGGCTTTTATCACACCGCAGGGGAAGCTAACACTCCGTCAAACTTCCTCTTTTTCTAATATTTCCAAGAAAAATCCATCCTTGAATGGAGGTTGGTTTTGGTTTAATTATTGTTGTTCCATGGTCTTCCTGCGGTACTGTACATGTCATCGCAGAAGAGAAGCTGGGTCTGAGCATAGGACTGAGAGCCAGGAACTCCTGGGTTCAAAGCCTGGCTTTGTCATTAATTCTCTCCATGGCCATGGGCAAGTCACAGTCTGTCTGTCCCCCTGTGCCTCAGTTTCCCCATGTGTAAAATGGGGATAATTCTTCCCTTCCTTATAGGGATATTGTGGTGTCGTCCATTCTAAAACCTATGGCAACCACTCAGTCCCCCATGCCAATGTGGTTTTACAGCCTCACATTTTCCTGTTTTGTGAAATATTTTTTCTCTCGCCTTGTTTCCATGTGAAAGCTCCAAACAAACAATGGGGGATACTGACTGTACAGAGACATGGGGAAACTGACAATACATGAAATTAATAATAATAATAATAATAATACTGTCAGGATGCACAAAATAAACATGCTGGAAATACAGAAAAAAGCCCTCTTTTTTTCTAATCTCTTTCCTCCACTCCTCTCAGGAGTGTTTGCAACAATGACAGTTAAAACAAAATTAGTAAGCAGTGAAGCTAATGATGTCTATTTAACTAGTTAATACTTCTAAATCCCTTTGAAGATATAAAGCACCTTCCCATATATGTGCTAAATATTAAATATTACTGGGTGCAATGACTGTAGGCCATTGAAACCCTGAAGCTTTAGGGTGTGTCTGGACAGTATTTTCAATCCCTCAGGAGCAAGCCTTCCAGCCCAGGTTGACAAAATATTTGTGTCAACACCGCTTTGAAGTCACTGTTTCAGCCCCAGCCACAGCTTCAAAGCGTTGTCCACACAGCTATTTTTACAGCTCTCACGGAAGTGCCGTTAACCCAACTGTCAGCCAGGTCTGGGATGTTTGCTCCAGCAGGCTCTGAAATGCTGTGTAGATGTACCCTTAGAGTCCAAAGGTTTTCTTGACATGTCTTCCATACTTTCTGATGTATGTGACACAACACAGGTGATGCTGAGCAAAGGAACCCAGTAACTGAATCTTTATGCATCCGGGAAAGGGAGAGAGAAAAAATATTCATTTCCCAAAAGCAGCTAACACTGGTTATGGTGGCAGGAAACATAGATGGTATGAACAGGGGTCACGGAATATTGGCAGAACTGCATGCTGATTTTGCGTTAGTGTTTTACTGGGTCTGCGTGTGCTGTTGCTGCTATGTGATTATTTCATAGCCCTTTGCCTCTCCTTTTGGGGACCAGCCAGCTCTCCAGGTTTCAGTATGACTGATGTGGGGAAGCCCGTTCGCATTCCTGCACTGAGCAATAGCTCGCTGTTGTCTTGAGCATCAGGACTTGCTTTGTTGGCAGAGGAAGTGTTGGCCAGGACACCTGGTCTCTTGGAAAAGTGTGTGAAATCTTTAATCCGAGCCGGGCCAAAGAGACCTTGGTTTAACAGAGTAACCGAAGCCTCCGCAAGGGTGATCCCACCTACTGCCTCACACTGTCCTCTCTGAGAATGGGCTTGAAACCAGGGCAGGTCTTGAACCTGTGATTTTTATAGCTCATTGATTGAGTGCTGCCTCCTGCCTCATGCTGGCATCTCACACAGATCTGAGCGGAAGGGGGAGTTACTTATTGTGATTATTGACTCAGACCCTTTCCCCTTTTAAACCACCACAGAGATGGCGCAGACTCTGACCAGCGGAGGAGAGAGGAAGACTTCTACTACACCGAAGTTCAGGTGAAAGAAGAAACTGCTCCAGAGTCTGCCACCAGCCCCACCTTTGGGTCCTCGCCCATTGTCATCCAGCAGGCCCTAGCCAAGCCAGAGGCTTTGGCTTTGGATCAGGCAACCTTGGAGTCTCACCTCCCAAACAGTGCCCTCAGTCAGTCTGCCCCCAGTTCCTTCTGGCATATCCAGGCAGATCATGCCTATCAGGTATGTTGGCCACTTGTGGAAACGATGAGGGAGTGGCATCTGACATCCTCATTCTTAGGGGCATTTGTTTTTATATCTAGTGACAAGGCTCAGAAACCAGCTAGTTACTTACAGAATCTTCCTTACCACATCAGACCATTGGTCCATCAATGCCTCTGGCAGTGACCAGTGCCTGATGCATCAGAGAAAATAACACATAGTGTATTCTGTAGTGGTTGGAAGGAAGGAGAAAATCTCCTTCCTGGACCCAGCAGTTGATCAGCTAATGGTCTGATTCTCCTTGTTGTTTTGGCTTGGATAGCTACAAATGTTAGTGATCCTAAAATGATCCAGTTCTGTTTGAAAATCCAGCCACAATATTTGACTGTACCTCTTGCTGCAGTGCGTTACACAGATTGGCTATAGGTGACATAAAGTATTCTGATTTGTTGGTTTCAAATTTACTTAGTTTTGATCCAGTGTTTCCCTGATTTTCATACTACATATACAAGACAGCATATGGGAGGAACTTCATTATGTCTTGTAAACATTTGCAGCCTTGTTGTCATCCTTCCTGCTGGCTAATCCTCATAACCATGGAGCTGTGGATCCTTAACTCTTTGTTTAAATGATCAGTGTATTTCTTTCGCTAGGCTGTATAACGCAGTCATTCTCTTGCTATGAGCACTCTAGTTTCCAGCCACCCTGTAATTAGCCAGCTTGGTGATATGCAGCACGTCTCTATGTATGCAAATAAAACGTAACCAGGAATGTAACTGTACCAGATCCCTGCACGTCTTGGGTATTAGGAGTCCCAAGTTCAAATGCCTTTAAGTACGTGGGAAGCATGTGGATCCAATGTAATTGCATCACTTGCAGTTCTTTATGCTGCTAAGACTGTTAGGCCTTCTCTGCACCCACAAGGGCACATCTTTATATCAGTTTAGTTAGAGATGCAACTCTCCTGTTGCAGATGGTGTTATACTAGTATAGGCGTGTTTAGGCTGGTGTAGCTTATTCCTTATGGGGAGGGGGATACTCTCTACTGATGTAAGGCACCTTTATATCTATTTGCACGCTAGGGCTTGTACTGGTATAACTACACTGGTAAAAAAAAAAAAAATCACACTGCTACCCAACCTAGTAATACTAGTGAAAAACTGTGTAGACCAGGCCTTACAACCCAGGATATCACTGTGTTACAGAGGGGACAAGTTCTGGAGCTAAGGCAGCATAAGCATGTCCACTGTAGCTCCCTCTCTTCAGTCACTTTCACCTTTTGGGCGTGGTCTCTGCCTGAAGGCAAACGGGAGGGAGGGATGGGTTGTGTGGAAAGTCGCTGAACAAAAAAAAAAAAAAAGTATCCTGTTTTCTGAAGTAAGAGAGAGAGGGGAAAATATACGCTTTACACATGGGAGTGTGTGGGAGGGGCAGGGAATCTTGTAACATTTTTCTGACTAGCCCCACAGCCCAATCAGCTGGCGGTTGAAATTGAAATTTATGTAACTACCTTGGAGAAATCTGCTTCAGGGGGAAAAGTTTCTCAGTGCCCTGGGAGCGCTTGTTTGGAAGGAGGGAAAGCAGCCTGCTGAGCGTGAGCAGTACCCCTTGCACAGAAAGAGAGCAGCTAACGTTGGAGAGGAAGGGTTGCCCTGTAGTCATGGTACTAGACTGGGACTGGGGAGATCAGGGCTCAATTCTAGACTCTGCCACAGATTCCGTGTGACCTTGGGCAAGTCGTTTAAGGGTAAAATTTTCAAATGTGCCTAAATGACTTGGGAGTTTAAATTCCATTGGCTTTGAGAGCCAAAGTCAGTCATAAAAATGGGACTTAGGGGTAACATTTCCAAAAGTGATTTAGAAGCCTAATTGCGTGCATTGGTTCCCATCTGTACAATGAGGATATTTCCTCTCCTCCCCTTTTGTCTTGTCTCTTTAGTTCCTATCTTCAGGGCTGGGGCTGCTTTTCGCTCTATATGTGTATATATGTACCTACCACAATGAGGCCCTGATCTTGGCTGGCGTCTCTAGGCACTACCATAATACGAATGAATAATCTTAAGGAAGGTTGCTATGCGCATATGGTTGCTGAGGCTGCGTGCTGAAAAGTGAACTGAAGGTGCAGTCCTGCTGAGGGTGGGGGACTCTGCCTCTGGGCTCAGTAGCAGGCCGGCAGCTGTGTTAGGTGTCTGCGCAGTGGAGCTCAGAGTCTGTGCTGGAGTAGGGCCTCTGAAGGCTGGTATCCCACAGCTCCTGTGACTGGCAGGTCAGGTGCCCTCTTCTGCAGACCTCATAAGGGTCCTGGAGAAGGTGTTCTGGTGCGACCTAGTGAAATCGTTCCAGGTTAAGGAATTTACCTAAGAGACATCTTGTAAAGACTCCATTAAGAGAACTTGCAGGCTGGATGGTTAAGAGCGCAAAAGTCAGGGAGGAGGGGTATTGAGGTGTTTGGCCAGTTCACCCAGTGAGCCAGTGATAGTCAGATGGAACCCCGGAGTCCTGGCTCCCCTATCCTGACAGTTACCAACACTGCCTCTGAAGGGTTAACGTTAAACCACTAATCTTTGCTCCCCTTTCCTTCTGCAGGCCTTGCCATCAATTCAGATCCCGGTGTCACCGCACATATTCACCAGCATCAGCTGGGCTGCTGCCACCTCCACCATCCCTTCTCTCTCCCCAGTGAGTCCTGCCTGCTTGGCTCTTTTTTCTTTACACAGTTAATTGCACAGCACCTTTGAAAGGGTGATCGGGCGAGTGTGGGAGGGAATAGAGAGTGGGAGTTTTAAAGAGAACCTGGTTTAGTCTTTGTCACTCCCTGAAGCTTATGTGCTGCCTGAGGGGAGATCTGTGCATTGCTGCCGGCTCAGAGGGCATGGCACCCCATGGTTGAGCTATGCAAGAACATATCTGTTCTCTGTGCTGCTTTACGCACGCAGTAAAATCAGTCTCCATAGGCTGTTGAGGACAGAGGCTGGACTGGATCCGTCTGACTGGTTAGACCTCCTCAGCAGAGAGCGAACTCTGTCTGATGTGTGTGATGATTCATAGATCTGAAACTGGTTCTCATGTGCAGGTTCGAAGCAGATCACTGAGCCTCAGTGAACACCAGCAGCCGACACCAATGCTGAAGTCACACCTGATTGTCGCGTCTCCTCCCAGGGCTCCCAGTGGCACCAGGTAAGAGTTTGCAGGGAGGGAAAGCAGGGTGGGGACCATGCTGCCCTGGGACTGTTGGAGACGAGGCGCTGAAAACTGTAGAGCCGGCCCTAAGCAGCACGCCGAATTGCTGCTACAGGTGATGGGGGCAGTCCATGCCCCCTTAGGGCAGCAGGCGTGTTTCTGCAGCGGCGGCAATTCGGCGGCAGCTTCTGTGTTTAGCTGAAGCTGCCACGGACAGCTAAACATAGAAGCTGCTGCCGAATTGCCGCCACCACAGAAATGTGCCTGCCGCCCTAACGGCACACGGACTGCCTCCGTCCTCCGCGGTGGCAATTCGGCACACTGCTTGGGGGCAAAACAACAGGGACTGCCGCCCCTTTCAGATTGCCACCCCAAGCACCAGCTTGGAATTCTGGTGCCTGGAGCCGGCCCTGGTTGGAGAAGAGCGAGTGTTAGCGTAGGAAGTAATGAGCAGATACCACATCCTGCAGGTGGAACAGGAGACAGGAAGGATGCTGTTGTGGTCGTGTTGTATTAACTTAGGTGAGTTGTATGGGCCCAAAGAGTCAAAGGTGTTAACATGACCCTGTCACTGACCAACATTAAACAGTGTTAAACAAGGGTCGGGGTTTGGTAGAGAGACTTAGTACCACAGCAAACACACCATTTAAACATGCTTTTAACCTTTTATTAAAGATACTCACAAAAAAGGATAAGCAGTTAAAGCATTTGGAATGTAAAAGTATCCAGGGAGGCTCTCCTTTTAACCACATCCCTTGTTGCCTTTAGGTGAAGAGAGTTTATAGATGGAAAAACTTCTTGTTGGACAGTCTTTTAGGTGGTAGGAAAGATGATTGTAACTGTCCTTTTGGGGGAAACATGAGACTGAAGGCCTGGGTTCTCTTCCCAAGTGTGCGACAGACTCTCTGTGATCCTGGGCAAATCACATCACTGGTCTGTGCCTCAGTTTCGCCATCTCCCAAATGAGGATGATGATGATATTTTTCCCAGCAGCGTAGTGAGGCTAAGCTCTTTGTTCTGCGTTTGCAGTGCGCCTTGCACTGTGGAATGCTGCTCCATGAGTAGCTGCGGTAACACAAATAATGTCCTCAGGGTTCTTTGATATCCCCAGAGAGAAATAGCTGTCAGGGGCCAACTATTATTGACTCACTTCTGCCCTGGCCCAGATCTCTGGCCTTGTCTCCTACCAAGTTTCCTCCTATCTCCTCCACCCTGCACAGGGGCACAGCCTTGTATTTCCTAAGCCTCTTCCATGCAACCCCTGCCAGTCCCTGTTAACCAAGCCACCAGCTACTCCTGGCTTAGGAGCCTGCCTTTGAACTCTCTTGACCACCTGTCTTACAAGAAGCGTAAATTCAAATAATAATAACGATAGGTAATGAAACCTCCCAGATGTGCACATACCCAAACTGGGTCATCCCGTGACCTCACTACAGACTTTGTCCTTCCTGTGTCATGTCCCCGGCTAGCTTGGAAACTGGCATCAGCACCTTTTCTTTTGATATGTTCCTCTGAGGTGCCTAGCATACTTTTGGGCACTGTAGAATTGATGCTTGGGTACTGGGTGATCTAGGATGGTGAGATGTTGATGGGGATGTTTTAGAAGCTTATCTTCTCCTGTGGCTATTTCGTATTGGTTAAAGCAGGGGTACGCAGCCTATGGCACACGTACCAATGGCAGCACGCAAGCTGATTTTCAGTGGCACTCACACTGCCCGGGTCCTGGCCACTGGTCTGGGGGGCTCTGCATTTTAATTTAATTTTAAATGAAGCTTCTTAAACATTTTAAAAACTTTATTTACTTTACATACAACAATAGTTTAGTTATATATTATAGACTTTTAGAAAGAGACCTTCTAAAAACATTAAAATGTATGACTGGCACACGAAACCTTTAAATTAGAGTGAATAAATGAAGATTCGGCACAGCACTTCTGAAAGGTTGCCGACCCCTGGGTTAAAGCCTTATCACCCCTCCGGTCTGCATAGCCTCCTTACTGGGGCTTCTGCCTGAGTAGGTCTCTTCAACCCAACCTCTTTAGCCTTGTACAAGACATTAATGGAGTAGGCCACACATGTGCATCCAGGTGATAGGCCTGGTGCTGTCACACCAGCATAACTCTACGTTGGGCAGGGATCTACACTCATGGTCCTCTGAGTAGGTTAGTGCCCTGCAGGGGAATTGCTCCATGTTCCTGAGAAACCCCCCCAACCTCAGGAAGCATTCACACATTCAGGAGACCAGGTGCATTCCTGCCTAGTCCAGGATTACCCTGGGGGCCTTCCTCAGCAAAGCCCAGAGCTGACCCGTCCATATTTCAAGAGGTGTGTGAGAATCTCCTGCAGCCTCAGTATGTCCCATCCCCATCCCAGAAGGCTCCTGTTGCTCTGAGGCCCCAAACCTGTGGGATCAGTTGCTGTCCTCTGCCCCCTTCCATCTTGTCCCTGTTTAAAAAGGGAAATGACAGACTCTCTGCCAGCCCCAGCTATGGCGTAGAGCTGCGTGTGGCAGTGTATAAATAATAACTGACCTCCACTGTATCATACCTTGGTTCTCAGATTTCTGGAGACTGGCCTTCAGGTGAAGCCATCAGACCTTGCCACCCTGCTAATTTATGTCAGGCCTATATCTGTTCCAGGGCATCCCTTCAATCCAGCAACCTGTTGTACACTTGGCAGCTTCTCCCTCCTTGCTGTCTATATGTTATAGCTTTGCCTAAATACTTAATAACTGGGGGCACTATTCTTCATTTCTCCTCCTAAAAACTCTTGTGTAGCACTGCTGGTACAAAGTAGCTGCCACATTCCATCCCAGAGGTGACTGCATTTCAGTGGTGGATGACTGATCTCTGTATGTAGTTTGTCTTCTGCTTTGTGACTCTTCAGAATGAAAACAGATGTTATGTATTTGAATTATTGCCCCAACTAAGATCAGTGAAGACACTTATTATGCATAGGCACTCTCTATAATACACATAGTAAGAGAAAATCTCTGCCCCAAAGAGCTTATGATTTAAATAGACAAGAGAAATAGTGTGGGAGAAAGAAAGTGTTATTCATGGCACAGATCAAGTGGTTTGCCATGGATCACACATGGAGTCTGTGGCAGAGCTGGGAATTGACCCTCAATCTCGTGAATCTCAGTCCGGTACCTTAACAATAAGACCAGCTTTCTTCTGTAATAGAATTCTAACAATGGTGCTGTGGAGATGACTAGTATTGCTGAAAAGAAGAAAACCCTATGGTTTGATTTTCCACTTTTCTTGGAATGGGCTTTGACATAGGCCTGGTCTACAGCAAAGAGTTAGGTCAACCCAGCTACGTCACTCAGGGGTGTGAAAAATCCACACCCTTGAGAGACTCAGGCCTTTTCTAGAGCGCATTAAATCAGCCCCAGGCTGAATTCTTGCATCAGCCTAGCTGCTGCCTCTCAGGGAGGTGGATTACCTACACCAATGGGAGGTTCCCTCCTGCTAGTGTATGTTGTGTCTACACTGAAGTGCTCTAGCCATGTAGGTGCAGCTGCGGTACTGTAACATTTCAAGTGCAGACAAGCCCTTAGAATTCTAGAAGCTGCCCCATAGGAAAGAGATGGTACAATGGGTTCAGCCCATCCCTCTGCTGTTGCAGGATTGCTGTCTACTGTGAATGTCTAATGCTTTGTTCACACTGGGGCTTCCTCCTCAGGTTTAGCTCAACTTTGCATTGTGTTGCACATGCTCTTTTTTTCGCTCCTGAGCTCTGTAACGCTTTAATAACGATTTCACTGTCTTGGTTATTTTTGTTACTCTGCAGAAAAGTCCGTGGCGAAGCCAAGAAATGCCGTAAAGTGTATGGAATTGAGCACCGAGATCAGTGGTGCACGGCCTGCCGGTGGAAAAAGGCCTGCCAGCGATTCCTGGACTGAGCACCTGAACGTTTCAGGAGTATTGAAATTCTCCCTCTCTCTCAGCTGAGAGCACCCAAAGTTCGTCATTGCTGAAACCAGGGCACAGCAAACTTGGAGGTATCTATCTCCTGTGGCTTCAGCAGAGATCTCAAGAGCTGCATGTAAATTCCAAGTTCTGTATATTGTATGTCAGCTGGATTTATTAATTTTTTACACTTTCTGTGGGTTTTTTACAATTTTTTTTTAAACAAAACCTCCCATTTTATAGTAAAAATAGGGAGGGAAAGAAAGAAAGCTGGTTGCTTGGTGTTCACAGGAGACTTGTTGTTTGGTGGTCCAGGGACCAAAGAACTTTGTACTGATCTCCCAGCTCAACAGTAAAGTCTACTGATCTTTCAGGTCAGTAGGTGGGATAAGGAGGTGAGGATCATCTCTCTCTTGTTACTTCACTGGCTAGAAAGCTTGAAGTCTGCTGTTGTTTAAAGGGACACAATCAGAATAACAATCATAGTTTAAAAAAGGAAAATTAATATTCATGTTTTACTAGTAACACCTTAAATTGTTGGAATGGGAGGAATTTAAAGTTCTTTCCTTTAATTTTTACCAATGATACTATGTTTACTTTTTACAGCTCTCAGCTCTGACAGTAAAGCTGGACTTGCTATGTCTCTGGTCAGTTTCACTTCCTGGTTTTTGTGTGTTCTGATACAGCTGCATCAGCAATGTTGAAATCTTAAAATATACATCAACATAAATTCAGTTAAAAGATAAAAATATTTTTTTAAAACAAAACAATTTTTTTTATCTTAAATTCATGAAAACAACTTATTTCTTTGAAAAACAGAAAATTTGGGTCTAACAGTGTCTCTTTGAACTACAGGGAATGGGTTTTTATTTTGAAACCTGATGTAGCTTTCTGCAAAATTGGCAGGATCAATATTGTTAACCCAAGAGGGCTAAAAAGGATGGACACATACACATTTAGGCCCCAATTCAGCAAAATGCTTACATACATTTTTACATTATGTTGAAATCAGTGGGACTAAAGTACATGCTGAATGAGTTGGGATTACTTGCATGCTTAAAGATAAGCACGTGCTTATGTCATTTGCTGAATGGGCGTCATAGATAGGTATGTTACGAAATTCTGAATTGTGAAAGATATCGGAACCCAGCTTTCTGGCTTTCATTTTTTAAAAATTCATATTCTCTTTACATGATTCAAATGTTTCTGGTTTGATGATCTATCATTGTGTACAGTGTACCGTCCTGTGGGGGTAGAATTTGTCCCTGTTTGCCTGATTGTCACTTATAGCAGTGTAACTTCAGTGAAGTTACTCCTGACTTGCACAGGTTTAAATAAGCGAAGAATCAAGCCCGAGGAGTCTTTCTGAAATTGTGAGGGGAGGGGTTGGGAGAGCTGGAAGGACAGATCAAACGTTCCAGGGGCCTCTCTGATTTTGGAGAAGAGCACCATTTAATTGATCACCAGCAGTCAAGTCCAATTTTTATTGTTTTTTTTTGGTCTTTGCTCTCCTGACTGATCAGCCACATGTAGGAAGTGCCCAATCTACTGTTTGAGCTGTGAAAAGCCACTTGGTAATGAGTGCAGTCCAGCCACAATACCAGCACACATATTGCAGCTGCTGTGAGGAGCAGCAGAGTGCATCCCATGACACAGTGAGCTGTCCTGTGGAAGTTTGGCCCTGCATGGACAGGACCCTGGCGACCAGGATGCTACTGTCAGTGTCTCCGTCCATCTCACTGTGTGTCCTTGGAGCACAAAGGCAAAGAATTTTGTTCTATACGTCCCCATTTTGTGTCTTGGGGAGTCAGTGATTGTTTCCATCATTGAACCCAGTACAGTATGCGATGGTAGCAGAGGGGATTGACTGGGACACTGCCCCCAGAGTGTGCCATTTTGATCATGCTGAACTCAGTGGGTGTCACAGAAGTGCTCTGGCACAGTCACTAAGGAGCCGTGGTTTCTCTTAACGGGGCAAGGAATGCCCCTGTCACTAAAGCCATTCAAATGCTACACTCTGTTGTCAGAGAATCCTGGCGCTGTGAAGTCTGTTTTGTTTGTAAATACAAAATGGCAGCTACACACGAGCCATGTGGTTCATGTTGTGCATAATTCGGCTGCAGTCAGAGTTGAAGGTTTTGTATTAATGGGAGTGGGTGGGAAGGGGTCATTGGACTTTTTGCTGCGTTTTTGATAATCATAGGCCATAAACTGCAGACCTCAACCCATGGGCAAGGCAGAAACAAGCCTGGAGTATTTTTAAGGACCATATGATTGACTACGCTTTCTTTGTAAAAACAATTCAAGTGACCAGGAGGATGTTATTTCCTCCCGGATCAACGTGAGCCTGGTTGATAAAGGGGCAGGTGGTGCAGTCAAAGGGGGTTATATATGGGCGTGCTTGTTGGTATTTTTTTTGTAATTTTGTACATATATACAGTGTATTATTTTAGAACCCAGTCTTCTGCTTGCTGTTAAATTGGTGGATGCCAAATTGGCCTATGGGAAGCAGGAACAAAGTGATTGTGTCTCCCTATTTGTTTTTTTCACCTAGTCCACTGGGTTCTCCAGTGGGATCTGAGCCAATGGAATCAGCTAGGCCTGATTCAACAGGGTCAGGTTCTCTACCTGGGTCCATGTGGGTCTGATGCAAAGTCCATTGAAGACAATGGGCGTCCTCCAGTTGACTTCAGTGACTGCGGTTCAGACACTTTATGAAGGAAAGAGTCCATAAGAGGCCCTTTCTTACTCTTCAGTCCCACCACTGTGACTCTTACTCAGATGATCACTATAAAGAGCTAGCAGTTTGAGATCCACTGGCTTAGTCTAATGTGAGAAATGTGGATTCTTCTTCGAGTGATTGCTCATATCCATTCCAGTTAGGTGTGTGCGCCGCGCGTGCACATTCGTCGGAAAACTTTTACCCTAGCAACTCGGTGGGCCGGCAGGTCGCCCCCTAGAGTGGCGCCATCATGGCGCTTGATATATATCCCTGCCGGCCCACCCGCTCCTCAGTTCCTTCTTACCGCCCGTGTCGGTCGTTGGAACAGTGGAGCGCGGCTTAGCTGACCTCCACTTCCCTAGCTACTCGTAGTTCTCGTATATAGTTATACAGTTATAATTCCTTTATATATATATTTGTATAGTTATACGTTTTTTCTCTGCTAACATAGTTAGATTGATAATTGTTAGCGGGGTTCAGGAAGTAGCCCCTTCCATGAACTCGGTGCCGGAGCCCATGCACGGCTCACCGGGTTTTAAAATGGGCTCGGCCTGCCAGAAGCCGATGCCGAAGGGAGATCCACACGACTCCTGTTTGAAGTGCCTCAGGGAATCACTTGACAACTAAGTACCCCATTTGCAAGGCTTTTAAGCCGAGAACAAAAAGGAGCGGGACTTTCACTTACCCCTCCACCTTGGGCGCCGAGCGATGATCAAGCGGCTGGCAGAAGCGCCTCCTCGGCACCGGACTCCGCCGGTACTGCCAAGGCCTTTCGGCACCGGCCGTCGCCAGCACCGAAGTCGACTCGGCACCGCTCCCTTCCTCCGAGGTTGAGAGAGCCTACAATTCCTGCTGGTGCCTGACGGCTCCCCGGCACACGCCGTGGTAGAGCCCCCTGCTCCTGCTGCTTCCGTGCCACCTGCATCGCAGCCAGAGAGCTCGCCTAAGTCGGATGGCCCGGCACCGACACCTGCAGAGGCACCGATGACATCGGCACCGTCGATTCCAGTCCCCCAGGGCCATTGGATCCGGTGCCTAACAGCTCCCCGGCACGCGCCGTGGTAGAGCTTACTGCTCCTGCTGCTTCCGTGCCGACTGCACCGCAGCCAGAGAGCTCGTCTAAGTCGGATCGCCCGGCACCGACACCTGCTGAGGCACCAACGACGTCGGCACCGTCGATCCCGGTCGCACAAGGGCCGTAGAATCCGGTGCCTGACGGCTCCCCGGCACGCGCCGTGGTTGAGCTACTGCTCCTGCTGCTTCCGCGCCATCGGCACCGCAGCCAGAGAGCTCGTCTAAGTCGGATCGCCTGGCACCAACACCTGCTGCGGCACCGACGACGTCGGCACCGTCGATCACGGTCCCACAAGGGCCGTAGAATCCGGTGCCTGACGGCTCCCCGGCACGCGCCGTGGTTGAGCTTCTGCTCCTGCTGCTTCCGTGCCAACGGCACTGCAGCCAGAGAGCTCGTCTAGTCGGATCACCTGGCACCAGCACCTGCTGCGGCACCGACGACGTCGGCACCGTCGATCCCGGTCCCACAAGGGCCGTAGAATCCGGTGCCTGACGGCTCCCCGGCACGCGCCGTGGTTGAGCTACTGCTCCTGCTGCTTCCGTGCCAACGGCGCCGCAGCTAGCTCGTCTAAGTCGGATTGCCCGGCACCGACACCTCTGAGGCACCGACAACGTCGGCACCGTCGATTCCAGTCCCACAAGGGCCGTGGAATCCGGTGCCTGACGGCTCCCCGGCGCGCGCCGTGGTTGAGCTTATTGCTCCTGCTGCTTCCGTGCCGACGGCACCGCAGCCACACAGCTCATCTAACTCGGATCGCCCGGCACCGACGCCCACCGAAGCTCTGACGACCTCGGTACCGTCGATCCCGGTCCCATGAGGGCCTTCGAATCCGGTGCCTGACAGCTCCCCAGTATGCACTGTGGGTGAGCCTGCTGTTCCCTCCATGCTGGAGGCATTACCAACGGCGAGGGATCTCATTGCCATGACAGAGTCGATGCTGCCTGACCCCGGCACCGCCGGTGCGGGTAATACAGTCTCTTCATGTGACCATCCTCTGTCAGCACAGCAGAGCGGCACCGTTCATGATCACGGTCCCGCAGACACTCCAGATCCTGTCGGCACGCCCGACACCACTTGCAGTCCCGGTGCTGTTTTCCTCATCGGTACTAGTCGCATTCGCTGCACTGGTCGGTATCCAATTCGCCGACCCGCTATCGGCACCGTTCCGACTCCCGGCACCGCGACAGGTACCTTGACTCCTGTAGCCTCTCCCCGAGCCTCGAGATCTCGGTCGACCTCCAGGCACCATTCTGGGTGCGGGTCTGGATCTCGTTCCAGGTACCGATACGCATCCCGGTGCCGGCTCCCGGTGCCGAGTTGGGCAAGGTCCGATAGAGTCAGAGACTCTGCCTGTGCCTTCTTTTAGTACCTCCATGGCCATCCGGACACGCATGCGTGTCATCCCACATGCGCAGATCTTATGCTCAGGACCACGATTCTGATATGATGGCCAGCGGGCGCCAGCCCGAAACCGGCCAAGAGTTCGCTGCCGTCTTGGAGGACGGGGGAAAAGAAAAAGGTACCCAGAGCATCCCTCCAGGCCTCGTTCGATGCAGCAGACTCTGCAGCCAGGACTCTGGCCTTCAGTGTCGCCATGAGGTGCATCTCATGGCTCCAGGTTTTAAACCTCCGGCCGGAGCTGCAGTATGCCATTCAGGATTTACCCTTTGTGGTAAAGGCCTTTCGCGGCAAAGACAGCCCCAGGCTGCCAAGCCTAATGGACGATAGGGTCCTAATGCGCTCTCTCAGCATGCATTTGCCAGCGACCAAACGCAGGCCTTTCTGCCCCCACCCGCCATACTCTGTGCCTAGCCAGAGACAGGACTTTGGCAAACGGCGAGGCCAAGGCGGTCGCAGACGAACCTTCCAAGGTGCGCCTGAGGGCGGTGTACCAGTCACAGACCGGGATCCCAATCCCGCTTTCTCCTGGCGTGGCCCTAGTTAATTTCAGATCGCTAGATCCTGCGCACGGTGGAGCATAGATACCACCTCTAATTTATTCCAGCCCTGTCCCCGTTCAGGGACCCCTCTCACGAGCAATTCCTCGTACAAGAGGTGCAGATGCTGATGGACGAAAAGGGCAAGGGGTTTTACTCCCGTTATGCCCTAGTTCCCCACTCGAACGCAGGTCTCAGACCTTCCTAGTCCTGCACGGACTCAACCGGTTTAGGATAAGGTTGAAGTTCTGCACGGTATCCCTGGGAACCATTATTCCATCCTTGCCTCCTGGGGGCTGCTATGCCGCCCTGGATATGAAGGACGCGTACTTTCGCTACGCCATCTTCCCTCCGCACAGGAGATACCTCCGCCTTCTAGCTGACTGTCAGTACTTCTGGTTTACGGCCATAGTCGCCGCCTACCTTCGCTGATGTCGGATATGCGTTTTTCCGTATCTGGACGATTCGCTTATCCGAGGAGACTCTGAGACACAAACCACTCAGCGCGTGGGCATCGTCACGGTCTTATTCACAGGTCGAGGCCTGATGATCACTATAGAGCAATCCACTCTGGTTCCCACGCAGAGGTTGGACTTCCTAGGAGCTATCTTGGTCTCCTACCTAGCCGGAGCCTGCTTATCACAACTGCGGTTTTAGGCGATGGCAACAATCATCTGAGGTCTGCAGGCTTTCCCAACGACCTCGGCTCGTACTTGTCTCAGTCTCCTGGGTCCATGGTTGCCCGCAAGTTGGTAACCAAGCATGCCAAGCTCCGCCTCCGTCCTTTCCAAGTCCGACTCACCTCGGCGTACCACCCGGATAGGGAGCCAATGGTCATGGTAGTCACCGTTCCCTCGAGCACCTTAGGCTCCCTAGAGTGGTGGCTAACTCCCTCCCTGGGGTGGGCAGGGAGGCGGTTTCCTCCGCCCCAGCCCTCACTGCCCCTGACGACGGACGCATCATCTCTCTGCTCAAGTGCTCACGGTCACCTCCGAGCTTAAGGCCTTTGGTCTGCTCGGGAGCTGGCATTCCACATCAATGCCCCAAATATGAGAGTAGTCCGCCTGGCGTACCAGGGGTTCCAGCGGCAGCTGCGAGGCCGTTGTATCTCGGTGTTTACAGCCAACACAGCGGCCATGTGCTTCATAAGTATCCAGGGAGGGACATGGTCCTCCCCCCCACTTTTTTGTCAGGAGGCCATCCATTTCCGGGACTTTTGCATGGCCTACTCGATGGAGCTGGTGACGTCCCTTCTCCCAGGCGTTCGGAACGTCTTGGCGCTTGGACTCAGCAGGTCTTTCCTGTCTTACGAGTGATCACTCTGCCCCATGTGAGGCGTTCTGCTGTCCAGAAGCGGCGATGTTTCCTCACATAGACCTGTTCGCTCACCGAGAGAGCAGAAAATGCCAGATGTTCTGCTCCTTCCAAGGTCTCTCCTCAGGATCGGTCTTGGGCGCATTCCTGATGCCGTGGAAAGGCCAACTCCATTATGCCTTCCCACTGTTCCCACTGGTTCATTAGGTCCTGCTCAAACTCCGCAGGGGCAGAGCGCGCATCATCATGATCACTCCAGAGTGGTCCAGGCAGCACTGATATACCACGTTGCTCGGCCTGTCAATAACAGACCCAATTACCCTGCCACCCCACCCAGACCTCATCACTCAGGGCAACAACAGGCTTCGTCACTCGGACCTGCAGCCTCTTCGCCTCACGGTGTGGCCGCTGCGTAACTGAGCCGGGGTGACAGGAAGCCTTCCACCTGGTCAACGTACCGGGCCAGGTGGAAGCATTTCTTCTACAGCTGCAATACGCTCGATCTTGCTCCTGCTGAGGTCTCGATCCCCTCTATTTGGCCTACCTCTGGCCTTCAGCGGCAGGTCCTGGCAGTATCATCGCTGAGGATACACTCAGCAACCATCTCTACCTTCCAGCCAGGCTAAGGTGGACGTTCCGTGTTCTCATGCTCTATGGGTTCGAGATCCCTCAAGGGCTTGGAGAGCTTGCACCCTCGGGTGCGCCGCCAGCCCCAACCTGGGACCTCAACCTAGTTTTAATCAGACTTATGTCTCCCCCAGTCGAGCCGTTCACGACTGGCCCTCTGATATACCCGTCTTGGACAACAAACTTTCCTCGTAGCTGTTACATCGGCCAGACGGGTCTCCGAGCTCAGAGCTCTTACGAGGGTTCCGCCGTACACTAGGTTTCACAAAGACAAGGTGCAGTTATGACCGCACCCGGCTTTCCTCCCTAAGGTGGTTTCGGCCTTTCATGTTACCCACAGCTCAACGCAATGGGCACAACCATTGCACTCCTTGGACATCTGTGGAGTGCTCGCATTTATATTGCGCTGCCAGAACCATTTCGTAAGGTGCCCCAGCTCTGTCACGGTAGCGGGCCAAAGGAAGGGCTTGCTTGTTTTCCTCTCAGAGGATCACATCTCGGGTGATGGCAGACTTCCGAACTTGTTATGATTTGGCTCATATTTTCCCCAAGCCACATCATCGTGCAGTTTACCAGGGCTCAGGCTTCATCTGCCGCCTTGCTGGCTCGTGTTCCTACCCACGAGATCTGTCGCGCAGCTCCATTGGTCCTCGGTCCATACCTTTGCTTCGCAGTATGCCCTGGTTCAACAGTCAGGAGATGCTGTAGCCTCTGGCTCAGCAGTTTTCATTCTGCCACATTTCACTCCGACCCCACCGCCTACATAAGGCTTGGGATTCACCTAACTGGAATGGATGTGAGCAATCACTCGAAGAAGAAAAGACGGTTACTTACCTTTGTAACTGTTGTTCTTCGAGATGTGTTGCTCATATCCATTCCACACCCGCCCTCCTTCCCCACTGTCGGAGTAGCCGGCAAGAAGGAACTGAGGAGCGGGTGGGCCGGCAGGGATATATATCAAGCGCCATGATGGCGCCACTCTAGGGGGCGACCTGCCGGCCCACCGAGTTGCTAGGGTAAAAGTTTTCCGACGAATGTGCACGCGCGGCGCACACACCTAACTGGAATGGATATGAGCAACACATCTCGAAGAACAACAGTTACAAAGGTAAGTAACCGTCTTTTATGAAAGCAGACAAGTTGCTGAACTGTTCTGTACAGGTGTCCTTTGAAAACTGCTGTGATTTGTCATAACAGGTGTTGTTAAGCCCCAGGGAGGTGTTATATTTGACTAAATACTGTAAAGGAATCATATTCCAAAAGAGATTTCAGACATTGTGGTTGCTCTGCCTCAAAAGTACCATTCAGAGAAAGGGGTTGATGATAGTCAGTTGGGGCTGCCATTTACATGGTGAAGAATTGTGCTTCCCAGCAGCCGGAGTACTACTTGAACCCCTGACAGGACATAGTTCAAAATTGGGCTGTTCTAATATTCTATTTATTTTAAAATGTTTCAGTTGATTTAGTGGTTGGTTTTAACCAACTTCTTCTATTAATCAAAAACAATGGAAAACCCCCCAAACCTTAGAAACCATCTAATTACCAGGTGTTTTTACTTGACTTGAATTTGCTGAATCCTAACCTGCCAATGCACCTTTTGGTTTATTAATAATTGGTCTTTATTGTATTTCAAAAAAAGAACAGGAGTATTTGTGGCACCTTAGAGACTAACAAGTTTATTTCAGCATGAGCTTTCATGGGCTACAGCCTACTTCTTCGGATGCATAGAATGGAACACTCAGACTGAAGACATTTGTACATACTACTCCTGCAGTGCTTGTATGAGTACTCTCAATGACCTCAGTACTGCAGTGGGATGACTCACATGAGAAAAGGCTGTGGAATTAGATACATAGTTTAACCACTGCATTTAAGAGCTATCTTTTGGGTTACATTGCAGTTTTCCCTTAAGGCTGACACCTGTGCCAATTGATAAAATTATGGAAGAAAACCTCTTGTCTCCCAGTTTGAACTCTTGATGTTGGATGCTGCTTACTTGCATGCAAGTGCTACTGTGTTTTTTGCACTCGAGTTATGGAAGGATAAAGTAAAACTGACTAGAATAATTGCCTGAATTCAAATTGAAGTCTTTTTTGAAGCCCAAAAAGTTCAGATTCTGATTTTATTAGTTGTTTTTCATTCCCAGTTCTGGAACCAGAGAAATGCCTCATCTCTTATTCCTGGCTCAGCTTTTTAAGGTTTTCATCCTTCATTACTGTAGTATCTGAGCACCTCATAATCTTTAATGTATTTTTTCTCACAACACCTCTGTGAGGTAGGGTAGTGCTAGTGTTCCTATTTTATAGGTAAGGAGTTGAGACACAGGAAGTGGAGAGGTTCAGAAAACTTATCAGAGAGCCTATTTTATGACCTTTTTAGAACAATTTGCAAACTTAAAATAAAGCCATCCTAGCAGTTTACTGATTGTAGTCTCCTCTCTCTCTCCAGCCCTGAGATTGGAGGAATAGGGCACAACTCACCCTGCCCACCCTTCGCTCGCTTTCTCTGGGACTGTTGGGCCCTTCTCTTGCTTAGGACCCTGCAATTCATATGGTCAATCTGGGTCACTCAGGAAATTAAAATAAGCATCCAGCCTCATGGGTGCTGATCAAATCAATCCTATGAGCTTTTTTAAGGTTCACCCCTCAATAACTGGCGTTGTAGCATTGAACAATCCAGAGTCCTCAACCCAAACGTTTGTATGGGTTATATATATGTTTATTTCAAGGATAATTTTTTTGCTGACAGAAGATTGGGTTTTGAAAAAAAAAATAACATTTTGCTTTTGTTAAATGTGATTTTTAAAAAAAGTGTAAATGACTTTGGAATAAGCAGTCACCTACAGAAGCATGTAGTATACAGTATACCCTCGCTAAGCGGCACAAACTCTTAGGACAGAGAGGAATGCAGAGTTTATCTGCTATTGCCATGGGTATCACAGGCGTGTGTGGGATGGGAGGAAGGCAGGCAGAAGAGAAGTATTACACACACTAACACACACTGAATACTGTCCACTGGCTTTTTTTCCCTATCTTGCAGCACCTTTGTTTATACACATAGCCATCTTGCAATGCCTAATTCCAAAATGAAGAGCACTTAATAATAATAAAAAGATCTTACATAGGAATATATTATATCAGTGTTGTTTTTTAAAAGATTTGAAAGGGGATGGGGGATTCTTACACTTTATTTTGAGGGCTTTTGCGGTACAGATTTAACTGGACAAAATAGTTCTTAACAATATGGTGATTGTTTTATATGTTGGTGGTTTTTTGTTGGAACAGCTGGTGCAGGTATTTTTTAAATTTTTTTTTTTACACTTTTTTAATTTGTTGGCAGAAATGACACAGCAAGATTTTTAAAGGTTTTTGTTTTTTCTTCACTTTTCTCAGCCTGATTTTCTAACTTGCTTCCAGCCACACTTAGTAGAATCTACTTTTCCTTCTGCCACTCTTGTATATGCATAGACTCCATGCTTCAGAGCGTTTCTAACCGTAAACAAGTCCCCCTCAACCTCCAAACATTAGGTAGCCCTGACCTGTGAATTCAGCTAAGAAACACCTCCCATATGCCCCTGTTTGGTCTGATTTGTCTTTTTGTGCATGTATATGTATGTACATAGGAACCTTCCTGCTAGGCATTAACTGGAGTGTGTCCAGCCTACACATTGTGACCTTTCATTGTCGATAGGAGATTGCACCTCTAAAAGATGCAAAGCAGTTGTGTTGTGTGAAGTTCAGCACCTGGTGACTCCCTCCCCCGACCCCCGTCACTCTACACCTCATTGGATTAAATTAATGGGAAATCTTCAGGTAAATGCACCCTACCCTAGCTTTGTGTAGCTTGGTTCTTTGTGGAGTTATGGGATATGAGAAAGTGTGGAAAGGATGGGACATTTGTTGCCAATAGCTGCTTTTTGGCATGCTGTTCAGCTTAACGGGGATATGCTGTATCAGTGAATTTCTGTCTCATTGGAGCTTTTTTCAGCTGTCTTCCAAGTATTATTTTTATTATAATAAAATAAAAATGTGAAATGTAATTTTTACAGCAGCAATATAAAATATATTTTATAAGAAATAAAATGAAAAGTTGCCTGATATCCAGACTGTGTCCTTTTTTTCTTCCTTCTGTATAAGAACAGGTAAAGCAAGCGAACACTGCATACTGGACGTGGGTAGCTATTACATGTTTCACTGTTTGGCCTGATGCTCGTGTCCCAAAGCACTGAAGGGAACATTTTTTTTCATCTTGATGTATCCTAACTTGAGACCACTTTTGCTTGGCTAAAAAGTCTTGTTCTTTTATACATTGTATTAACCTAGTTTTTAAAGCAGACAAGAGAATGGAATGGCAGCTGCATTGCGTCCATTATGTACTGCAGGGGTGGGGAACCTACGGCCTGTGGTAAGTCTCCGTGCCGTGGGCTGGAAGCCCTGAGCCTCAGCGCCTCTCTGCAGGGCTGGAGCCACGAGCACCGTCTCACTCTGCTGCGGGGGGGAAGCAAGGGTTGCCAGGCTGTTAAAAGTCCAGTCGGCTCTGCACAAGTTCCAGAAGCAACCAGCAAGTCCCAGAAGCAGTCAGCACGTCTCTGCGGCCTGGGAAGCTCCGTGTGCTGCCCCCGCCTCCAGCGCCAGGTCCGCAGAGCTGCCTGGTCATGCTGGCCACTTCTGGGAGCAGTGTGGAGCCGGGGCAGGCAGGGAGCCTGCCTTAGCCCTGCTGCGCCGCTGCCCGGGGGTCACCTGAGGTAAAGCGCCACCTGGCTGGAGCCTGCACCCTGAGCTCCCTGCCCCAGGTGGGAACCCCCTCCCGCACTCTTAACTCCCTTCTAGACCCCAAACCCCCACCAGCACCCCAGCCCCAGCCGTGAGCCCGCTCCCACATTCCAACCCCCTCGACCCCAGCCCGGAGCCTGCTCCTGCACACCAAGCCCACACCCCCAGCCAGAGTCCTCACCCCTTCCTGCACCCCAACACCGTGCACCAGCCTGGAGTCCCACACCCTGAATCCCTGATTTCTGGCCCCATCCCAGAATCCAGGGGAAGCCCCGAGCCTCTGTAGCCCCCGCCCGCGAGTCTGGAGCTGAAAGTGCTAGCTGGCCCCCTGTGGGGTGAAGCCCTGAGCCTCTGCCCTCTTCCTTCCCCCCCCCCCCCAACCCGGGCTGTGTGGGGCCTGTGACTGATTTTTTTCTGTGGGTCAATGGCCCTGATAGAAGAAATGTTCTCCACCCCTGACATACAGGTTCAAGGCAACTTTACAGTTTTGTTTGGCAAAAAAAAAAATAGATCTGGGTGAACTTTCTAAGTTGTAAACAACCCTAAGAACATAAGAATGGCCATACTGGGTCAGACCAAAGGTCCATCTAGCCCAGTATCCTGTCTTCTGACAGTGGCCAATGTCAGGCGCCCCAGAGGGAATGAACAGAACAGGGAATCAAGTGATCCATCCCCTGTCAGCCATTCCCAGCTTCTGGCAAACAGAGGCCAGGGACACCATCCCTGCCCATCAATAGCCATTGATGGACTCAGTCTTCCATGAACTTACCTAGTCCTTTTTTGAACCTTGTTACAGTCTTGGCCACAGGGCCATCCCTAGGAGGCTGCGGGGCCCAGGACATTAGAAACTCGGTGCCTATGTGGCAGGGGGTGCTCCACCTAGATCTGCCCAGGCCTCACCCACACTCCACCCCTTCCCCCAAGGCCCTACCTTCACCCTGCCTCTTCCCGCCACCACCCTGCCATTTCCCCACCCAGTCCCACCCTCTCCCCTGAGCACGCTGCGCCCTCGCTCCTCCCACCTCTGCGCCAGCACCTCCTGACACTGCAAAATACCTGATCCACCAGAGGCTGTAGGTGCTGAGAGGGAGGGGGAGGCACTGATGGGCAGGGCCCACGGACAGGCAGGAGGCACTGGGGGTAGGGGGTGGTTCTGGTAGGGGTGGCTCCTTGACCCGCCTGCCATTCACCTCCCCATTTGCCTCCTCACCCTGTTTGTCCGCCTGCCTCCCTACGTCACCTCCCTGCCTGTGGGACCCCCCAAAGCACGGGGCCTGAGGCAGTCACCCCGATTCACCGTACCCACGGGACATCTCTGCTTGGCCTTCACAATGTCCTTCAACAAAGAGTTCCACAGAGATTCAAGGCAACTTTACAGTTTCCTTTGGGGAAAAATTAGATCTAGCTGAACTTTCTACATTACACTGGTCTACAATTTTTGAGAAGTCGTCTGCTTCAGAGATAAAATGTGATATTTATTATGTATTTTGATGTGCTGAATTCAAATATGACAATTAAAACAACTGATTGGCTACTGTTTCTAAGATATTTAAGTTTTTACATTTTAGGTCTATGTATATTGTGTAGATAGTAGAGTTTTAATCATAAATTGTAAATCCAGGTCTTTTCATGTGTTTATGGTTGCTTTACATGATAATATTTCACCTGTCCTGTTTATGTAACACTTTAAAAATCAGCAAAAGAGTTATATAAATAAAATTTATTATGAAATAAAAGGCAAAAAACTATTATGTACATAGTTTAGTCCCATTCAGTGTCTACTCGGCGCTTCTTGGCTTGTCTCTTGTATTCATTAAATGGAGCATCTTTTGTCACTGTCCAGCAATAGTCTGCAAGCATTGATGGGCTCCATTTGCCCTGATAGCCTGCCAGGAGATTCCACTGCTGTAGTCTGGAGCCCAACAGCTCTGCCTTACTCTTGGGTAGTTCCAAATCCCTGACAAGGTCATTCAGTTCACCTTGTGTTATGAAGTGTAGTTCAGAGGAGGAGGAGGGGAGAAAATGTGGGTCCTGTGACATTGATGGTTCAGGACCAGAAGTTTCATCCTCTTCCTCTTCCTCATCTGACTCAAATGAGAGTGATTCTGGGGCATCAGGAACCGGCAGTCCTTCTCCTTGGAGTACTGGGCGTATAGCTGATGGAATGTTTGGATAATGCACAGTCCACTTTTTCTTCTTTGACACACCTTTCCCAACTGGAGGCACCATGCAGAAGTAACAATTGCTGGTATGATCTGTTGGCTCTCTCCAAATCATTGGCACTGCAAAAGGCATAGATTTCCTTTTCCTGTTCAACCACTGGCAAAGATTTGTTGCACAAGTGTTGCAGCATATGTGTGGGGCCCACCTCTTGTCCTGATCTCCAATTTTGCAGCCAAAATAAAGGTGATAGGCTTTCTTAACCATAGTGGTTATACTGCGCTTTTGTGAAGCAAAAGTCACTTCACCACAAACATAGCAGAAGTTATCTGCACTGTTCACACAAGTACGAGGCATTTCTGCTCACTTTGGCTAAACAGAAATGTGTCCCTTTGCAAAATCAAACACTGACAAATAAGAGAGCACGACACTGTATGATTTCTAGAGCTGATATAGGGCAATTTGTTCAGCAGAGTGATGTAAGCTTCGTTATGATTGCATCATCCATGACTTCTAGGAATAACATGATGCAATTCATACCAGCTTCAGATTTCATCATTCATTGTTTTGCCTAAAAAGCAAGTACTGTCCAAACCCAGTCATAGATTTATTCATAGATCCAGTCAAAGATGTATTTTAGTCATTTCTGGTTTAAATTGAGATCCCTTCCCTTTATAACTCACTTATCCTCCGCCATTCCCAAGTCAAGGGTCATATATACTGACCCAATAGCATATCTTGAAAACTAGAGCCAATCAACAATTTTAAGCATCATTTTCATTCGCAGTGACCCAGAATTAGTAAAGTTGGACTATATTTATTTCAGAAGCATTTTGGCTGTAGAGCAGTGTTATAAACACACCCTCTGCTTTACCACACAATTTTTGCTTTGGTTCTGCTTGGTACCCATTTTGCCAGCTGACTTGAATGGAGTCACAAAAGCAGGTCAAGCAGTTTTTCTCAAAACCCTACACTGAGTGAGCAGCTCAGCCAGGAGTGAAGGATTCAGTCTTGCTAACTCCCCATTTTTATTTCTAACCCCCGTTGCCTTTCATGAGAAGCGGATCCTGTCAAAGCAGTGGGGGCACTGAGGTGTTTAGAATTTAATGGCAGAGACCATCTTTATGTTATGTGTTAATGCAACACTTAGCAAAACAGGCTCCTGGGCACCAGAATAATATCATTCATGATGATGAACCCAGCTGTAATTTGGCTATTTCATCCTTATCTGCCCCCATCTCTTTTAGGTGGATCCTGGCTTGAGTAATAGTTCATACTGAATGAAAACTGTGGGGGGGGGGGGGGGAGGAGGGCTATTCTCCCTTCTGCAAGTGAAGAGAGGTGAGAGATCCACTGGGTCTAGGGGACATGGAATCATTGTGCTGTCTCTGCAGCATATTCCTCCTCCCCCCAGTCCCACAAAAACCCTTTTCTGGGTACACTGAGAGCAATGGACTTCACATGAATCAGTGCATGAGGTAGGCAAGAGCAACAGGACTGGCCTTACCATGAGGCGAACTGAGGCGACCACCTCAGGTGCTAAACTGGTGGGTGGGGGGCACCACTAGGACCCAGAGTGTAGAAAATTGTCTGATGCTGGTGCATATATATTGTCTCTGCTCCAGATGCACAGAGATGTGGGGTGCTGTCCTGGAGGAAGGAGGGCACAAGAGACACAACAGGCAGGCAGGAGAAAAGGTGAGAGGGAATAACAGAAAGCAGCAGGAGCTGCAGAGAGAGAGAGGAGAAGGAGCCTCTTATGTACCTCTCTAGCACCGCCAGGAGCCTGGACTGATTCACACCAGCTTCTCAAGGAGCTCCCTGTTTCCTGCTGCTTTCCTGAACCCACTTGAGGCGAACAGGCAGTCAACTGAAGTAGTAGGAGCCAGTTAGGCCCTTAAGACGCTGATATCTTCCCTCGCTCAGGCTCTGCTACCAGCCTGCTTATTTGTCCCCTTCAGCTGAGTGTTGAGAGCCGCTCTAGCTGGCACAGAACAGCAGTCATGAGTGAAAGAAGAAAACGCCCCTCTGGGGCAGCATTCAGAAGAAGAAAGAAAGCAAAGGAAGCTTTTCTATCCAAGCAGGAAGGAGCTCTCCTGAGATACATAGACACAAATGTTCATGGTGAGCCTTCTGGCCCCAGTGAGGATGTGAGTGGTGAGGAGATGCCTGATCTTCCAGTTAGTCAGAGTGCAGGTGACCTGGCAGCTACTGCAGCATCCATATCCAATGGCTGTAACCATGCACATTCCTGAAGAAAAGTGTAGATCAGAGAAGAGTGTGGTGGAGGAGCAGGAAAAAGCTGCTGCTGAGTTTAGGTCCTTAAGCCTAGGTCAGGCCTGCACAACATGTGGCCCTCATGGGCTCACTATATGGCCCGTGGGGGGTGAGTAGGCAAGCAGTGGGTGAGGGAGAGGGGCTGAGGAGATGAGCAGGTAGGCAATGGCAGGGGGTGAGTAGGCAAGCTGAGGGTGTTGTGGGGCTGAGGAGGTGGGGGGGCAGGTGAGCTGGCAGTTGGGGGGGGCTGAGGAGGTGAGCGGGCAGGCAGTGGTGGGAGGTGAGTAGGTAAGCCGGGGAGTGTGGGGGGCTGAGGAAATGAGTGGGAGAGCTGGGGGAGGGGGGGGCTGAGGAGGTGAGGAGGCAGGCAGTGGCGGGGGGTGAGTAGGCGAGCCTGGAGGGTGGGGAGCTGAAGAAGTGAGCCGGCAGCAGGAGTGGGGTGGGGATGCGGAGGCAAGTGGGGGGTGAATAGGAGAGCTGGGGGAGGGGGGCTGAGGAGGTGAGTGGGAGAGCTGAGGGGGGGCTGAGGAGGCGAGCGGGGGGGCAGGTGAGCTGGCGGTTGGGGAGGGGGGGCTGAGGAGGAGAGCGGGCAGGTAGTGGTGGTGAGGGGGAGAGGGGATGAGGAGGCGAGCGGCAAGTCGGTGGCTGACCTGTTCTACTGATCTGGTCTGGCTCCCAGCCCCTCTCCAAGGGTTGCAGCTGTCTGGAGGTGCTGCCTTCCACACCTTCCTCACTCACACCTCGTTCATTCAACAGGGAAATTGATTACAAAGTTGGGGGAAGATCTTATTCTACTTCTAGCAAAAGACATTTTTCTTTTACCTTAATTATACTATCTTAGGGGCCCGCTATAACATATTACCAAGGTTCAATACTGCTGTTTCGGTGGGATGGCCCTGGGGAAGGAGGGTTTGTTTCTGTGGGGCGGGCAGCACTGGGGGGCGGGGGGCATTCCACGGGGCAGGCGGCGTTGGGGCAGTGGTGTTGTGTTTGGTGGGGGGCTGGGTGGCACTGAGGGGCGGTTCGGCGGGGCTGGGGAGGGTTCGGCCCTCAGCTGTTTTCTTTGGAGTAATATGGCCCTCGCCACTTTACAAATTGTGCAGTCCTGGTCTAGATCATCCAGGACTGTGGACCCACTTGAGCAGTAGCCTGAGGGACTTCCTTGTACTGCATGGGCCACAGCAAGTGAAAAATTCATGTTCCCCAAAGAGGATGAAAATAGAAGTTTCCATTGAACACATTACTGGTGTGAAATCCCCAATGGTGACAAAGTGGAGAGGCCATGGCTTATGGACTCAAAACCCCAGAATGCTGAACACTGTTTCTTACTGCAAACTCTTCCAGTCTAATGTTGCAGCCCCGCCGTTCATACCATCCCTGAGCCCCTTTTTGGCAAAACTGGTTATTTGTCCCATTTGCTCTTGCCAGCTGATTATCAGATGACAAGAGCAAATAGGACAAATGACCAGTTTGTCAAAAAAGTTGGGACATCTGGGACAGGGCCAAATGGGATGTATGGTCACCCTAGGCTGTAGTAAGATTCACCCAGGTAGCCCAGGCGGCTGTGGATAGCCCCAGACCCTCCACCTGTCCTGAGTGGGGGCCAGGGTTCCTGAGAAGTAGATAATTTAAGAAGCAGATAATGGAAGCTGGCATCATGGAGATGGGAGGGTTGACCTTTTCATACTAAACTAGAGATGATAGGTAAGGTAGAGACAGGTCAAGAAGGGCCTTGAAAGGAAGGACAAGTAGCTTACATTTTATATGATAGAAAAAAAAGAGCCAGTGGAGGGATGCAAAGAGAGGTGTCGCATGATCAAAGTAATGGGCTAGGAAAGTTATCTTTACACAGCATTCTGAATGGATATGAGTGGACAAGATTGCATTTTAAAAGTCCAGAGAGAAGGTTATTGCAGTAATCGAGACATGAGGTGGATGAGAGTTTTAGCTGTCTGGATGGATAGGAAAGGCCATAGCTTCGAGATGCTATGCAGAAAGAATCTGTAATTCTTAAATATAGCCTAAAAGTAAGGACCTAGACCAGTGCTTTTTAAACTTTTTGAGCTGAGACCCTGCTTTGAGGTGCAATTTTTGATTGCAGCTCCCCAATAGCTGGCCCTCACTCTTTGGGTTTTTACGGTGGGGGAAGGCATGTGTAAAGGGTGGGGAGAGCCAGTGCTGGGCATGGAGGCATTGACAGTGACCCACATGCTGGGTGGCTCACTTAGGTGAGTCAAGGGGTGGAGGTGGCGCTCCCTTCCCAAGCTCCACCATGCAGGGCTGAAGGCAAAGACCAAGTCCCACTGCATGGGGCTGAAGCCTGAGCTGCCTGGTGTCGCTGCTCACCCCCCTGAATGTTCCTTTGCCCCCCTAAGGGGGCACACCCAACAGTTTTAAAAATCTCTGACCTAGAGAGAGAGGTCCAAGTCAAAGATGACACCCAGGTTACAGGTCTGAGTGACAAGTGCAGGATGGTGGTTTTGAGAAACGAAGTAGTGGGTAGGAGATTTAGAACTCCTGAAATAATCTGCTAATAACAAATATAATTCTTTTTTATCTATAGAGTTATAGAGTTTAAGGCCAGAGGAGATCACTAGAACATCTAGCCTGCCTGAAAAAATGGGTACTATTCAGCAATCTTTCATACTTGACTTGACCATTCTAACAGGGGTTGAAGATCCATCTTTCTCCAGTGCCTGTGTGCTGACAAATCTTTCCCCCTGCACATGAAGCTATCCCAGAATTCAAAGAGTATCCCAGAGTTCAAATTTGTACTCCGTCACATGGAAAAAAATCGCAAGAGACCAGAATAAGTTTTGTGCAGGCTCAAAGTATGCAAAACAGTGAGGCTTTTTAGTTATAGTCACTCTAATATTTAGCCATCTATTGAGCCAAGATTAGGGTTTCCAATTTTGGCTGGACGTATTCCTGGAGATGTAATCACATGACATAATATTTAATTAAAACCTAATCTTTAATTATTGGAGATTCCAGGACAATCCTGGAGGTCTGGCAACCCTAGCATTTTACCAAGAGTTTGATACTCAAGGTATATTTTCTTCTGGAATTCTACAATATCTACAGATATGGCATTATATTAGTACGAGTGTTGTAAGCAAGACACGATAAGTAATTCTTCCTCTCTACTCTGTGCTGATTAGGCCTCAACTGGAATATTGTGTTCAGTTCTGGGCACCACATTTCAGGAAAGATATGGACACATTGGAGAAAGTCTAGAGAAGAGCAACAAAAATGATTAAAGGTGTAGAATACATGACCCATGAGGGAAGACTGAAAAAAAAAAGGGTTTGTTTAGGCTGGAGAAAAGAAGACCGAGAGGATAACAGTTTTCAAGTACAAAAAAGGTTGTTACAAGGAGCAGGGAGAAAAATTGTTCTTAACCTCTGAGCATAAGACAAGAAGCAATGGTCTTAAATTGCAGGCAGGGAGGTTTAGGTTGGACATTAGGAAAAACTTCCTAACTGTTAGGGTAGGTAAGCACTGGAATAAATTCTCTAGGGAGGTTGTGGAAGAGTGGAGATTTTTAAGAGTGGGTTAGACAAACTACTGTCAGGGATGGTCTAGATAATCCTTAGTCCTACATGTGTGCAGGGGACTGGACCAAATGACCTCTTGAAGTCCCTTCCAGTCCTATGATTGGAGCATACACTGGTCATTATATTTCCCCTCCTCAACCCACATTCTTCAGGAAAAATTAATAACCCAGTTCCCTATTCCTGCACTTCATTGTACTCATGAGTGCTTTGTGTAAGCAGCTCATCAATTCTGAACTCACTGACCAAAAATACAACAGATTCAAACATTAGCTCCCTTCTGCTCTGTGCTGTTTTAATAGCAGGTAGAGCAAGGAGGCTTTCTTTTTGAAAGTATTAAAAATATAGAAAGAAGTAAAAAGAAAACCTAGCAAATTCCTCTTCCCAAGCATCTCTGCCAGAGGAATAAATTTCTCCTCAGAATATTGGGAGTAAAAGTGTGAATTACAACTTATAACCAACAGATCTGGGCAATGGGGAGAGTAAAATGGAAGACATGCTATATGAGTAAGAGAAGGCAGGCTAGTAGAAATTTTAAATTTGGCACAAACCACTTTCCAAGAAGATAGTGATTCATAGAGTTTAAGGCCAGAATGGAACATTAGATCATCCAGTCTGACCTCTTGTATATCACAGGCCACTAAATTTCACCTATTTATCCCTGTATTGAACCTAATAACGTGTGTTTAGCTACAGCATCTGGTTCAAAAAGCCTCCAGTCTTGATCTGAAGACATCAAGAGATGGCCAATGCATCACTTCCCTTGGTAGTTAGTTTCAATGGTTAATCACCCTCACTATTACAATCTTGTGCATAATTTCTAACTCGAAGTTGTATGACTTCACCTTCTAGCCATTGGTTCTGTTTGCCTTTCTCCACTAGATTAGACATCCCTTTAGTACCCAGTATCTTCTCCCAGTAAAGTTATTTCTCCATCATTTTGATAAGCTAAAGAGATCAAGCTCTTTAAGTCTCTCACTGTAAAGCACTTTCTCCAGCCCTCGAATCATTTTTGTCGTTCTTTTTTGCACCTTGACCAATTTTCCTACACCCTTTAAAAAATGTAGACATTAGAACGCTTTGCAGGCTTCTGGTCTTGGTCTCACCAATGCTGTATATGGCAACAAAATCACCTCACTACCTCCCTCTTTATACATCCATGGATCATAGCATCATAGAATCACTCCTCTCTTCTGCAGACTAAATGACCCCAGTTCCCTCAGCCTCTCCTCATAAATCATGTGCCCCAGCTCCCTGATCATTTTTGTTGCCCTCTGCTGGACTCTCTCCAATTTGTCCACTTGCCCTCTGTAGTGGGGTGTGGGGGGGGGGGGGAAACTGGATGCAATACTCCAGGTGTGGCCTCACCATTGTCGAATAGAGGGGAATAATCACTTCCCTCAATTTGCTGGCATGGTTCCTACTAATACAGCCCAATATGCCATTGGCCATCTTGGCAATGAGGGCACACTGCTGACTCTCATCCAGCTTCTCGTCCACTATAATCCCTAGGTCCTTTTCTGCAGAACTGCTGCTTAGCCAGTCAGTCCTCAGCCTTTAGCAGTGCCTGGGATTCTTTCTTCCTAAGTGCAGGACTCTGCACTTGTCCTTGTTGAACCTCATCAGATTTCTTTTGGCCCAATCCTCCAATGTCTCTAGGTCACACTGGACACTATCCCTACCCTCCAGCATATCTGCCTCTCCCCGCAGTTTAATGTCATCTGCAAACTTGCTCAGCGTGCAATTAATCCCATCATCGAGATCATTCAACAAAAATGACTCCAGGACCGACCCCCTGGGGCCCTCTGCTTGATACCAGCTGCCAACTAGACATTGAGCCATTGATCACTACCCATTGAGTCTGACAATCTAGCCAGCTTTCTATCCACCTTATAGTCCATTTATCCAATCCATACTTCTTTAACTTGGTTGTTTAGTTAATAATGCCCTCTCTGAATGAATGAATGAGCCAGAATATGCAAAGCAGTGATGGTGACACTTTAACCTTCTAACATTACCAATCTCATTTAAGCCTCTATGTATTCTTACACTCTGAGTAGTTTTACCATGACACCACTAGATAGTGCTATCCACCAAAGTTTTCATCTTTACTGCTTATTCATCATGCCCTTTTCAAACCACCAGATGGCAGTACCAGTTCTGCAAAGACACCTAGTAGAATCAAACGCAAACATAGCTACCAAGTTTTGTTCAACTCCATGGGTCACACTGATTGCAAAAATATTAGTGAACTTGCATATTTTCAAATAATTGCAATAGAAGTTTATTGTCAAGACACCCTTTGACCCTTCCTCTAGTAGTGGTGAGTGTAGGACAAGGAACTGTGCAAAATACAGGGTAGATGTCTAGGGATGCTGAGGTATCTGAATGGGGGAGTGCTTGTAGGAATCTGGAATTGCCTGGTTAGATGAGTGCTGGAGGTCTGGGATGCCTGGGTGCTGCCTAAGGATAGCAATGGTGTCTGGGTGGGTGCTATTAGTGTAGGGGGGTTCTGGGATGTCTGGGAGCGCTGGGTTAGGTGGGTGAATGCTGCCTGGGAGGGGAGCTGAAATCTGTCTGTGGGGCTGGTATCTAGGGTGTCTCTGAAAGGCAGGGGAATGGGATGTGATAGGGGCCTCTCTGGATGTCTGGATGATTCCTGATGTCAGATTTGTGTCCATTTATTCTTTTGCGTAGAGACTGTCCAGTTTGGCCAATGTTCATGGCAGAGGGGCACTGCTGGCGCATGATGGCATATATCACACTGGTAGATGTGCAGGTGAACGAACCCCTGATGGTGTGGCTGAAGTGGTTAGGTCCTATGATGGTGTCCCTTGAATAGATAAGTGGACAGAGTTGGCAGGGGGGTTTGTTGCAGGGTTTAATTCCGGGTTTGATGTTTTTGTTGTGTGCTTGCTGGGGAGTATTTGCTTCAGGTTGAGGGGCTATCTGTAAGTGAGGACTAACCTGTGTCCCAAGGTCTGTGAGAGTGAGGGATCGTCCTTCAGAATAGGTTGTAGATCTTTGATGATGCCCTGGAGAGGTTTTAATTGGGGGCTGTAGGTGACAAATCTGACATCAGGAATCATAACATTCCAAAACCAGTAGGAGAACACTTCAGTCTCCCTGGTCACTCAATGACAGGCCTAAAAGTGGCAATTCTTCAACAAAAAAACTTCGAAAACAGACTCCAGTGTGAAACTGCAGAACTGGAATTAATTTGCAAACTAGACACCATCAGATTAGACCTGAATAAAGACTGGGAGTGACTGAGTCACTACAAAACCTAAACCTAATTTCTCCAATACTAATTTCCCCCTACTGTTACTCACACCTTCTTGTCAACTGTCTCAAATGGGCCACTCTCATTACCACTTTGAAAGTTATTTTTCCTCCCTTGGTATCCTGCTGTCAATTGAATTGTCTCGTTAAACTAACCTCACGCTTGGTAAGGCAAATCACATCTTTTCCTGTATTTATACCTGCTCCTGTATTTTCCACCCCATGCATCTGATGAAGTGGGTTCTAGCCTACGAAAGCTTATGCCCAAATAAATTTGTTAGTCTCCAAGGTGCCACAAGGACTTCTCATTGTTTTTGCTGATACAGATTAATGCGGTTACCACTCTGAAACCTGTGTGGTAGAGGTATCCTCGGGAGCAGGGTGTTGGTCTGTCTGAGAGCAGGGGTGCCATTTGGGGTGGCAGAATTTCATACCTGAGGTCTGCTCATTGCCCATGCCCTAGCCTCAGATGGAGCTCGTAACTGCAACACAGCTTGAGTATGATATGTGGTGAGTAAGGCTACTATTATGGGATGGAGGTCATGGAAATCACACAATCTGTGACTTCCAGAGACCTCTGTGACATTTTATGCCCCGGCGCTGGAGCTGTCAGAAGGCAGCCCTGCAGCTCTCAGCCACAGCTCCTAGCTGCCGCATAGCAGGGGAACCCCGGAGTTCCCAACCCCTGTGGGTGGTGGGGGTCCTCCAGAGCTCTCACTTTCCACAGGTGGTGGGGCTCCCAGCAGCTGTCCAGCTGCGGTGGGGCTCCCTGCAGCTGCCTTGCAGCAGCAGGTAACGGGGGGATACCAGAGCTCCCAGCCGCTGTGGGAGAACAAGGGGACCCCAGAGCCCCCAGCTGCTATTGATGCTGGACCCTCCTCCCTTCCTATTCTGTCTGGGATATTTTTAGAAAAAATCAGACAGGTCACGGGCTTCCGTGAATTTTTGGTTATTGCCCGTGACCTGTCTGATTTTTACTAAAAATACCTGTGACAAAATCCGAGCCTTAGTGATGAATCATAGAATCATGGAAGATTAGAGTTGGAAGAGACCTCAGGAGGTCATCTAATCCAACCCCCTGCTCAAAGCAGGACCAACCCCACTAAATCATCCCAGCCAGGGCTTTGTCAAGCCAGGCCTTAAAAACCTCTAAGAATGGACATTCCACCACCTCCCTACGGAACCCATTCCAGTGCTTCACCACCCTCCTGGGGAAATAGTGTTTCCTAATATCCAACCTAGACCTCCCCCACTGCAACTTGAGACCATTGCTCCTTGTTCTGTCATCTGCCACCACTGAGAACAGCCGAGCTCCATCCTCTTTGGAACTCCCCTTCAGGTAGTTGAAGGCAGCTATCAAATCCCCCCTCACTCTTGTCTTCTGCAGACTCAATAACCCCAGTTCCCTCAGCCTCTCCTTGAAGCCATGTGCCCCAACCCCTATTCATTTTTGTTGCCCTCCGCTGGACTCTCTCCAATTTGCCCACATTCTTTCTATAGTGGGGGGCCCAAAACTGGATGCAGTACTCCAGATGTGTCAAAGGGTAACAAAGGAAACCAAACACCTGACCAGAGGACCAATCAGGAAACAAGACTTTTTCAAATCTGGGTGGAGGGAAGTTTTGGGTGTGAGTTCTTTGTTCTTTGTCTTGGTTCGGTGACCCTCTCAGCTCTGAGAGTGATTTTTCTATCTCCAGGCTTTCTAATTTTCTGTTTCCAAGTTGTAAGTACAAGGATAGTAAGACAATAGGTTTATATTGTTTTCTTTTGTATTTAAATGTGTGTAGTTGCTGGAATGTTTAAATTGTATTCTTTTTGGATAAGGCTGTTTATTCACTTTTTTTCTTAAGCAATTGACCCTGTATATTGTCACCTTAATACAGAGACTATTTTTAATGTCTTTTTCTTTCTTTTTTATATAAAGCTTTCTTTTTAAGACCTGTTGGAGTTTTTTCTTTAGTGGGGACTCCAGGGAATTGAGTCTGCAGCTCACCAGGGAATTGGTGGGAGGAAGAAGTCAGGGGGAAAATCTCTTTGTGTTAGATTTACTAAGCCTGACTTTGCATACCCTCTGGGTGAGGGGGAAGAGAGATTAGATCTTTCGGTACTTGTGTTTCAAGGACTGGAAGCAGGGAATCTCCTAGGGTCGTCCAGGGAGGGGAGCCTGGGAGGAGGTAACAAGGAAACAAGGGGAGGGGTTTATTTCCCTTTGTTGTAAGACTCAAGGCATCTGAATCTGGGGGTCCCCCAGGGAAGGTTTTGGGGAGACCACAGTGAGCTAGGCACTGTATAATTCCTAGCTGGTGGCAGCGATACCAGGTCCAAGCTGGTAACTAAGCTTGGAGGTTTTCATGCTAACACCCATATTTTGGACGCTAAGATCCAGATCTGGGAAGAAATGTTATGACATGGTGGCAGAACGGTGTGGATAGATAGAAGAATCCAGAAGCCAGTAGGAAAATTATTTTCTTTTTCTCTGCTAGGGCTTTTAAGCAGAGAGAAAAGAGTTTGGTTTTAAAAGGAGCTAGAGAGAATTTTTTTTTCTGCTCTCTCTTGCAGTTTTTGGCTTGCATATTAAGCAAGGAACTATCAAGCTGTGACAAAGGGTCTTTTGTTATACAATAGCACTCCGATTGAGAGTCAACTACCCAGCACAAGACACATGCAAATAAAGTGATTTTTCTGGTTTAATTTACCTTTAAAAGATTAGCTAGAGCAAGAAAAAAGGCACTGTTGCTAGGCAAACCCCCTAGGACAACAGAGAGCCTGCAGTTCAGACAATAAACACCAGAGGGCACCCCAACACAAGAAAACAGGAACCATGACTTCCAAGGAGAAAAGGAAGGCAGAGGGACAAATCAAAGAAGCAGACCACAGGCGACAACTGGAAAAAAGAGAAGAAGAGGTGGAGCTGAAAGAAAGGGAAGAAAACATCAAACTGGCAGCCTACAAAAGAGAACAAGCAGCCAAAGAGGCAGCCCACAAAAGAAAACTAGAAGAAGAAGAGGTGGCCCACAGAAGGAAACAAGAAGAAGAAGAGGCAGCCTACAGAAGACAGATAGAACTCCAGAGGGAGACCCACCAACAGGCCATGGAATTAGAAAAGGCTAAGCAACAAAACACAGCCAATCCTAACAACCCTTCACCAATACTTGTTCCACAGCACAGGAAATTTCCCACCTACAAGGCAGGTGATGACACCGAGGCCTTCTTAGAAAATTTTGAAAGAGCCTGTCTTGGGTACAGCATCCCTGAAGACCAGTACATGGTGGAATTGACGCCACAGCTCAGTGGACCTTTAGCAGAGATGGCAGCTGAAATGCCTAAGGAGAAAATGAACGACTATAAACTTTTTCAAACCAAGGCCAGATACAGAATGGGGATAACCTCGGATCATGCCCGTCGGCGTTTCAGAACACAAAAGTGGAAATCAGATGTGTCATTTCCCAAACACGCCTACTACGTTGGAAAGACTTATGAGGCCTGAATATCAGGAAACAATGTTAAATCCTTGGACGAACTGCACCTCCTCATACAAATGGAGCAGTTCTTGGATGGTGTTCCTGAGGACATAACACGGTACATACAAGATGGAAAACCCCAAAATCTCACCGAGGCGGGGGAGATTGGAGCCAGATGGATGGAAGTGGCAGAAAGCAAGAAAGCTACTGTCAAGGGGAACAAATACCCCAGAGGGCACACCGACAATAAACCCTACAACCGAGGACAACCAAAGACCCCACCTACAACCCAAGGAAAGCCACAGACACCCTATTCTTCCACCTCCCCAGTCTCCAGTAACTCACCTCGACCCGGTGACCAGTCAGCTGGAAGATGCTTCAAGTGTAATGAATTGGGACATATCAAGGCCAACTGCCCAAAGAACCCCAACCAAGTGCAGTTCATTACACCACCATCACATCACACCCCAGGCCCAGATGCCTCTCAAATATCCTTGGAGCGAAGGGAAAATTTGAGAGTGGGCGGAAAGAAGGTTTCCGCGTGGAGAGACACGGGGGCACAAGTGTCAGCTATCCACCAATCCTTCGTCGACCCCAAATTCATCAACCCAAAGGACCAAGTGACAATTTACCCCTTCATGTCACAAGCTGTAGACTTGCCTACAGCTAAACTGCCTGTCCAGTACAAAGGCTGGTCAGGAATGCGGACTTTTGCAGTCTATGACAATTATTCCATCCCCATGCTACTGGGGGAAGACTTGGCCAACCAGGTGAGGCGGGCCAAGAGAGTGGGAATGGTTACATGTAGCTAAACCAGGCAAGCTTCCAGACCCATTCCTGTTCCTGAGCTGTCCACAGACGCCCCGTCTATGTTACCAGAGACCCAGACAGAGGTAGTGGACCCGGATTCCATGCCAACCACTAAAACAGCCACAGCACTTCCAGTCCCAGGCCCGGACCTGGAACAACAACCAGCACCAGCAATTGCAACCACATCTTCAAACTCAACGCCAGAGGGCGCCAGCGAGCCAGAACTGGCAGAAGCAACAGACAGCCATACCCAAAGGGCTCAGCCAGAGCCTGAAATACCCTCAGGTGTGCCAGCGGAGAGCGGTTCACCAGCAACGGAAACAACCCCATCGCCTATATCGCTTCCAGAGGGACCAAGTCCAAGTCCCCAGTCTGAGGAAGAACTGGTGACCCCAGCCTCAAGGGAACAGTTCCAGACTGAGCAGGAAGCAGATGACAGCCTTCAGAAAGCGTGGGCGGCGGCACGGAGCACCCCACCGCCTCTCAGCTCTTCTAATCGATCCCGGTTTTTTATAGACCAAGGACTTTTATACAAGGAGATTCTTTCTGGTGGACACCGGGAAGAATGGCAGCCGCAAAAACAGTTGGTGGTTCCAACTAAGTACCGGGGGAAGCTCTTAAGCTTAGCCCATGATCATCCCAGTGGCCATGCTGGGGTGAACAGAATCAAAGACAGATTGGGGAAGTCCTTCCACTGGGAGGGGATGGGCAAGGACGTTGCCAAGTATGTCCGGTCTTGTGAGGTATTCCAAAGAGTGGGAAAGCCCCAAGACCAGGTCAAGGCCCCTCTCCAGCCACTCCCCATAATTGAGGTCCCATTTCAGCGAGTAGCTGTGGATATTCTGGGTCCTTTCCCAAAAAAGACGCCCAGAGGAAAGCAGTACATACTGACTTTCGTGGACTTTGCTACCCGATGGCTGGAAGCAGTAGCTCTAGGCAACACCAGGGCTAACGCTGTGTGTCAGGCCCTAACAGACATTTTTGCCAGGGTAGGTTGGCCCTCCGACATCCTTACAGATTCAGGATCTAATTTCCTGGCAGGGACTATGCAAAAACTGTGGGAAACTCATGGGGTGAACCACTTGGTTGCCACCCCGTACCACCATCAAACCAATAGCCTGGTGGAAAGGTTTAATGAAACTTTGGGGGCCATGATACGTAAATTCGTCAACGAACACTCCAATAATTGGGACCTAGTGTTGCAGCAGTTGCTTTTTGCCTACAGGGCTGTACCACATCCCAGTTTAGGGTTTTCACCATTTGAACTTGTGTATGGCCATGAGGTTAAGGGGCCATTACAGTTGGTGAAGCAGCAATGGGAGGGGTTTACGCCTTCTCCAGGAACTAACATTCTGGACTTTGTAAGCATGTACCTTGGCCTGTAGGGGGTTTATGGTTCCTCGACCCACCTGGTGCCCCAGGTAAGTCACTCTGTTTTGGCCTATTTGACACTTTTTGGCCTTAACAGTTAGTCCGTCCTGCCTGATGTGCTTAAAGACCTTTTCCAGGTGTAGTAGGTGTTCAGGCCGGGAGTCTGAAAAAATGGCCACATCATCGAGGTAGGCAACTGCATATTCTCCCAGTCCTGCTAGTAAACCATCTACCAGCCTGTGGAAGGTGGCGGGTGCATTTCAAAGCCCAAAAGGAAGGACATTAAATTCATACACCCCCGCATGGGTGATGAATGCTGACCTTTCCTTGGCAGGTTCGTCTAGCGGTACTTGCCAGTACCCCTTGGTTAAGTCTATTGTAGAGATGAACTGGGCACGTCCCAACTTCTCCAATAGCTCATTGGTGCGTGGCATTGGATAGTTGTCAGGACGAGTTACCGCATTTAGCTTACAGTAGTCCATGCAAAAGCGTATTTCCCCATCTGGTTTGGGTACCAGGACCACTGGAGATGCCCATGCACCGGTAGATGAGCGGATTATACCCATGTGTAGCATGTTTTGGATCTCCCGTTCTATAGCAGCTTGGGCGTGAGGAGACACCCGGTAGGGTGGGGTTCTAATGGGGTGAGCATTACCTGTGTCAATGGAGTGGTATGCCCTTTCAGTCCATCCTGGGGTGGCTGAGAATAATGGGGCGAAGCTAGTGCACAGCTCCTTGATTTGTCGCCGCTGCAGACGTTCCAGGGTGGTTGAGAGGTTCACCTCTTTCACGCCACTGTCTTTTTTCCCGTCGTAGTAGACACCTTCAGGCCACTCAGCATCATCTCCCTGGACTGTAAACTGACAAACCTGTATGTCTCTGGAATAGAAAGGCTTGAGAGAATTAACATGGTACACTCTGGGCTTTAGTGAGGAATTGGGAAATGCTATGAGGTAGTTCACAGTTCCCAGGCGCTCTTGGACCGTGAATGGCCCTTCCCATGATGCTTCCATCTTATGGGCCTGTTGCACCTTCAAGACCATAACATGGCCTCCTACCTTGAAGGAACGTTCTCTGGTATGTTTGTCAAAATTACTTAAAATAGTTAAGTCCAAAGCTGACTACCAAGAGATCTCACAAAACTGGGTGACTGGCAACAAAATGGCAGATGAAATTCAATGTTGATAAATGAAAAGTGATGCACATGGAAAAATATAATCCCAACTATACATACAAAATGATGGGGTCTAAATTAGCTGTAACCTGCCAAGAAAGAGATCTTGGAGTCATTGTGGATAGTTCTCTGAAAACCTCTGCTCAATGTGCTGTGGCAATCAAAAAAGCGAACAGAATGTTGGGACTCATTAGGAAAGGCATAGCTGATAAGATTGAAAATAGCATATTGTCTCTGTATAAATCCATGGTACACCCACAGACTGAATACTGTGTGTAGGTTTGGTCACCCCATCTCAAAAAAGATATATTGGATTTGGAAAAGATACAGAGAAGGGCAACAGAAATGATTAGGGGTATGGAACACCTTATGTATGAGAAGAGATTAAAAAGACTTTGTTTGCTAGAGGCTGGGAATGGGTGATAGGGAGTGAACCACATGTTAGTATTAGAGCTGAGTGGGTCTAATATTTCTTTAATTTTATTTCTTTTATATAGGAATTAGATGCAATGCTCCTGTTCGCTATTGCTAAGTTATCTGCCAAAAAACTGAGCTTTCAAGTGCCTCAGTAGCCCCTGGAATCATGGTTAAAGTTGCCCCTGCCCTCCCCCTTTACCAAAATCTGAAATGGCACCCCTGGCTGGGAGGCAAGGATTCTTCCCAAGGGTTGGGAGTCAGTGTGGGGGCCTGCTGGGGGAATCTGGGGCTAGTATTGAACTCCCTCAGTTTGTGTGCTGACAAGCCAACTGGCTGTTGCCACAGCCTCCTTCCCTTCTGAGCGGTAGCAAGAAAAGCAGTCAGAGGAGAGGTAATCTGACTGTATGAAGCCAGGCTTGATGACCTCCAGCAGTCAAAGGGGTTTCTGCTCACAGCTCAGCTGGGTGTATGAAATTCAGACTGAGCTGCAGGCAGGTGCATGACACCTGGGAGTCCTGCCACCTAATGGGAATTATTACCAGATGCATTGTCCATTGATGCCTATCTCACATACTTGTACTGCAGCATTTAGTGGTGTAAATAAGGGAAGAAAAAGCAGGGAGGATACTTATGCTCTTGTTTTTGTTTCAAGGAATGCTGTGTGCCCACAGATTTGCCAGAGCTGGATACCGTGACTCCGCTGGTTGGGCAAGAGTCACCCAGAATCTGGAAGTGCTCATTAGCTGTTTGGAGCTATTTAGGTGATTTCCATTGTGGGCATGCAGCCTGGCAGGACACACCCAGAGTCACTCTTTGAGAGTGGAACCAATGGGAGCACAAGGGTAGGAAGAGGAGTTTATAAAGAGAGGGAGCCAGACTGACAGGAGGACTCAGCTGGGAAGCAGTGCAAGGACTACCAGGGTTTGCGGTAAGTGTTAGGACTGTGTTCAAGGACTTTGACAGTATGGGTTTGGACAGAAGATTCCCTCAGCCCACTGAGGAAGAAAGGGGACTAGAATTGCTGCAGGCTTAACTAATTGCAGGCTATAGTGGTAGAGACCCAAAAGGAGTGTGAAGGAGCTGGTGGAACTATCACTTATTTCCCAATTTTAAGGTGCTGACACCATTCCACAGCAACTGAGAGAGGGAAGTCTGCCCAGAGAAGAGTCCTAGGGGGAGCGTTGTATGTACACGCAGGTAATATTTTGCATCTGAACTTGTGACAGTAACAGGTACTACTGGGGAGGAGGGGTGCATGCTTCATAGCTTGTGTCAGCTGAGCTCATTACACATACCACTGACTCCTTGCATTCCTCCATTCGCCTGCACAAGCTCCCTGTGTGCCACCTCCCTGAGTCCCTGAAATTCCTCCCAAAGCCCCTTGCCAGGTTAATGTGCGCCACCCATACTAGGGTCCCTATTCTCTCTCCCCAGCGGTTTTGTGTGCCCTAATTCCCACTTCCCTCACCCCATTCTCTCACTTTCCCTCTTTCCTCCAGTAGCAGGGTGCCCCCGTACCCCTTTCCTCAATGGTAGGAGCTCTGTATGCCCCTCTCTCCCCCCCATGGCAGGGTCCTCCAATCTGCCTTACCACGGGTTCTGTGTGCCCACTAGCGTGGCCCCTCATTGTCTACACCATTGATCAAGGGATCTGTGTGTCATTCTTTCCCCCTACCTCCCCTGGATCCCCACCTTTCTTCCCTCCAGATTGGAAGAGAGGAGTAGACATCTGGTGCCCTATCCTCCCCATTTGGAGCAGGCTTTGAGGAGCTAGGGCATTAAGAAGGAACGAAAGACACTTCTTTCTTTTCTCCCTCTGGCTGTCCCTGCTGGCTGAGTATCCGCCCCGTGAGGAGAGCAATTATTTCCCATGTTGTTTAGAATTTGAACATGTTAAACTCTAGTGGGAGGATGTGCTGGGGTGGTGTTTGCTGCGGGGTGTTAGTAGGTGCCATCAATAGATGACAGTGGCTCCATGTGTACCCCCTTTTCCTTCTTTCAGTGTTCTGATTGTCCCCAAAATCAATATGATTCTGGCCATTGATGCCAAGAACGTTCCCTAAAATATTGAAATTGTTTGGATGCAGTGTTCAAAAGTTATCACATTACAAAGAAATGCCGTTGAGTGTAAGGCCTTGAGAGCTCCGCCAGAAGCTTGTGGGGAACCCCAGGGAAGTATTCTCTTTCAAGAGCTGTTATGACAATACTCGCATTTGCTTCAAGGGTTACAAGTAAACTGTTATGTATTCATTCACTAGAGATTCAGTAACCAATTTCCATTAAGGATTTTGTCACACCGCTTCCAGCAGAGATTTAACTGTATATTTTCTACCTCCCTCACCCCAAGTCATGAAAAGACTAAGCTCTGATCTGTACTAAAGCAGAGTTTCAGAAATTGGAAAGAAATATTGACAGTAGCAAATTGCCTTCACCAATCTTCCACCACATCCCAAGCTCCCTGCATGAGGAGACTCAAAGAGCTTGGCTTGTTTAGCTAATCAAAAGAAGGCTGAGGGGAGATATGATTGCTCTCTATAAATTCATCAAAGGGATAAATACCAGGGAGGGAAAGGAATTATTTAAGCTCAGTACCAATGTGGACACAAGAACAAATGGATATAAACTGTCCATCAGGAAGTTTAGACTTGAAACTAGACGAAGGTTTCTAACCATCAGAGGAGAGAAGTTCTGGAACAGCCTCCCAAGGGGAGCCGTGGGGGCAAAAAACATAACTGGCTTCAAGACTGAGCTTGATAAGTTTATGGAGGGGATGGGATGATGAGACTGCCTATATAGCCAATCTGCGACTGCTAGCGTCAAATATTTCCAGTGACTGGTGATGAGACACTAGATGGGGATGGCTCTGAGTTATTACAGAGAATTCTTTTCCAGGTCCATGGCTGGTGGGTCTTGCCCACATGCCCAAGGTCTAACTGATCACCATATGTTGGTTTGGGAAGGAATTTTCCCCGGATCAGATTGGCAGAGACCCTAGTGTTTTTTGCTTTCCCCTGCAGCAAGGGGCATGGGTCACTGGCAGGTTTAAACTAGTGTAAATGGTGGATTCTCTGGAACCTGAACTATTTAAATCATGATTTGAGGACTTCAGTAACTCAACCAGAGGTGAAGGGGCCTACTACAGGAGTGGATGAATGAGGTTCTATGGTCTCAATGTGCTGGAGGTCAGACTAGATGATCATGATGGTCCCTTCTGACCTTAAAGTCTGTGAGATGGGCAAGAACTTCTTTAGCTCCCTATGTGATACACTGGTAGGGAAGCATAATTATTTCTGGTAGTTTCAGGAGCAGTACCTTCAGTTCCATCATACTGTTTTGCTGGAAGGGGTTAATGGCTGTCATCTTGTCTTTGATCTATGGGAAATAACAGACCGCCATCAAAGCAGATGGTCATGCTAGTTGCCTTTCATTCAGGCTAAATAGGAGAAACAATTAAACTCCGTTATGGAGTAAGACAGCTGAAACAGCAGAAGCCCCCACCCAAGGGGCTGGGCCATATGCAGGGGCGGCTCCAGACCCCAGCACGCCAAGCGCATGCTTGGAGCGGCATGCCACAGGGGGCGCTCTGCCGGTCGCCGGGAGGGTGGCAGGCAGGCCACTTCCTGCGGCATGCTTGCGGAGGGTACTCTGGTCCTGTGGCTCCGGTGGACCTCCCGCAGGCATGCCTGCGGGAGGTCCACCGGAGCCGTGGGACCGGCGACCGGCAGAGCACCTCCAGCGGCATGCCGCCCTGCTTGGGGTGGCGAAATGTCTAGAGCCGCCCCTGGCCATATGGGAAGGCCTGAGCAAGAACTTGGAGAAAATAAGAAGGATTTTTCTGGGGACTGATTGCAAACACAAGGTCTGAGACAGGAACTGAGTGATTGCAGCTGTGTTTGTCTGTGGGTGTCAGAGGCAGAAAGCACCTGGGAAGCCAGGAGAAAGTAAACAGAAAGCCACAAAAGCAGTTGTGAATGTGGTTCTGAGAAGGAGCACAGATGGAGCTCCTTCGGGCACAGGACTGGCTGGAAAGGCAGGCTTGGAAATTGTGAGCAAGGAAACTGCCTGCTGTTTGTTCCCACGTGAGGAAGGAGGGCCTAGTGGTTAGGGCACTATCCTAGGACTTAAGAGACCTGTGTTCAAATCCCTGTTCCTCCAGACACCCCCTGTGTGACTTTGGACATGTCATTTAGCTTCTCTCTGCCTCAGTTCTCCATCTGTGAATTAGGGATAACAACACTACCCTACCTCCAAGGGTGTTGTTAGGATAAATACATTAACGATTGAGGTGCTCAGACAATGCAGTAAGGGGCACCATATGAGTATGATACTGTTCTGGGAAACAGGATTCTGTATGCATTCATTGTAAACAAATCGGATTGGATAAAAGAATCATATAATCAATTTCTTTGCCTATTGGAAACAATCCAGCAAGGCCTTGAATATTGATTAACTGCTCATTCCAAGGAGCAAAAATACTTTGTGGATGTGGTAAACTATAGAGTAAAAGTTCCTAAAGAGTAAAAGTGACAAGTTCCTCAGGTGTCACAGAGGTTCTCATGTGTGGTCAATGGGTATTTCCCATGCATTAGAATCCAAGTCCTCACCGTCATATGCTGGACAGTACAGGAGCCCTTAGTAGAAGGAGAGTCTGAGTCATGAGGCCTGGTATAAGGGCTAAGGTCTGCACTAAAGTCAGGTCCCGTTGAGATAAAGCAAAGTTAGCAGGAATCAAACTCTGAGCAAAAGTCTGGCCCTGCTACAAAGCAGATGCCTGCTTGCAGTTTCACTGTCCAATACATGAACTTGGCAAGATCAGGGCTGGCATTGCAAAAACACAAGCACTCCTAGGCACTAAATATTCACATAAAGACATTCCAAAAGGGTAGCACCACAACACTCGATACAAGGTTATGGTGTAAACACACTCCCCGAAGATAATAGGGGCACTCTAACCCCTCTTAAAGATAAGGTGAGGATGACAGGGTGATGGATAGAGGATGTTTTGATTGAACCAACATGTACAAAGTAAAGGGTGGTAACTACCTACGTCAGAGGGGCAATAATTAACTTGTTTGTATTGGTGTATAAAGAGGAGTCGCAGAGGGGGTGTCTTTGTCCAGCCAGGGGGGAATGAAAAGTCCCTCCATTCACTGAGACAAGTCCATTGTCATCAGCATACACGTGCTGGTGTAACTGTCGACATTGATCTGGGAAGCTAGGACAGTGCTTCGTCGGCAATTAACCTGGCAGATTGCCATCACTACCGAACCGAGTCTGTGGGCTTTTTGGGCAGTTTGACTGAAGCCTGCTGTATGGGCAATCTGGCCAGAGTTAGTGCAGCACACAGAGAGAACACACATGCAGCCAATATTGAACATTTCTGGAGAACTCTCCATCGAACCTCCCACACCAGCCTAGATTTTCAATCTCATGTTTCTTCCCTGAAAGACTTGTCCTCGACTGTTGAGTCTGTATCACCTAGAAAATCACATCTTCAATGTTTGGATATAAAAGCTGTCTCTGGATAAGAAAAGCCTGGTAAAAATCTCTGCCATTTATGGGAACTGTGGAGAGCCCAGTGAGGTTAAGGTGCGAGAGAGAAGACTACAACCTGTACTCTTTGACCCCTAATCCACAGCAGGGTAGTCTCCAGGCACCCTCCCTTCACTACCTCTGCTTACAGAACAATCTATGTGACTCCTGAATAGCCTAAAACCACAGGGATTTTAGTAAAAGACAAAAGTCTCTAGTCTTGTGCTTTGAAACTGGCTGTCATCGAGGTCATCCAGGTCAAATTTCTAACAGCAAGGAGGATTAGCCACCAGAACAAACTATTATGCTGTCTGAAGTGACTCGTGATTGTGAGAGCCAATCTCAGGGCAGACTGTCAAGAAGCAGGGCAGAGATCCCAAGCTGGTTGTATTTTCTATAATTAGATTCCACCAACCCAGTAACAAGTTGTCATAAACAGATAGCTAAGGGTTAATGTCTCTTTCACCTATAAAAGGGTTAACAAACAGTAACCTGAAACACCTGACCAGAGGACCAATCAGGAAACAAGACTTTTTCAAATCTGGGTAGAGGGAAGTTTTGGGTGTGAGTTCATTGTTCTTTGTCTTGGGTCTGTGCCCTCTCGGCTCTGAGAGTGATTTTTCTATCTCCAGGCTTTCTAATCTTCTGTTTCCAAGTTGTAAGTACAAGGATAGTAAGACAATAGGTTTATATATTTTTTTGTATTTACATGTGTGTAGTTGCTGGAGTGTATTCTTTTTGGATAAGGCTGTTTATTCATTTTTCTTTTAAGCAATTGACCCTATATATTGTCACCTTGATACAGAGATCCTTTTATGTCCTTTTTTCATTCTTTTTATATAAAGCTTTCTTTTTAAGACCTGTTTGAGTGTTTTTCACTGGTTAAGGCTAAAAAACGAAGGGAGGGGGGAAAATCTCTTTGTGTTAGATTTACTAAGCCTGACTTTGCATACCCTCTGGGTGAGGGGGGAGAGAGGTTAGATCTCTCGGTACTTGTGTTTCAAGGACTTGAAGCAGGGAGGGTGGAATCCCTTTGTTCTTCGAGTGCTTGCTCATATCCATTCCAGTTAGGTGTGCGCGCCATGCGTGCACGTCTGCCGGAAACTTTTTACCCTAGCAACTCCAGTGGGCCGGCAGGTCGCCCCCTAGAGTGGCGCCACCATGACACCAGATATATACCCCTGCCGGCCCGCCCGCTCCTCAGTTCCTTCTTACCGCCGTGTCGGTTGCTGGAACTGTGGAGTGCGGTTCGCTGACCTCCACGTCGCTAGCTCTCCTCGTCGTTTAGCTTCTAAAACCTTTTTTCTCAGTTAGTTATAGTTACCTTTTCAGTATAGTTGTAGTTAGTTAAGTTTTTGTAAATAGTTATTGAACGTTGCCTGTGGGTGGGCTGTTGCCCTCCCCGGCACCCGGCACCGGGCCCATGCCTGGCTCGCCAGGGTTTAAACAGTGCTCGACTTGCAAGAAGCCGATGCCTACAAGCGACCCCCACGATGCGTGCCTGAAGTGCCTGGGGGAATCGCACATTAGTGACAAGTGCCGCATTTGTAAGGCCTTTAAGCCGCGCACTAAAAAGGAGAGAGACCAATGTCTCCGCGCCCTCCTCATGGAAGCGGCTCTCTCTCCAGCACCAGCAGCGCAGTCCACCACTTCGGCTCCGGCACCGGACCGCGCCAGCACCGGCAAGACTCCCCGGCACCGACCATCTCCGGCACCGGGGACAGACCTACGTCCCTCGACGTCTGTCTCCACACCCAGGCAGACCCGAGTGGACTGCCCGGCTCCTACCTTAGCCGTGGCACCGCCTGCAGGACTGTCGACTCCGGGCCCGGAGGGTCCGTCGAGTCCAGCTCCTCCTAGCTCCCCAATACGATCAGGGGTCGAGCTAAGGGTCCCGTCAACGCCGGAGACTTTCGCCTCGGCTCAGGACTTGATTGCTCTCACGGAGCCAACTCAACCACAGCTGCCACCCATGGGACGCATCATATCCAAGGGCAAGCCGATGCTTCGTCCATCCTCTCCCGCGTCCCGACGCCGATCACCCCGAAGGCACGACCGCTCACGCTCGGGGCACCGCTCGGAGTCCCGGCACCGATCGCCCAGACGGTGCCGGTCGTACTCGCGGCACCGATCACCATCTGGCCGGTCCCGATCGGCTTCATCACACCATCGGCACCGAGCCTCCAGGAGTCGTTCGCCTCGGCGTTCGGCACCGCGGTCGACCTCCCGGCACCGAACCGGTGGCAGGTCCCGAACCCGGTCGACCTCCCGGCACCGCGCTGGTAGTAGGTCCCGGTCTCCATTGCCGTCTCGGCACCGGGCCTCCAGAAGGTCGCGATCCCGCTCTAGACATCGACATCGCTCCCGCTCTAGGTCGAGATCTCGGCGCAGGTCATCACACCGCTCTCGGTCCCGGTCTCGATCCCGGTCCCGGTCCCTGTATGAGTCACGGCACCGAGCCTCTGCACTGAGGGGAACATCAGTCGCGGCACCGGCGGCGCTGTACCATTCCAGCTCAGCGCCTCCCTGGCCTGCGACGGAGCCCTCCGTCTCCTCCCTCGATGATAGTGCCTATGACAAGACACTCGACAGGCACGAAAACCGCTTCCCGGAGCAAGATCGAGGACATCCACAGTGGGGGTTCTGGACCCCGTGGGCATATGCCCAGACGCAAGGTCCTCATCACATCACCCCTCGTCCATTGGCGGAGCGTAGACCACCGGAGGCTACGGTGTCCAGGCCACCCCTCTCTCCGTAAACAGAGGACACTTCCCGGGACCCGGAGCTCCCTGAGGATACCGAGGTGCAGCCCCTTTCACAACCCCCCGTGGATACTCTGTTGCCCGGAATCTCCTCATCTTCATCCCCGGATGAGGCGGTGGCCGGTACCTCTTCCTCCAGCCCCCCACCATTGGATTTAAGGGCACACCAGGATCTCCTCCGCCGAGTGGCTCAAAACCTAAACCTACAGGCGGAGGAGGTAGAGGAAGTGGAGGACCCAGTGGTGAGCATCCTGGCAGCCGATGCGCCAACCAGGGTTGCCTTGCCTTTCATAAGGACTATACAAAATAATGCCAATAACATCTGGCAATCACCGGCCTCCATTCCCCCGACCGCTCGGGGGTTGGAGCGGAAATACATGGCCCCATCTAAAGGGTATGAAGATTTGTACGTTCACCCGACTCCCTGCTCATTGGTGGTCCAGTCGGTGAACGACAGGGAACGCCACGGACAGGAGGCCCCGACGCCTAAGTCAAAGGAGGCCAGGCGCATGGACCTTTTGGGCCGCAAGGTCTATTCGGCAGGGGCTCTACAGCTCCGCGTATCCAACCAGCAGGCCCTCCTCAGCCGCTACTCCTTTAACACCTGGGTAGCGACGGAGAAGTCTGCGGAACTCTTGCCACAGGACGCACGCCAGGAGTTTTCCACCATCCTGGACGAGGGCAAGAAGGTGGCGAGAACATCACTCCAGGCCTCCCTTGATGCCGCTGACTCGGCTGCGCGAACCCTGGCTTCCGGGCTCACCATGCGGCGCCTCTCGTGGCTGCAGGTCTCCGGCCTTCCACTGGAGCTCCAGCACACGATCCAGGACCTCCCCTTCGAAGGCCAGGGTCTGTTCTCGGACAAGACTGACCCTAGGCTGAAGGACCTAAAAGATAACAGGGTCATCATAAAGTCGCTCGGAATGCATACTCCGGCGACCCAGCGCAGGTCCTTCAGACAACAAAACCAGCAGCAGCAGCGGCGTCCATACCTCCCGTTCCGCCCGAGACAGGACCCCTCGCAACGCCGGGGCAGGAACAACCGCCGCAGGCAGTCGGGAGGTCAAGCGGGACAAAGCCAGGGCTCCACTAAGGCCCCCCCAGGGCCTAAGCCTTCATTTTGAAGGTGCGCCCGAGGGCGCAGTACCAGTTTCCCCTACGGATCCTTTCCCGCAGTTTTCCAACCGCCTTTCCTTTTTCCTCCCGGCGTGGTCCCAAATAACATCGGACCGCTGGGTCCTACGCACGATACAGGACGGTTATCGCCTGCAGTTTTCCTCACCCCCGCCCTCCCACCCTCCTTCCCCGTCCCTCTTCAGGGACCCCTCTCACGAGCAATTCCTCCTTCAGGAAGTGCACACGCTCCTGGCCAAAGGAGCCATAGAGGCGGTTCCAGAGAACGAGAAGGGCAAGGGGTTTTACTCCCACTATTTCCTGATCCCCAAATCCAAGGGTGGTCTCAGGCCCATCCTCGACCTGCGGGAACTGAACAAGTACATCGTGACGTTGAAGTTCCGCATGGTGTCCCTTGGAACTATCATCCTGTCCCTGGATCCCGGAGACTGGTACGCCGCCCTCGATATGCAGGACGCCTATTTTCACATTGCTATCGCCCCCCATCACAGGCGTTTCCTCCGCTTTGTGGCCGACCGCCAGCACTATCAATTTGCGGTCCTCCCATTTGGCCTCTCTACGGCCCCACGAGTATTTACAAAATGTATGGCAGTAGTCGTCGCTCACCTCAGACGCTGCCATATCCACATCTTCCCCTACCTGGACGACTGGCTGATCCAGGGTACGTCGGAGCAACAGGTCAGAGATCATGTCACCAGGATCAGCACCCTCTTTGCTGCCTTGGGCCTAGTAATCAATGCCGGCAAGTCCACTCTACTCCCCACGCAGCGGATAGAGTTTATCGGAGCTGTTCTAGACTCTGCCCTCGCCAGGGCCTTGTTACCCCTGCCCAGGTTCCGGTCATTGTCAGACATTATTCTCCGGTTGCGAGCGGCCCCGCTGACCTCAATCCGAACGTGTCTGGCCCTATTAGGCCACATGGCGGCCTGCACGTTTGTAACAGCGCACGCCCGTCTTCGCATGAGACCTCTTCAGACATGGCTGATTACCCAATATCGACCGACTAGACGGTCATTGGATACAGTCGTCACCGTCCCTCAGGCGGTGCTGGACTCTCTACACTGGTGGCTGGACCGATCCGTAGTCTGTGCGGGGCTCCCGTTCCATCCGCCCCAGCCTTCCGCATCCCTAACCACGGACGCTTCCGACCTGGGCTGGGGAGCTCACTGCGGCACTCAGAGAACTCAGGGCTTGTGGACCCCGCAAGAGATCAACCTCCACATCAACGTATGGGAGTTGAGAGCGGTCCGCCTTGCTTGTCAAGCATTTGTCCATCTCCTCCACGGTCGTTGTGTTGCGGTATTCACCGACAACACGACGACCATGTTCTACATCAACAAGCAGGGCGACACCAGGTCCTCTCCCCTCTGTCTGGAGGCGATACATCTCTGGGAGTTCTGCATAGCCCATTCTATTCACCTGTCTGCCTCCTACCTTCCCGGAGTGCGGAATACCCTCGCGGATCGGCTGAGCAGATCCTTCCTCTCACACGAGTGGTCCCTCCGTCCGGACGTCGCCCTCTCACTCTTCCAGAGGTGGGGTCGTCCCCGGATAGACCTCTTCGCATCCCGGGTGAACAGGAAGTGTCGAACATTCTGCTCCTTCCAGGGTCGGGAGCCCGGTCTCTCGCGGATGCATTCCTGATCCCTTGGACAACACACCTCCATTATGCTTTCCTGCCCATTCCCCTGATTCACAGAGTTCTAATCAAGGTGCGCAGGGACAAAGCCCAATTGATTCTCATAGCTCCGGCATGGGCCAGACAGCACTGGTACCCCGTGTTGTTGGACCTCTTAGTGACCAACCCTGTTACCCTACCTCTTCATCGGGATCTCATCACGCAGGACCACGGCAGGCTCCGTCACCCGGACCTTCCGTCGCTCCACCTCACGGCGTGGCTCCTCCATGGTTGACTGACTCTGAGTTGCGGTGCTCCATCCCGGTCTGCAAGGTTCTCTTGGGCAGCAGAAAGCCTTCCACCAGAGTGACTTATACAGCCAAGTGGAAGCGCTTCTCCTGCTGATGTGCAGAGAAAGCTCTTCGTCCTATGGAGGTTCCCGTCACCACTCTTCTGGACTACGTCTGGTCCCTTAAGACCCAGGGGCTGTCATTGTCGTCCCTACGAGTTCACCTCGCTGCCATCTCCGTGTTTCATCCTGGCGTGGACGGCTGTTCTGTTTTCTCTCACCCCATGGTGGCGAGATTCCTGAAGGGGCTGGAGAGGCTCTATCCCCAAATTCTCCCTCCGGCCCCCTCATGGGACCTCAACCTGGTCCTGTCCTGGCTCATGGCCCCTCCTTTCGAGCCATTAGCTACCTGCTCCCTGCTTTACCTCTCATGGAAAACCGCCTTCCTTGTGGCCATTACCTCAGCTAGAAGGGTGTCAGAGCTGAGGGCCCTCACGGTGGACCCACCGTATACAGTCTTCCACAAGGATAAGGTACAGCTGAGGCCGCACCCTGCTTTCCTTCCTAAGGTGGTCTCAGCTTTCCATGTCAACCAAGAGATTTTCCTCCCAGTTTTCTTCCCTAAGCCCCATTCGTCCCGCAGGGAGCAGCAGCTCCACTCGCTAGATGTCCGACGGGCGCTAGCCTTTTACATGGACAGGACAAAACCCTTCCGCAGGTCCCTTCAGTTATTCATGGCAGTAGCGGATAGGGTCAAGGGGCTGCCGATCTCCTCTCAGAGGTTATCGTCATGGGTTACGTCCTGCATCAGGACCTGCTACGACTTGGCCCAACTTCCGTCGGGCCGTGTGACTGCTCACTCTACCAGAGCACAGGCATCCTCGCTGGCCTTCCTCGCCCGAGTGCCCATTCAAGAAATCTGTAGGGCAGCGACCTGGTCATCTGTTCATACATTTGCTTCGCATTATGCCCTGGTCCAGCAGTCCAGAGATGCTGCTGCTTTTGGATCTGCAGTGCTCCAGGCCGCGACCTCTCACTCCGACCCCACCGCCTAGGTAAGGCTTGGGAATCACCTAACTGGAATAGATATGAGCAAGCACTCGAAGAAGAAAAGACGGTTACTCACCTTTGTAACTGTTGTTCTTCGAGATGTGTTGCTCATATCCATTCCAAACCCGCCCTCCTTCCCCACTGTCGGAGTAGCCGGCAAGAAGGAACTGAGGAGCGGGCGGGCCGGCAGGGGTATATATCTGGTGTCATGGTGGCGCCACTCTAGGGGGCGACCTGCCGGCCCACTGGAGTTGCTAGGGTAAAAAGTTTCCGGCAGACGTGCACGCACGGCGCGCACACCTAACTGGAATGGATATGAGCAACACATCTCGAAGAACAACAGTTACAAAGGTGAGTAACCGTCTTTTTAGATTCACGGAGCTTGAATCTGTATATCTCTCCAGGAACCCAGGGAGGGAACACCTGGAGGGGAAGAGGGAGAAGGGAAGTGCGTTATTTCCCTTTGTGGTGAGACTCAAGGAATCTGGGTCTTGGGGTCCCCTGGGAAGGTTTTGGGGAGACCACAGTGAGCTAGGCACTGTATAATTCCTGGCTGGTGGCAGCAATTACCAGGTCCAAGCTGGTAACTAAGCTTGGAGGTTTTCATGCTAACGCCCATATTTTGGATGCTAAGGTCCAGATCTGGGAAGAAATGTTATGACACAAGTGTGAACTCCAAAAGCCCTGTACTGGTCTTACCATGGAGCCACAGACAGGCCCCTTGGACATTCCAGTCTATCTTGCCACCCAGGCAAGCTGGTCTTAGTGATAGATGGTTGCTGTACACCAAACATCACAAAAGACTCAGGTTACTCTCAGTCCCAAAGGACCCGTCACTTACCCCAGCTTAGATCTCACGCCAAAGGCACTGTTTGTAGCCGGTCCTATAATAAACTATCTAAGGGTTTAATAACTAAGGGCTTGTCTTCATGTACAGCACTACAGCACTGCTACAGCACTTTAGTGAGGACACTACTATGCCAAGGAGAGAGCTTCTCCTATTGGTGTAGTTATCCACCTCCCCAAGAGAAGGTAGCTATGGTGACAGGGGAAGCTCTCCCATCAGTTTAGTGCTGTTTACACTGGGGGTTAGGTTAGTATAGCTACAGCAAAAGACGACCTGCCGCAGTAAGTGTCAGAGCCTGGGTCAACTGATTTGGGCTCCCACGGCAGGGCTAAAAATAACTGTGCAGACATTCCCACTTGGGCTGGAGCCTGAGCTCTGAAACCCTCCCCCTTCACTGCGTTTCAGAGCCTGAGCTCCAGCCTGAGCCTGAAAGTCTACGCTGCTATTTTTAGCCCCACAGTGGAAACCCTGCCAGCCCAAGTCAGTTGACCCAGGCTCTGAGACGTGCTGCTGCATGTTTTTTTTCTTTGTAGACGTACTCTTAGTGATTTAATTCTAAGAAAACTGCATTAATCTAGAGGTGCAGATTAACTCTCTAAACTCTCCCTTAGGCTTTTTCTAAGGACTCCATCTCTGTGCTGCAAAAACATGAAATGATAGTAAAATTAAACGTAAGTGTTAATAAGAAGGTGCAAAATATGCCTTCTGTTTCCTGTACTGCAGGGAACTCTCCCTAATCCAGCATCAGGATGAAAACTAACATGCACTGACAGCTTTTCTGTCTTGCTCATGTGGGCGCCTGTGACGCACTAGCGGCCAGAAGTTGGTGTGGAGTTAATTAGCTAACATCAGCGAGGAAAGGATTTACTAGTGTGACCTTGGACAGCAAGGGAGTGTGGAGAATGAGTGGTGGAGAGAACGTTTTGAATGAAAAATCATGTGTTTAATCTACACCTCATGCCCACAAGCCCAATAACTGATTTTTACATGCTATGTGGTGGTGATGCACATCAGCAAACTTGCTCTTAAAGGCATACCGATTGGTAAGGCTGGGTATGCTACAACAATGTCCAATGTCTGCCCCTTCCCAGTGCTGCGCTCTGAATGGCAGGGAGGACTGGGAGGAATGCACAGGCTCAAACGCCTGAGAAACTGGATACAGCAGTTTGACAGTGACAAGACTGCAACTCTTGTGGTCCGTAACTGTTCCTGGTGCTTCCTTTCCTCGGTGGGGTTCTCCTTTCTGTGCAGAACTCTTCCTGAACCCACTCTGGATTGGGCTTCTCTGACAGCCCAACAAAAGTGGGAGGGGCAGGACCCACTGTGTCTCTGTTTTTTTCCTTCCTGGGCTGGCTCTCCTGTCCCCTACCCCCCTCTCCTACTTCCAAGCATGACAGATGGAGGCCCCAGTGAGCAGCTCCTCCTTCTGGCCCAGCCTGAAACTGTACCTTCCATTTTAACGTGCCCTTTGACCAAAACACTTGCTGCACCCTTGTGTCAGACCCACTTCTCCGATCAATGTGAATATGACTATGCTCTGCATGAGTAAACCCTAAAACTAATCCTAATCCTGCCATGGCCCTACACCTACCTCCTGCTTGGATGGCTCCTGCTGCTGAGGCTGGGAGTGGAGGAGTGAGGAGGGGCAGATGCTGTTGATGGTTTCTATTATGGGACACAGACAAATGCAGAATCTGCTAAATGCAGGTTTTTGTCCCAGAATGCTGGGAATCATTGGCTCCAGTAATGGTGATACTGCACATTTGGCGGGCAGGAGTTGGGGGCTGAGGGCAGGGAATGAGACAGGAAGGGAAGAAGTACTCTGGATGGAGAGGTAGAGGAAGTAGGGAGGGATACAAATGGCAGCTCCACCACCCCAAAGGTTAAAGGGTAAGTGGAGCCTCTATCAAAAACAGCTGGCATGGAGACTCACATTTTTGTGCATACACTTAACATTGAATTTTGAACCTGAAAATGATCGCACACAAATTGGGAATGGAAAGCTTTCTCTTGAATCAGAAAGCAGGCAGCAAACTGTTATAATTGGTTAATCTTGTGATTCTGGGGTGCCTGGCTTCATTCATTTTGAATGTTTGGAGGTTGGAGTGCCCAAGGAATGCAGGATCAAATCACATAATAGTAGTCTCCTAGGCTGAGATCATCAAAAGTAATGGGAAAAATGGAAGTTTAAGAGGCTAAATACCCTGGAGGATCTGGACCCTAGATCACACATTAAAATTGCTTTTCTCTTGTGACCATAAAAACCTAGGACTTCAAACAAATTAAAGTAAATATTCCTTCAGCAGTGACCACTCTTCCTGGATACTCATCATTCTTGCAAAAGTTACGTTAACACAAACTAACAGCATATGACATCTAGGTTTACAACTGAATTTTAAGTGTGGAATTTTCCACAGAACTTATCTTGTCTTTAGAGCTCAGCAAATAGCTATTTTTACATGTTTCTTTACTAGCACTTTGGCAAATGACACTAGCAAGTTAGTTTCACTTGCAGGGACTCTCTCTCTCTCTCTCACTCACTCTCTGAGACTATTCAGAGAGCTGTCCATTAATTCATATTTGTGAAAAGATGGAAAGGAAAAGAGAGAGTTTGGGGGGGCAGGAGACAGAGATGTTCTCCATTTTTTGACCAGTTGTCCATAGAATCCTCTAGGATTGACAGGCCCTGAATTTCTAATGTAAAGGCAGACAGAAATTTAAAAAATGATTTTCAAGCCATCTTTACACCCCCAAGAAGGGAAAAAGGGCAGAGGCCAATTATTTTCTTGACTGAAGATCACCTTTAAAACATACACGGTAGGTCCCAAGCCTCCTATGCAGAGCCCTGGAAGTCAATCGAATGAGTCAGTACACACTTCACTTCACCTTGAAATACAGTTAGTGACGGTTGGAAGTGGATGATAGCATGGCATCAAATGAACACTCATGGATTCAATCCATGCACATGGCAGATTTTGGGAATAAACAGCAGCTCCCCGAGACTCCCTGGCCAGATCCCTCACACTCTCTGAATTAAATGAGTCAAACAAGGATCTGGCTGCATTTTTCACAAATGGAATATATAGACATGGTTACTTGGTGTCAATGTTTAAGAGAAAAGGAATGCAAAATGTGCTAGATAATAGCCTATATATAGCATCTCTGTCCCCTGTTGCCCATCTCTGCCTGGAATTTTTAAGTCCAGGGTTCATGTATGTAGCCAAAGAGAACACAAAGATCTAAAATATTCTAAGATTTGCTAGATCTGCAAATCAATTTACCAGTGATTTCTGCAGGTGCTGCTTCTTTTTGTAAAGGTTAGGACTGTCAATCATAGCACTGTAACTATGTCATCTGATTCCAAAAACCCAACTGCAAACCGAATCCAGAACACTGAATTAATGCTTCTTGGATCCATTTTCAAAACTCTAGGAGTTCAATAATGTGCATGTGTGACGTTTGGTCTGTTATGAATGGATGATTTTGGGATAATCCTCATTGGCACATGGATAGCAGGGCCGGCTCCAGGCACCAGCTGAGCAAGCTCATGCTTAGGGCAGCAGATTCTACAGGGCAGCATTCCATCCAATCCTAGGGCTGCACGGCCGCTTTTTGTGTATTTTGTTTTGTTTGGCGCTCTGGCCGCCCTGTAGTGGGCAGTGGCACGGAGGAGGGGGGCACCCCAAGTGCTCTGACTGCCCCAGCTGGTGCCAGGTCTGTAGCAAGCCCGGCAGGGCAGTCTGAGTCCTTCCCTGCCTGCCAACTGGAGCGGCGCGGAGCCTTCCCGGCTGGTGGCGCAGTGAGTGCCCTGCTGAAGCCCTGGCTGCCCCCTTCTCTCTCCCCCTGCTCCCTCTTCTTCCCCCACTCCATTCTAGCTGGGGCACGTCTGCAGCACCGGGAGTCCCCCTGCACCCTGGCTCTGGCCATGCCGCCGGTTTTTTTTTTTTGCTTTCCATTCTGGCTGCCCCAATTTATTTATTTATTTATTTATTTTTGCTTGGGGCAGCAAAAAACCAGAGCCAGCCCTGGTGGACAGTTCATGAATAGAAAACTAAGGGCCATTTCTGATGAATGGATTGTACATACTTAATCAATAATTAATCATCCATCTCTGCTTTCTGTGGTGATGTTATGGCAGTGCACTACAACACAGCCAACAGTTCAGGGAAAGGAAGTGAATAGGAATCATATTTGAAGTGAAACTGCAGAGGGAATTGTGCTTTAATTGAGGAAAGCAAGCAGTTATTAGAGTTAATTAGGATTCTTTGTTCATCAAATGCACAAACATGTAAGCAGCCTCCACTGTGGGAGGAGTCTAGACCCTCCCAGGCTGTCTAGTGTCCGCAAGTGTATATTTCATCTATGTACTTCTGCATTTGATACCACTGGAATATAGAGAAGCAGAGTGTAATTACCCTTAGCTGATATTTAGCTTGCAGGCTAGGCTTGATTGATGATTGCAAATGGTTTACAGCTCCCATGCATGACAACCACACAGCCACCTCTCACTATGATGGTTCAGTGCTGACTCAGAAGGAACAATGCCACTAGAATAATGCAAGAATGGAATTTTCCTTCCCATGGAAAAAAATTGAGCTTTTGAAAAAATTCTTGTTCCAAATCAGAACCAGGGGAAAAAATTGAAATTTTTTACAGAAACAAAAGGGGAGGAAAATTTCTGTTTTGGCAGAGCTGATGTGGCACATTTTGGCTGCTAGATGCCCATCTGTGGGGTAGGCAGGTTCCCTGGCAACCCACTTGGGTGGGTGAGCTGCCTGGTTCCTTCACTGGCCAGCTTCCTGGCTGCATGACTGTTCACCTGCGGGGAGCTGAGTAGTTGACTAAGAGCCCATGAACCCAACCAGCCTCCCTCCCAGGTGAGCTGCTGGGGAGCCTGGAGAGGTGAGTGGGCCAGGAAAGCAGGCAGACTGGCCAACCTGCCTGCTTGGTTTCCGTCAAATGTTTTGACAGAATCAGCAGGTTCCCGTGGAATGTTTCAGTGTTGCTGAATCAACGTTTTCTGGTGGGAAAAACAATTCCATTGTAAAACTTTTGACCCGCTTTAAATGCCACTGATTGAATCATCATCATCATCACCACCTCTTCCTGTGGTGCATGCGTTTGCCTTCTAAATACCAACTCACAAACCTCCTTCACTCTGTGAGATCAGATAACGTCACTGCTCAAGGTGATGTGGAAGTCCTGCAGCTCTTTTCTGAAGCGTGTCATAGCCAGTTATACAAATAAAACTAACACCCTTGTAGAAAATGACTAACTTCAAAGTTGGCGGCTGTTGGCCTTTTCACCCCCTGAGTCTGTAAAACATAAATTACTCCAAACTGCTTAATTTTCATGTCTCTCTCTGTTGGACTGGCTTATGACAGTCACTCAATCTACCAAGTGTGACTAGGGATTGCAGTTTGACAAAAGGCTGGAACGTCATTCAAAACTAAATACTTCCAGGGCTTGTTTTATGAATGCTGATGACAAGAGTTGCTGCTGGTTATGTGAAATAAACTCGTTCTGAATCATTGAGCTCTTCATTATGTTGCCAACCTGCTTGTCGGCTGCTTCATTTCCTTTCTCATTTAGGCAATGGGAAACAATTCTTTTCTTAAGACTTGTGGATTAATTTCAATTTCAGGATGATAAAAATGCTGCAGTATTAGCAGGAACATCTGCCTAATACTGTAGGTAGCCAAGCTTCCTCCACACAGATCTGCCAATGCAGTGGCATCCTCATCAGAAGCACTCCTCCTGCAGTCCTGGGGACCCCTGCACAGCTCTGTCACCACACCTTAGTCCTGATCTGCAGCAGCTTCCTGTTATTTCAGCCTGGCCCTCCACCAGCACTGATCTGCCATTGTACCTCAGGCTTGAGCTGCAGCATCTCTTCATTGTAATGTCCAAGAGCTTAGTAGGTTTCTAAAAGGGATTGGACGTGTTTCTATGTCTAATGAGAACCTCCACAGTTAAATTATATAGTGTGTGTATATGTATGTATTTATGGAATGCTTGTCTATCATATGGATTCTTGTATGTTTCTCTGAAGCCTTTGATACCAGACTAGAGGGGCCACTGATCCAGCAAGGCAATTGCTGTGTTTCCGTGTGAATAGTGCTTCTGCTTACTGAGAATTGGTGGGCAAATGTTCAACTACTCCACCTCATTGCCTGAAGTGGATCCCTTGGCTCAAGCTGTTTACATATCTGTCTAGTTCTCATGCCTGTCACTACCATGCTTGGCACCTTCAGTTCTTTGGTTGTGGTCTGTTGGTGGCTGTTGGCTGCCTGATAGAGCTGATGGAAGGAAAAGTCCGAGGACTGGAGATGCAGGTGGAAACTCTGGTAGAGTTAGAAGGGGTTCGAGCAGATGATGGAGCAAAGACACGAGGAGGCTGAAGGGATAAGCTCAGACTTGCAGATGGAAGAAGGACCAAAGAATTCTGAGGGGAGACTGCTGGGTGAGGAAAGTGAACAGTGGAAGCATGTGACTAAGAGAAGGAGGCAGAAGAAAAGACGGGCCAGTGAAGGAGAAATAGAACTCAGGAACAGGTTTGCAGAGTTGGAAAATGAAGAAGGGGCACAGCAGGTGGTTGCTGAAGGTGAGAGGACAAGGAAGACGAGAAGAGCAGCTAGTCCTATAGGAAGAGGGCAAGAGTCAATGGAGATAACACCAAATATGACCCCCAGGAGGATACAGGATGGGTTGCGGAGGATTGCAAGAGAGAATAGGAATCGAGAGGACTTGCAGCCAGTGGGAGCAGGGGATAGACCAGCGAGTCACACTGTCACCAGGAAAAGGCAGGTCTACGTGATTGGGGACTCCTTACTGAGAAGAATAGACAGGCCTGTAACTAGAGCTGATCCGGAGAACAGAAGGATGTGCGGTCTGCTGGGTACTAAGATACAGGATGTGGACCTGAGGCTGAAAAGGATCCTAACAGAAACGGGAAAGAATCCGTTGATTGTTCTTCATGTGGGAACGAATGATACGGCTAGATTCTTGCCGGAACGTATCAAGGGAGACTATGCCAGGCTGGAGAAGACGCTTAAGGAAATTGAGGCTCAGGTGATCTTCAGTGGGATTTTGCCTGTTCCTAGAGAAGAGCAACAAAGATGTGACAAGATTATGGCTATCAACAGATGGCTCAGGCAGTGGTGCTATAAGGAGGGCTTTGGGATGTACAGCCACTGGGAAGCATTCATGGACAGCGGACTGTTCTCTCGGGATGGACTTCATCTGAGTAAGGAGGGAAATAGACTTCTAGGATGGAGGCTGGCACAACAGATTAAGAGAGCTTTAAACTAGGAATTTAGAGGAAATGGTTGAGAGAGGTCCAGGTAATCTTGACGCCGGAATTTAACATTGATAGGGAAGAAAACAAAGTAAGAGAGGATACAGCCTTGGGCAGAAGAATGGATATAAGGAGGAAGGCTAGTGTAGATACCAGTCTAATAGGTGATACTGGTGGTAGAATGTCTGTGGTTAACCAAGTAAAGAATGTCAGTGAAGCCAAATGGCGAAAATTAAGATGTCTGTACACTAATGCGAGGAGCCTAGGTAACAAAATGGAGGAACTAGAGCTACTGGTGCAGGAAGTGAAACCAGATATTATAGGGATAACAGAAACATAGTGGAATAGTAGTCATGACTGGAGTACAGCTATTGAAGGCTATCTGCTGTTTAGGAAAGACAGAAATAAAGGCAAAGGTGGTGGAGTAGCATTGTATATCAGTGATGAGGTAGACTGTAAAGAAATAAGAAGCGATGGAATGGATAAGACAGAGTCTGTCTGGGCAAAAATCACACTGGGAAAGAAAGCTACTAGAGCCTCCCCTGAGATAGTGCTTGGGGTGTGCTACAGACCGCTGGGATCTGATTTGGATATGGATAGAGACCTCTTTAATGTTTTTAATGAAGTAAACACTAATGGGAATTGTGTGATCATGGGAGACTTTAACTTCCCAGATATAGACTGGAGGACAAGTGCTAGTAGTAATAATAGGGCTCAGATTTTTCTGGATGTGATAGCTGATGGATTTCTTCATCAAGTAGTTGAAGAACCAATAAGAGGGGATGCCATTTTAGATTTGGTTTTGGTGAGTAGTGAGGACCTCATAGAAGAAATGGTTGTAGGGGGCAACCTTGGTTCGAGAGATCATGAGCTAATTCAGTTCAAACTAGATGGAAGGATAAACAAAAATAGATCTGGGACTAGGGTTTTTGATTTCAAAAGGGCTAACTTTAAAGAATTAAGGAAATTAGTTAGGGAAGTGGATTGGACTGAAGAACTTGTGGATCTAAAGGCGGAGGAGGCCTGGAATTACTTCAACTCAAAATTGCAGAAACTATCAGAAGCCTGCATCCCAAGAAAGGGGGAAAAAATCATAGGCAGGAGTTGTAGGCCAACCTGGATGAGCAAACATCTCAGAGAGGTGATTAAGAAAAAGTAGAAAGCCTCCAAGGAGTGGAAGATGGGCAGGATTAGCAAGGAAAGCTACCTTATTGAGGTCAGATCACGTAGGGATAAAGTGAGAAAAGCCAAAAGCCATGTAGAGTTAGACCTTGCAAAGGGAATTAAAACCAGTAGTAAAAGGTTCTAAAGCCATATAAATAAGAAGAAAACAAAGAAAGAAGTGGGACTGCTAAACACTGAGGATGGAATGGAGGTTAAGGATAATCTAGGCTTTGCCCAATATCTAAACAAATACTTTGCCTCAGTCTTTAATGAGGAGCTTAGGGATAATGGTAGGATGACAAATGGCAATGAGGATATGGAGGTAGATATTACCACATCCAAGGTAGAAGCCAAACTCGAACAGCTTGATGGGACAAAATCGGAGGGCCCAGATAATCTTCATCCACAAATATTAAAGGAACTGGCACATGAAATTGCAAGCCCATTAGCAAGAATTTTTAATGAATCAGTAAACTCAAGGGTTGTGCCATATGACTGGAGAATTGCTAACATAGTTCCTAATTTTACGGAAGGAAAAAAAAGTGATCCGAGTAACAATAGGCCTGTTAGTTTGACATCTGTAGTATGTAAGGTCTTGGAAAAATTTTTGAAGGAGAAAGTAGTTAAGGACATTGAGGTCAATGGTAATTGGGACAAAATACGACATGGTTTTACAAAAGGTAGATCGTGCCAAACCAACCTGATCTCCTTCTTTGAGAAGGTAACAGATTTTTTAGACAAAGGAAATGCAGTGGATCTAATTTATCTCTATTTCAGTAAGGCATTTGACACGGTTCCACATGGGGAATTATTAATTAAATTGGAAAAGATGGGGATCAATATGAAAATTGAAAGGTGGATAAGGAACTGGTTAAAGGAGAGACTACAACAGGTTGTACTGAAGGGTAAATTGTCAGGCTGGAAGGAGGTTACTAGTGGAGATTCTCAGGGATCAGTTTTGGGACCAATCTTATTTAACCTTTTTATTACTGACCTTGGCACAAAAAGCGGGAATGTGCTAATAAAGTTTGCGGATGACACAAAGCTGGGAGGTATTGCTAACACAGAGAAGGACCAGGATATCATACAGGAAGTTCTAGATGACCTAGAAAACTGGAGTAATAGTAATAGGATGAAATTTAATAGTGAAAAGTGAAAGGTCATGCATTTAGGGATTAATAACAAGAATTTTAGTTACAAATTGGGGACACATCAGTTGGAAATAACAGAGGAGGAGAAGGACCTCGGAGTATTGGTTGATCACAGGATGAGTATGAGCCGCCAATGTGATATGGCTGTTAAAAAAGCTAATGCAGTTTTAGGATGTATCAGGCGAGGTATTTCCAGCATAGGTAAGGAGGTATTAGTACCATTGTACAAGGCACTAGTGAGACCTCATCTGGAATACGGTGTGCAGTTCTGGTCTCCCATGTTTAAGAAGGATGAATTCAACTGGAACAGGTTCAGAGATGGGCTGCTAGGATAATCCGAGGAATGGAAAACCTGTCTTATGAAAGGAGACTCAAAGAGCTTGGCTTGTTTAGCCTAATCAAAAGAAGGTAGAGGGGGGATATGATTTCTCTTTATAAATATATCAGAGGGATTAATATCAGGGAGGGAGAGGAATTATTTAAGCTTGGTACCAATGTGGACACAAGAACAAATGGATATAAACTAGACTCTAGGAAGTTTAGATTTGAAATTAGATGAAGGTTTCTAACCATTAGAGGAGTGATATTCTGGAACAGCCTTCCAAGGGGAGTAGTGGGGGCAAAAGTCATATCTGGCTTTAAGACTAAGCTTAATAAATTTATGGAGGGGATGGTATGATGGGATAGACTAATTTTGACAATTAATTTAGCAATTGATTTTTGATTATCAGCAGGTAAGTATGCCCAGTGGTCTGTGATAGGATGTTAGATGGGTTGCGATCTGAGTTACTATAAAGAATTCTTTCCTGGGTGCTGGCTGGTGAGTCTTGCCCACATGCTCAGGGTTTAACTGATCGCCATATTTGGGGTCGGGAAGGAATTTTCCTCCAGGGCAGATTGGCAGAGGCCCTGGAGGTTTTTCGCCTTCCTCTGCAGCATGGGGCACGGGTCACTTGCTGGTGGATTCTCTGCAACTTGAGGTCTTCAAACCACAATTTGAGGACTTCAATAACTCAAACATAGGTTAGGGGTTTGTTATAGAAGTGGATGGGTGAGATTCTGTGGCCTGCATTGTGCAGGAGGTCAGACTAGATGATCATAATGGTCCCTTCTGACCTTAAAGTCTATGTGTCTTTACATGTCATCCTTTCGTGGAGAGCTTTGCCTCAGATAGTCACTTTCATAATTCTTAGCTTGACCACAGCAGATGGAAGTGAGCTCACACCATGTGGCATGGTGTTCTACAATTTTATTTTACTCTTGTAAAAATCCCACTGGATCTTTAAAGTTTCATCCAAAAGACTCCCAGAGCCATCCCCCTGGTTATCGCTTTACCTCAGAAAGACAAAAGGCTGAGCTGATCCTGCTGGGAGTTGAATAAGTGATTCCAGCAGAGATGGACCCAAGCTGTCCTAAAGTGGGTGGAGGTCAGATCCATGGTATTGGTTCATCCTGCTGTAGGGAGGAAGAATTGCCCAATGGTTGGGATGCTAGCCAAGGACTCAGGAACCCTGATTTCAATTACTTGCTCTGCCATAGACTTGGACAAATCACTTAGGACCGCATCTGAAAAGGTCTTTAGGCACGTAAGTTCACAATTTAAGTGCCACTAACATTCTCAAAACAGCTGTACAGCAACTGCTGAGTTCCCTCGATACCTAAGCTTTCACCAGTCAGCATTCACAAAGCCACCTAGTGCTGACAATTAGCTGCTCAGAGCCCTAGCTCAAGATGAAGTTGGATTCTCAAACTAGGCAGGGGAGTGCATATCTGGCCAGCGGGATCCAATCCTGTAGGTGAGCTTTGAGCGCACCTGATATCTGTCATGAAAGATAGCTGGTGTGAGCAGATCAGGAATTTTTCAACAAAACCTTTGGGTGAATAATTTTGAATAAGTAATTCACTAGACCAGATAGAGAGAGTCCAATTCTATAGCTCAGTGGTTACGTCATTCACCTGGGATGTGCAGCTCAGGTTCAAGTCCCTGCTCCTTCGAATATTTAATTGTTTATACACAATGGAATGGCTCCAGTATGAGAAACTGAGAGAGGTTCTTTTCAGAATAGCCAGTAGCCTGGGCGTTAGGGCAGTCACTAAGGATGTGGGTTCAAGACTTTGTCCGAATCAGGCAGAGCAGGAACTTGAATTTGGGACTCCCACATCCTGTTAGTGCCCTAATAATCAATCTGCTGTAAAGAAGTGTCTCCTGGTTTTTCCTGAGGCAGGTCTTTGTTTCAGCCAGATGAGTTTTGGCTGCTAGGGTGTGAGCTACCTAAGTGGCTGACCTTAGTCCCAGATTTGGACCTTAGCGTCCAAAATATGGGGGTTAGCATGAAAACCTCCAAGCTTAGTTACCAGCTTGGACCTGGTACCTGCTGCCACCACCCAAAAAATTAGAGTGTTTTGGGGCACTCTGGTCCCCCTGAAAAACCTTCCCTGGGACCCCAAGACCCAAATCCCTTGAGTCTCACAACAAAGGGAAATAATCCTTTTTCCCTTCCCCCCTCCAGGTGCTCCTGCAGAGATACACAGACACAAGCTCTGTGAAACTACACAGAGAGACTCCCCCTCTCTGTTCCCAATCCTGGAAACAAAAAGTACTTTCCTATTCCCCCAGAGGAAATGCAAAATCAGGCTAGCAATCCAACACACAGATCTCCCCGATTTCTTCCTCCCACCAATTCCCTGGTGAGTACAGACTCAATTTCCCTGAAGTAAAGAAAACTTCAACAGGTCTTAAAAGAAAGCTTTATATAAAAAGAAAGAAAAATACATACAAATGTGCTCTCTGTATTAAGATGATACAACACAGGGTCAATTGCTTAAAAGAATATTGAATAAACAGCCTTATTCAAAAAGAATACAAATCAAAGCACTCCAGCACTTATATTCATGCAAATACCAAAGAAAAGAAACCATAGAACTTACTATCTGATCTCTTTGTCCTTACACTTAGAAACAGAAGATTAGAAAGTAGAACTACTTCTCCAAAGCTCAGAGAAAGCAGGCAGACAGACACAAAGACAAAAAACACTCAATTCCCTCCACCCAAAGTTGAAAAAATCCGGTTTCCTGATTGGTCCTCTGGTCAGGTGCTTCAGGTGAAAGAGACATTAACCCTTAGCTATCTGTTTATGACACGCCCCCCAAATTGCAGACAGTGGGGAAGCTCACTGGCGGCGATTTCCTTCTAGAACTTGAAAATAAACAGATTAATACAACACATACACCTTTACATATACTCCTAAGTATATAACTAACAGACTTCTACATTTTAAGAACACTTTTTAACTACTGAATTCTGGGAAACTCTCACGGGAGAGTGCATCAGCTACTTTGTTAGAAGCTCCTGTGATGTGTTGAATTTTAAAATCAAAATCTTGGAGAGCTAAACTCCAACGAAGAAGTTTCTTGTTGTTCCCCTTGGCAGTATGAAGCCACTTTAGTGCAGCATGGTCAGTTTGTAGTTGGAACCGCCGTCCCCAAACATATGGGCGTAGCTTTTCCAGGGCATACACAATGGCATAGCATTCCTTTTCACTGACTGACCAGTGACTTTCCCTCTCAGACAGTTTCTTGCTGAGAAACACGACAGGATGGAAGTTGTGATCTGTTGCTTCCTGCATGAGCACTGCTCCTATACCACGCTCAGATGCATCCGTGGTTACTAGGAATGGCTTGTCAAAGTCCGGGGCCCTGAGCACAGGGTCAGACATGAGCGTTGCCTTAAGTTGGGTAAAGGCCTTTTGACACTCATCAGTCCACTTAACTGCATTTGGCTGGGTCTTTTTGATCAGGTCGGTCAGTGGGGCAGCGATTTGGCTGTAGTGTGGTACAAATCGCCTGTAGTATCCGGCCAAGCCTAAGAAGGATTGGACCTGCTTCTTTGACCGTGGGACAGGCCACTTTTGGATAGCATCCACCTTGGCCTGTAGGGGGTTTATGGTTCCTCGACCCACCTGGTGCCCCAGGTAAGTCACTCTGTTTTGGCCTATTTGACACTTTTTGGCCTTAACAGTTAGTCCTGCCTGCCTGATGCGCTCAAAGACCTTTTCCAGGTGTAGTAGGTGTTCGGGCCAGGAGTCAGAAAAAATGGCCACATCATCGAGGTAGGCAACTGCAAATTCTCCCAGTCCAGCTAGTAGACCATCTACCAGCCTCTGGAAGGTGGCGGGTGCATTTCGAAGGCCGAAAGGAAGGACATTGAATTCATACACCCCCGCATGGGTGACGAATGCTGACCTCTCCTTGGCAGGTTCATCTAGCGGTACTTGCCAGTACCCCTTGGTTAAGTCTATTGTAGAGATGAACTGGGCACGTCCCAACTTCTCCAATAGCTCATCGGTACGTGGCATTGGATAGTTGTCCGGACGAGTTACAGCATTTAGCTTACGGTAGTCCACGCAAAAGCGTATTTCCCCATCTGGTTTGGGTACCAGAACCACTGGAGATGCCCATGCACTGGTAGATGGGCGGATTATACCCATCTGTAGCATGTTCTGGATCTCCCGTTCTATAGCAGCTTGGGCATGAGGAGACACTCGGTAGGGTGGGGTTCTGATTGGGTGAGCATTACCTGTATCAATGGAGTGGTATGCCCGTTCAGTCCGTCCTGGGGTGGCTGAGAACAATGGGGCGAAGCTAGTGCACAGCTCCTTGATTTGTTGCCGCTGCAGACGTTCCAGGGTGGTTGAGAGGTTCACTTCTTCCACGCCACCGTCTTTTTTCCCGTCGTAGTAGACACCGTCAGGCCACTCAGCATCCTCTCCCTGGACTGTAAACTGACAAACCTGTAAGTCTCTGGAATAGAAAGGCTTGGTACACTTTAGGCTTTAGTGAGGAATTGGGAAATGCTATGAGGTAGTTTACAGCTCCCAGGCGCTCTTGGACCGTGAATGGCCCTTCCCATGATGCTTCCATCTTATGGGCCTGTTGCGCCTTCAAGACCATAACCTGGTCTCCTACCTTGAAGGAACGTTCTCTGGCATGTCTGTCATACCAGGCCTTTTGCTCTTCCTGAGCATCCTTTAGATTCTCTCTAGCAAGGGCTAAAGAGTGTCGGAGGGTGCTTTGCAGATTGCTTACAAAGTCCAGAATGTTAGTTCCTGGAGAAGGCGTAAACCCCTCCCATTGCTGCTTCACCAACTGTAATGGCCCCTTAACCTCGTGACCATACACAAGTTCAAACGGTGAAAACCCTAAACTGGGATGTGGTACAGCCCTGTAGGCAAACAGCAACTGCTGCAACACTAGGTCCCAATTATTGGAGAATTCGTTGATGAATTTTCGTATCATGGCCCCCAAAGTTCCATTGAACCTTTCCACCAGGCCATTGGTTTGATGGTGGTACGGGGTGGCAACCAAGTGATTCACCCCATAAGTTTCCCACAGTTTTTCCATGGTCCCTGCCAGGAAATTAGACCCTGAATCTGTAAGGATGTCAGAGGGCCAACCTACCCTGGCAAAGATGTCTGTTAGGGCCAGGCACACAGTGTTAGCCCTGGTGTTGCCTAGAGCGACTGCTTCTGGCCATCGGGTAGCAAAGTCCACTAAAGTCAGTACGTACTGCTTTCCTCTGGGCGTCTTTTTTGGGAAAGGGCCCAGAATATCCACAGCTACTCGCTGAAATGGGACCTCAATTATGGGGAGTGGCTGGAGAGGGGCCTTGACCTGGTCTTGAGGCTTTCCCACTCTTTGGCATACCTCACAAGACCGGACATACTTGGCAACGTCCTTGCCCATCCCCTCCCAGTGGAAGGACTTCCCCAACCGGTCTTTGGTTCTGTTCACCCCAGCATGGCCACTGGGATGATCATGGGCTAAGCTTAAGAGCTTCCCCCGGTACTTAGTTGGAACCACCAACTGTTTTTGCGGCTGCCATTCTTCCCGGTGTCCACCAGAAAGAATTTCCTTGTATAAAAGTCCTTGGTCTATAACAAACCGGGATCGATTAGAAGAGCTGAGAGGCGGTGGGGTGCTCCGTGCCGCCGCCCAAGCTTTCTGAAGGCTGTCATCCGCTTCCTGCTCAGCCTGGAACTGTTCCCTTGAGGCTGGGGTCACCAGTTCTTCCTCAGACTGTGGACTTGGGCTTGGTCCCTCCGGAAGCGATGTAGGTGATGGGGTTGTTTCCGTTGCTGGTGAACCGCTCTCCGCTGGTGCACCTGAGGGTATTTCAGGCTCTGGCTGAGCCTTTTGGGTATGGCTGTCTTTTGCTTCTGCCAGTTGTGGCTCGCTGGCGCCCTCTGGCGTTGAGTTTGAAGATGTGGTTGCACTTGCTGGTGCTGGTTGCTGTTCCAGTTCCGGGCCTGGGACTGGAGATGCTGTGGCTGTTTCAGTGTTAGGCATGGAATCCGGGTCCACTACCTCTGTCTGGGTCTCTGGTAACACAGACGGGGCGTCTGTGGACGGCTCAGGAACAGGAATGGGTCTGGAAGCTTGCCTGGTTTGGCTACGTGTAACCATTCCCAGTCTCTTGGCCCGCCTCACCTGGTTGGCCAAGTCTTCCCCCAGTAGCATGGGGATAGGATAATTGTCATAGACTGCAAAAGTCCACATTCCTGACCAGCCTTTGTACTGGACAGGCAGCTGAGCTGTAGGCAAGTCTACAGCTTGTGACATGAAGGGGTAAATTGTAACTTTGGCCTTTGGGTTGATGAATTTGGGGTCAACGAAGGATTGGTGGATAGCTGACACTTGTGCCCCCGTGTCTCTCCACGCAGTAACCTTCTTTCCGCCCACTCTCAAATTTTCCCTTCGCTCCAAGGGTATTTGAGAGGCATCCGGGCCTGGGGATCTTTGGTGTGATGGTGGTGTAATGAATTGCACTCGCATGGTGTTCTTGGGACACTTGGCCTTGATATGTCCCAGTTCATTACACTTAAAGCATCTTCCATCTGATGGGTCACTGGGCCGAGGTGAGTTACTGGAGACTGGTGAGGTTGAAGGGTAGGGTATCTGTGGCTTTACTTGGGTGGTATGTGGGGTCTTTGGCTGTCCTCGGTTGTAGGGTTTATGGTCTGTGTGCCCCCTGGGGTAATCGTTCCCCTTGACAGTAGCTTTCTTGCTTTCTGCCAGTTCCATCCATTTGGCTCCAATTTCCCCTGCCTCAGCGATATCTTTGGGATTTCCATCTTGTATGTACCGTGTGATGTCTTCAGGAACACCATCCAAGAACTGCTCCATTTGTATGAGGAGGTTTAGTTCTTCCAAGGTTTGAATGTTGTTTCCTGTTATCCAGGCCTCATAGTTTTTTGCAATGTAGTAGGCGTGTTTGGGAAATGACACCTCGGGTTTCCACTTTTGGGTTCTGAAGCGCCGACGGGCATGATCTGGGGTTATCCCCATTCGGTATCTGGCCTTGGTTAGAAAAAGTTTATAGTCATTCATTTGCAGCTTAGGCATTTCAGCTGCCACCTCTGCTAAAGGTCCACTGAGCTGTGACCTCAATTCTACCATGTACTGGTCTTCGGGGATGTTGTACCCAAGACAGGCTCTTTCAAAATTTTCCAAGAAGGCCTCGGTGTCATCACCTGCCTTGTAGGTGGGAAATTTCCTGTGCTGTGGAGCAATATTTGGCGCCGGGTTGTTAGGGTTGGCTGGAGTCTGTTGCTTAGCCTTTTCTAATTCCATGGCCTGTTGGTGGGCTTCCCTCTGGAGTTCTATCTGTCTTCTGTGGGCTGCCTCTTCTTCTGCTTGCTTCCTTCTGTGGGCCATCTCTTCTTCTTCTATTTTTCTTTTGTGTGCTGCCTCTTTGATTTGTTCTTCTCCTTCTTTCATCTCCATTTGTCGCCTGTGTTCAGCTTCTTTGAATTGCTCTTCGGCCTTAATTTTTGCCTTAGAAGTCATGGTTCTTGTTTTCTTGTGTTGGGGTGCCCTCTGGTGTTTATCTTCTGAACTGCAGGTTCTCTGTTGCCTCCTGAAGTCTGCCTAGCAACAGTGCCTTTAGCTAATCTTCAATGTTAAGTAAACCTGAAAAACCACTTTATTTGCATGCCTATAGTGCTGGACTTGCCTCCTAATGGGAGGGCTATTGCATGACAAAAGACCCTCAACAGTCTCTTAATGGCTTCTCGCTTAACATGCAAGCCACAAACTGCCAGAGAGAGCAGAAAAAAAAATTCTCTTTGGTTCCCTTTTAAACCCAAACTGTTTGTCTCTCTGCTAAAAAGCCCTTAGCAGAGAAAAGAAAAATAAAATATTTCCACTGGCTTCTGGATTCTGTCTATATCCTCCCACCACTGCCACTCATGACATAACCTTAGTCCCAGATTTGGACCTTAGCGTCCAAAATATGGGGGTTAGCATGAAAACCTCCAAGCTTAGTTACCAGCTTGGACCTGGTACCTGCTGCCACCACCCAAAAAATTAGAGTGTTTTGGGGCACTCTGGTCCCCCTGAAAAACCTTCCCTGGGACCCCAAGACCCAAATCCCTTGAGTCTCACAACAAAGGGAAATAATCCTTTTTCCCTTCCCCCCTCCAGGTGCTCCTGCAGAGATACACAGACACAAGCTCTGTGAAACTACACAGAGAGACTCCCCCTCTCTGTTCCCAATCCTGGAAACAAAAAGTACTTTCCTATTCCCCCAGAGGGAATGCAAAATCAGGCTAGCAATCCAACACACAGATCTCCCCGATTTCTTCCTCCCACCAATTCCCTGGTGAGTACAGACTCAATTTCCCTGAAGTAAAGAAAACTTCAACAGGTCTTAAAAGAAAGCTTTATATAAAAAGAAAGAAAAATACATACAAATGTGCTCTCTGTATTAAGATGATACAACACAGGGTCAATTGCTTAAAAGAATATTGAATAAACAGCCTTATTCAAAAAGAATACAAATCAAAGCACTCCAGCACTTATATTCATGCAAATACCAAAGAAAAGAAACCATAGAACTTACTATCTGATCTCTTTGTCCTTACACTTAGAAACAGAAGATTAGAAAGTAGAACTACTTCTCCAAAGCTCAGAGAAAGCAGGCAGACAGACACAAAGACAAAAAACACTCAATTCCCTCCACCCAAAGTTGAAAAAATCCGGTTTCCTGATTGGTCCTCTGGTCAGGTGCTTCAGGTGAAAGAGACATTAACCCTTAGCTATCTGTTTATGACATGCCTAACTATAGGAGAGGAGTCATGGCTGAACGTCCGAATCAGAGTGATGTGCCTATCTCTGGGCCCTCAGCCAGGCACTGAAGCCTCCTTTCATCTCCCAGCTCCCTTCCTCTGCATTTCACTCCAGATTAGCTTAAGTGGCTCCCTGCTCAGCGTGCTGGCTTCTGAGAATCTCTTCCTTAGGCACCTAACTCTCCTCAGACATTGTATGGAAAGCCTGGGTGCCTAACTCAGGGCTGAGGATTGCACTGCAATATTGTGGATATGGCTCTTCAGTACCTCAGTTCTCTACCTGTATAATGGGAATAATGGTTCTGTATTATCTCACGGAGATGTGGGGTAGATACATTAGCTGAGGTACTCCCCTACTATTGTAAGGGTACAAGTATCTAAGGTCGAAAGCCAACAACGAAGCTCAAAACCAAAGTTCCATCAACATCTGAATCTGGAATTATGGTTTGTGGCCCGTGTCTAGATTCTAGGGAGTCAAACCCGGCGTTCCCTGTGATGGAGCATACAAACGCCACAAAAGGCAGGAGAGGATCATTGGGCTATTGGATACCCAGTCAGCCCACTATATGACACCTGGGGCAGGAGTTAGGCTTCCAAGGAGAAGTTAAAAGGCCCTGCTCAGTTGGAGAGAGAGGGAGACAGGGAGAGCAGACATGTAGCTCTCACTATGGAGAAGAGGGCTGACTGAGGCAAGACTGATCAAGGCTTAGTGGGGGGGGGAGATGTTTATTTTTTGTATTTGTTATGGACTTTGGGTACCCCAAAGGGGTAGATCTGTAAGCGACTTAGCCACAGGGCTAATTCACTGCAACCTGGAAGATGTTGGAAGCTGGGCAGTGTGTGTGTGTGCTGGGGGAGGAAATCAACAGGGAAGCTGTCTGATTGGCTGCTACACTGCACAGTGCTGCAAGGGGGCGCTGTATGATGGAATGGATATGCTGTATTATGCCTCCCCATCCCAAAAGAGAAGGTGCATTGGGTAGCAAACAATGTAATGTGACCAACAGTAAGACTAAAAGAATGATGCTCCCTGCCAATCTGGTCTTGTAGCAGTTGCTTTGGGTAGAAATATTAATTGGTGGAATTTCCCTCTGGACAAATTTATGGTGCTGATGCTGATCTTGCTAATGAAATATAGTTGTATCCAGTGGGGGTTTCTTCATATTTCTTTATGTTCAATGCACTAGAAAATGTAAATGGAGCTTTGTTTCTCTGAAATTAAACTGTGATTCTCTTATTTAACTGACTTCATCATTCCTGAGGCTATAACAGAGCCAGCTGGGAGGTGAAACCTGTGCTAATCTGTGTTTTATGAGCACTGGAAATGAGAGGGAAGGAAGGGAAAAATAGTTTAGTTAGTAGTGTGAATAGCAGAGAATCAAGAAAAAGCAGGAGTTTGGGTTTGAACTATCCCTCTGCAGAGTTCTGGGTGTGTGTGTTTGTGCTAAGGATTTTGTTCAGGCCCATCTTTAAAGTGTTACTAGAACTTTGTATAGATAGAGAATTGAGGTATATTTAACCCTCCACCCCTTCCCTCCCAACCAACAGCACCCATATGCGTTTTGGGTATATTTGAACTATAGCCACAAGACACTGTGGTTTCTATGGAAATGCTAAAAATAGCTCTGAAGTTCTCAGCCGCTATTTGTTTGTCTCCCCGAATCTTGAGTTAACACCCTCTTCAACTTCCTCTCCATCTCGGACGCATGCTGAGGTGAAGGAGATATTTATCATGATTCAGCTCTGTGGGAAGAGTGCATCCACAACAGCCTGATTTTTTTTTTTAAAGAAGATAGGGAACTTACTAAAATGAGTCACTCCTTTGAAATACAAAAGCCATCCCCTCTTCCTCTGTAATAGCAAATAGTTTACAATGACAATTGCCATGTTGAAGAGTATACTGCATTGACAGCCCTGTAGACTGCCATCCTCAGTGCCCCATGTTCCCTGCCCTGGAAGGACCCTCTAAAGGGGTGAGAGGCATTTAATCTCCATGGATTACTAACCCCTTGGTTCCTCTGATATTATCAATGAGGAGACCCATTAGTGTTTTTAGTGATCCAGAACACTGCCTGCATGAAACTGGAGTGAGATCCACTCAACTCATTTCAGACCAGGGCCATTAAATAGCTGTGAGATGGTGACCGTTTTATTGGCTACTGACATGGGGTAGATTTGAACTAGAGACCTAATATTAAAACTCTCCCTGAGCCACTCAGTGACTTTGTAATGAAATGTTCTATGGGGTGTATTAATGAGGCTCTGTTTGTCCCAGCCCTGATTTCCATGGCAAAAAGAGCGATTTCTTCCACTTTTTATTATAAAGTCTTCTCCTAACTCCCCTATTCTTGCGGTATCTGAGCACCAATCTCTACTTGCGAATTTTTCGTTGGTTTCCATCATTGCACCCAAATAAATCACTTAACTTCACACTCATTTTTACAGATGGCAGATCACAAATAATGCTAGGTTCCAATCTATCCCCACCCCCTATAATCCCATTTAACCATGATATTAGTGTTACCAGTTGACATGTCAGCTTTAAAGTATGCAAAGACTTCAGAAGGTAATTTTATCCTAGCTGTCCTTCAGTACTATCCTGAATCTGTGTGACAAACCACCTTCAGATGTCTTTATTCACTTGTTACTTGTTCTCCAGCCAGCTGTAAGTATTCTGTAATATCTTGGGGTAGAGCTGCATGGGCATTTGCCAACTCAAGAGCCACCGTTGTCTTAAAGGCATCAGTGTTTGAAGAGCCCCTGAGGATGACATTTAAGGTTTGACACTTTCATCATATTTTTCTCCCATAACATTTTGTGTGTCAGTTTTGTTCTCATGCTAATGTAATTCATAGGTTCTGAGGCCAGAAGGGACTATTGTGATCATCTAGTCTGAGCTCCTGTATAACAGGCTAAAAGACTCTTCAAAGTAATTACTAGAGCAGATATTTTTTAAAAAAACATCCAATCTTGATTTAAAAATGGTCAGTCCTGGAGAATCTGTCATGACCCTCGGTAAAGTGTTTCAATGGTTAATTACTCTCACTGTTAAAAATGTACACCTTATCTCCCGCCTGAATTTGTTGCAAGCATTGGACTGTATTATACCTTTCTCTGCTAGATTGAAGAACCCATTATTAAATCTTTGTTCCCTGTATAGATACTTATAAACTCAAGTCATCCCTTAACCTTCTCTTTGAGAAACTAAACAAACCGAGCTCCTTGAGTCTCACTATGTCATATTTTCTAATCATTAAATCATTTTTGTGGCTTTTCTGTGAACCTTCTCAAATTTATCAAATCATTCTTGAATTCTGGGCATTAGAACTGGACAAAGAGGTCGCACCAGTGCCAAATACAAAGGTAAAATAACCTCTCTCTACTCCTCCTCAAGATTCCCTTGTTTTAAAACAAAACAAAGTATTTTTTCAAACAACACAGTCATCCTGTGGAACTTGTTATGGAGGAAAATATAATTGGGTTAAAAAAAGAATTAAATAAGTTCATGGAGGATTGGTCCATCATGGAAGATAGGACCATCAAGAAGGTCAGAGATGCAATCCCATCAGGGCCACCCGGGGAGAGGGGAGAGGGGGGCAATTTGCCTCAGGGGCCCCACGAGCTACTCAAGGTTTTCAGCGGCACTTCTGCGGCAGGCCCTTCACTCACTCTGGGTCTTTGGCGGTGGGTCCTTCAGTGCAGCAGAAGACTCGGAGCGAGTGAAGGACCCGCCGCTGAAGTGCTGCCGAAGCCTCGGCGCGCCACCCGGTGAGTACAAGCTCTGCAAGTGGCGAGGGAAAAAAAAGTCGTGACCAGCAGCACTTAGGCTGCTCTACCACCTCCGCTTCATTCTTTGGTGGCAATTTGGTGGCGAGGCCTTCCCTCCGAGAGGGACCTGCCACTGAATTGCCGCTAAAGACTCAGCCCTGCCCCAGCCCCCCGAATCCTCTGGGAGGCCCTGAATCCCATGCTCTGGGTGTCTATAAACCTTCAACTACCAGAAACTGGGACTAGACAACAGGGAATGGATCACTTGAAATTGCCCTGTTCTGTTTGAAGCATCTGGCCCTGTCCACTGTCAGAAGACAGGATACTGGGCTGGATGGGTCACTGGTCTGATCCAATATTGCTGTTCTTGTGTGTCTACGGATTGTACTAGCACTTTTGACCACACTGTCGCACTAGTGCTCATGGTCAGCTTATCCACCACAATCCCCAAATCTTTTCATAGTTCCTGCTTCCCAGGATAGTGTCCCCCATCCTGTAATCACGGCCTGCATTATTTGTTCCTAGATATATATATTTTAATTTAACTTTATTTAAACACACATTGTTTGCACTCAGCTACCAAGGAACCCAAATTACTCTGTATCAGTGACCTGTCCTCTTCATTATTTACTACTCCTGCAAATTTTGTGTCATCTGCATGCTTTACCAGTGATGATTTTACGTTTTCTTACAGGTCATTAATAAAAATGTTAAATTACACGAGGCCAAAAGCTGATCCCTACCAGACCCCACTAGAAACAGACCCATTTGATGATTCCTAGTTTAAAATTACATTTGAGACTCCCCAGTTAGCCAGCTTTAATCCATTTGTGTGCCATATTAATTTTGATTAATGAATCCCTCTGTCTTTAGAGTCCAATATGTTATTTTATTATTTGTATTATCAAGCATCTAGGAGCCCTAGTCATGGACCAGGACCCTAGGGTGATGAGATGTCCCGATTTTATAGGGACAGTCCCTATTTTGGGGTCTTTTTCTTATATAGGCTCCTATTACCCCCCACCCCCATCCTGATTTTTCACATTTGCTGTCTGGTCACCCTAACTGTGCCAGGTGCTGTACGAACACAGAACTAAAAGAGAGACATTCTCCCAGAGAGTTTACAATTGAAGTATAAGAAAAAAGATAACAGGTAGCTGCAGACACATGTGGGAATCCAAGTGTGATAGGGTGTATAAACCCCACATTGATCAACAAGGACTTAAGGGTTCATTTTGGGCTCAGTCAGCCCTGCCCCGCCACACCTGCAGCAAATGCTCCATCTGCCAGAGGAATTAAAAAGCAGAGAATTAGCTCAGTTGGTGAGCAGACCTGCAGCCCACAGCTCCAGCTGACCAGACCAGACCAGACCAGACCAAAAGGCTCTGATGCAGCTGCCCAAAGGGGCCATCCATGAGGAAAGGGAGGACTGGTTCACCAAACCATTTCAAATCCCTCCTAAAAATCTGTCCTGTCTGTGCCAGAGTAGGGCAGGCTGGGAACCCTCTCTAGGCTATAAAATAAGAGTTACCAGAGAAGAGTCATTCTGGGGCAGGCAAAGGAAAGAGCAGCAGCCTGCCCTGCTGTAAAGAACCCCAGCTTGGTGTTGTGTGTCACTTCTTTCTTTCTTTCTTTCTCTTGTGGCTGATAAACTGGGATTTAGCCTTTTATCCCTCAGTACTTTGGAGGTGTTAAGCCCTTGGCTCCAGTGGGTTATGTTTAAAATATTAAACCCTTTCCAGTAACCCTTAGGCTGTTGAACATGTTGATTTGATCATAAAGGATCCTTCTGACCTTAATCTATGAATCTGTGTGTATGTGCCATGACTGAGATGGATGTTAATGCTGTATGATTGCTTGTTCCTCTTTACTCTTTGTTGCTCTGCTCATTGTGTCATATCTAACGCTCAACTGTAAGTTCTGCAGAGCGGGAACTGTTTTCTTTACTTGTGGGGTGGTAAAAATAGCATATAGAGCCCCTTATCTGATGCATTCGGCTCCAGTACATGCAGATAGTAACTGCTTCTTGGAATTAAACCAGAATTGCTTATTTGTTCCCCATTATGACCAACTCTCTGAGAGTTGACCATCAGGAGCATAGCACACAATAGAAAACTGTGAAAGATAATACAACAAAAATCTAGACAGAGGCTACAGTATTTAAAATGTGTCCCTTCTGACCCTCTTGCTGATGGCTGTAATTGTCTTGTAAATATAAATTGTAAATGTCCCAGAGCAGCCTTCTCTCTAGCCTGGCTTTTCCAGCACAGTGTTGCTGACTGATATTTAGAAGAATGTTTAATTTTAAAGGGTTAAAACTCATGAGAAGGAAGGAATAGATAAGTCTTTTAGGTGGTAAACTTTTCTTCCCATTCTCCATCCATTTCTCTTCTGTTTCTTTCCCTTCATTCTTATATGGAAGCAGTTTTGGATCATTCTAGCTGGGCACTGCCCTTCTGCCTCCCTGCAAACAAACCAGAAGAGAAAGAAGATCAGAAAGTGTGGCATGATAACAAATCTCATTGAGGACCTATCAAATGAGAACTAGATAAATTCATGAAGGTTAAGTCCATTAATGGCTATTAGCCAGGATGGGTAAGGGTGTCCTTAGCCTCTGTTTGTCAGAGGGTGGAGATGGATGGCAGGAGAGAGATCACTTGATCACTACCTGTTAGGTTCACTCCCTCTGGGGCACCTGGCATTGGCCACTGTCAGTAGACAGGATACTGGGCTGGTTGGACCTTTGGTCTAACCCGGTACAGTGGTTCTTATGTTATGTTCTATAAATGTTGGGCACCCTTGTGTGGAGCATTGTGCGCAGGCTGAGTCTCAGCTGCGGTGGAGATGGAAAAGAGCCAGATAAGGGTAGTAAAGATAGCTAGATAGAGGGAGAAGCCCTGATGAGACTTGCATATGAGAACAAATGGCAGGAAATGATTCCTTAGACTGGAAAAGGTGACCTATCAGAGGAGACTTTAGTCAGGCAGTTCTGATTAAGACAGGTCTGGTAAAACTGATCAGTTCTTGTAGTATACACTTGCCCATAATATAAAAAGTGAGGAGATGGTCAATTTTGCATGCTCAGTTAGAAGGAGGTAAACTTAAAACAAGAGAAGGTCCTTCACACAGGTTGATTTGCCTTATGGAAGTCACAGCCTCAGAAAGACAGAGTCAAATACGGTGGCCAGCTCTAAGGAGTCTGGGTAATAGTCAGAGCTGTAGACTTAAGGTTCAAATCCAAACACTGGAGCAATTTACCCAGGGATGTGGTGGGTTCTCCATCATTTGCAGTTTTTAAATTAAGTCTGGATGCCTTTTTAAAAAGATACACTCTAGCTCAACCAGAAATCACGGGCTTGGTGCAGAAATTACAGGGTGAGGTTCTCTGCACTGTGTTAAGCAAGAGGTCAGACTACTTAATCATACTTAAGACTAAGATTATACCATGGAAGTCATGGAATCTGTAACTTCTGTGACCTCTGTGACATTTTCTTCAGCCCAGGGGCAGCAGGGCTGGAGCTGTCAGCCAGGAGGGGCCCCCGCAGCTCCCTGCCACCATGGGCAGTAGCAGGTGCTGGATCCCTGACCCACTCCGCAGCAGGGCTTGGCTCAGCCCCATTTTGTCATAGTTACTTTTAATAAAAGTCAGGGACAGGTCACGGGCTTCCGTGAATTTTTGTTTATTGCCCATGGTGTGTCCCTGACTTTTACTAAAAATAACTGTGATGAAATCTGAATCATAATGGTCCTTTCTGGCCTTAGAGTCTATGAATCCATAAACCCAGTTCAGTATTGACCCTAGGCAGAGTTATGAATGCATTGGGCTTGATTTATGGTTTTTCACCAAAACTATGAGAGATAACTCGCTGGGTTTCAACACACAACTCGGCAACTCTCACTGAGCTTTCTTTGAGATTTTTGAACTTGTTCAAACAAAACAAATTTGGAGGTGCAAATCCCAGGGAGGAACAAAAGTGATAGAGGTCAGCATGATTCCTGCACAGGGGCTCAGACAGGAGTCACATAGCTCCTGTGAGGCTGTTTATAGTTATATCTGCTAAAATGAGGGAAATTAAATCTCATGATTCAGGGCCCCATAGCCTGCTAGGGTCGGGAGGGAATATCTCACTTCCTCAAATGGATCTTCTGAGGATTTTGCTTTCCTGCAAGGTATCGGTCCTGATCCCTAGTAGAGACAGGGTACCTAAGGGACACCTCATCTGATCTGATGTAGCTCATCCTACATGGAACACTGTGTTTAACCTTATTTTGTCCCATTTCAGTTGTTAGGATGTTGTGGCTAATTGATTCATAGACTTTAAGGCCAGAAGGGACCATTACGATTATCTTGTCTGACCTTCTGCATAGCGCAGGCGATAGAATCTCTCCCAGTGATTCCTGCAGTGGAGGGATATTGCTGTGTCCAGCGCCGTTCACTCTGATTTCAGGCTCAGAGAATGACACATGCTAGCCAGCCCTTAGTACTCTACACAGCCCAGATAGTCCCACACAGCGCTGGCAGTGTGGGGGAGTGTGTTCAAGTAACACCGACAGACTCTGGTCATCGGTGGGCGGGATCGAACCTGGGACCTCTGGGACTTAGTGCATGAACCTCTATTGCATGAGCTAAAAGCGATATGCCTGTTAGCTAAGGCTGTAGAGCAGACTCATTAATCTCTTTCTAAGTGGCCTTGGTGCCACTAGATGGGACAGAACACCACACCCAGGATGTGTGGGTTACTCTGAGATGGCCACAGACTGTTCAGTCATGACTCCTTTGCCTTAAGGAGCTGTGCTCGCAAGTTCTGATTTCATCTTATTTAGTGCTTTTCAGCAAGCTGGGAGCTGTGATGTATGCCTTGAAGGTGATGTTGGGTACATATGGGATTGAGGCCCTTAGGATTTGGATGGGAAATAGGGAAGACTGCTGGGAATGCCCCATTTCTAGTGGCAATGAATGGCTTTGGAGAAGCCTTCTTCTCTAAGTTACCTTCTCCTCCCAGGACTAGGGTCTCTGTTCTTTCCTCTGTGCTGATGGGTCTCAGTTTTTCCATCATCCATGGTCAGCTTCAGTCTTCTCTTCCTCATTCCCCTTTCTCAGAAGTGTTTTGGAAATGGCACTAAAAAGCATCACAATCTTAAGGCTGCTGCATCTCCCCTTCACTGCAACCAAACAAAGAGGGTGATTGCAGTGCTGCCAACTCTTTCTTGGGATATCTGGTGCATTTCCCAAAGCCCCAGCTCCTGGAGGTGTGTGAGGTAAGAATCTCAGGCTTTTGTTAAAATAAGTTTCGCAATTGCATAAAAAAGCTTGAAAATGTGACTCAAGTGCACCCCAAAGGCTCAAACGAGAAGGTAAATGGGGGGAAAATGACTTGCTTCAAAATTTTCATGAATTTTTTGGGTCTGACTCATGATTTTTAAATGCTTGGGCTTACCAATACTGTGACAGGCAGCAGGGACAGGGGCAAGGGAGAGACCCATTGGCAATGGAAACCAGACAGATGGATTCAGGACCATGACTCTCCAGGGAAGGGAAGAGAACATCACTGACCCAGCCACCCACAGGAGCTCACAGGTGGGCAACTGGACTCCTTCAAAGGCATACTGACAGACTGCCCCAAAGGTAATCAAAGGTGGGATCTTTGAGAAGTGTGGGGCCTGGACAGAGAATGAGACAGAAATTCAGTTTCTGCCAGGAGGCTAGAAGCAGGGAGACCCAGAAGTGTATCGGAGTTGGGTGAAGGGAGAAGAGGAAGTGTATTTGGGGAAAAATTTTGGGTAGGGGGTGGGGCTGGTGGGTTTTGCAAAGAATGTTGGCGCCTGTGAGCTCAATTTAGTCTAAATCCACCTACGGAAGCTCTCGCCAGACATCTGAACACAACAAGACAGTAGAGTGGGAGGAGGGAGATGGACTGACTCATTCATCGACTGGCAGGAATTAAGAGTTTATTACTAGTACAAAGAGGGGAAGTTTCTGTACAACACACAGCCTGGTCTCTAGCATGCTCCATGCTGTCTGAATCATGCTTGGTGCATTCCAACGCAACCAGGGCCACGATGTAGAGCAGGGCAAGTGTCCTTGCTTGAATAGACACTTGTAAGGCTTATTAGAGAGACAAGGGGGGGTGAGGTGATACCATTTATTGGACCAACTTCAGCTGGTGACGGAGACAAGCTTTTGAGCTACACAGAGTTCTTCAGGTCTGGGAAAGGGACTCAGAGGATATGTCTGCACTGCGATTAAAAAAACCCATGGCACTTAGTCTCAGAGCCCAAGTCAGCTGACTCAGGCTCCTGGGGGCTTGATCTGCAGGGCTAGAAATTGCATTATAGACACTCAGGCTGGCGCCCAGCCTCTGAGATGCTCTCCCCTCACGGGGTTTTGGAGCCCAGGCTCCTACATGAGCCCAAACGTCAACACTGCAGTTTCAGAGTAGCATCTAAGGTGCCACAAGAACTGCAGTTTTACTGTCCCGCAGCCCAAGTGCCCCTCTACCCCTGAGCCAGCTGTGGCTGTGCTGCAGGTCTCTTGCTGCAGTGTAGCTGTACCCAGGGTGTCACAGCTAAGTACAAGATGGAGCGGATTGTTTAGCATAAGTAGTTAACAGCTATGGTAAGAAACCATTACATGAGTTGGCCTCAAGCCCTGCAACCTGAAATAAAAGGAATCTCGCTGTTGGGATTAGCGAAGCAGCATGACCTGTAGGGGATTCAATTCTAGTCTCTCCTTGCAGGAGATGAGTGCAGGAGCGCTGGCAATGGGGGCGGGCCCAGCTGGAGGGTGTGGCAGGGAGTGGTGTAGGATGTTAGTTGTTGGGGAGTGCCTAGCTCCTTCAGTCTTGACCTCTTCTAGCAGGAGATGCTGCAGGGGGGGAACTGTTGCAGTAGTTAAAGGGGATGAATATGTAAAAATGTAACAGGATCTGTTTCATACCTGAAGCCTGTGACGATGTGTTTGAATCCTTAGCTGTTGTGTCTGACAGGACAGACACAGCTGTATTTTCCCTGGAAGCAAAGAGCCCAGATTAACACAGACAACTCAATCAGTAGGCTCTGTACTGTCACGCTCATCTGGGCATCCTGGTGCAGATGTGATCAGCAGCAACAGTGCAGCTAGGATATCCACCCCCTCACTACACTGTGAACTCCTGTCACTCCGGTATCCCACTTTTGGGGAGATAGGGCCCAGGTCTGCTTGGGACTGGCAGAACTGTGAACAGGACCCTATGTTGGTGGGAGCCTAATAAATATAGCCAAGATACAATCCAGATGCTCCTTCCCTAGGGTGACCAGACAGCAAGTGTGAAAAATCGGGATGGGGATGAGGGGTAATAGGAGCCTATATAAGAAAAAGCTCCCAATATCAGGACTGTCCCTATAAAATTGTAACATCTGGTCACCCTATCCTTCCCTCTGGAAGTCTTTCCCAGCCCCTGTGCACTTCAGCGGAGTGAAAGAAGAGTTGCTATTTTATCCCCAAATGTCAGCATTTATCACTTTGGGTCCACATTCATTTCATGGTCTGCACCACCAGTCCAGACTCCAGAGCAAGGCCCCAATGACAGAAAGCGCCACCAGGAGCAGAGGCTGCTGCAGAACAAAGATGCTGCGAGCTTCGGTTCATTGAGATGGCTTATGCTACCCAGGAAAGGGGTGTGGCTAGCTCAGCTGGGGTGTCTGTGAACTGATTCAGTTTCCCCACAGCAGAACCTGTCTCAGGGATACAACCAAGTAAGAGAAGCAGTTAGAGGCAAAAGAAGCATCTTTTAAAAAGTGGAAGTTAATTCCTGTTGAGGAAAATAGAAAGGTGTTTAAACTCTGGCAAGTGAAGTGTGAATTAAAAACATAAATAGGAAGGCCAAAAAATAATTTGAAGAACAGTTAGCCAAAGACTCAAAGTAACAGCAAAAAATTTAAGAACATCAGAAGTAGGAAGCCTGCTAAACAACCAGTGCAGCCCCTGGATAATCAAGATGCTAAAGGAGCACTCAAGGAAGGTAAGGCCATTGCAGAGAAATGCATTCTTTGCATTGGTCTTCATGGCTGAGGATGTGATGGAGATTCCCATTCTAGTCATTCCTTTTAGGTGACAAATCTGAGGAACTGTCCCAGATTGAGATGTTTAGAGGAGGTTTTGGAATAAATTGATAAACTAAACAATAACAAGAAGTTATCAGGACCAGAAGGTATTCACCCAAGAGTTCTGAAGGAACTCAAATGTGAAATTGCAGAACTACTAACTGTGGTATGTAACCTGTCAAGTCAGTCTCTGTACCAGATGACCGGAGAATAGTAAATGTGACTGATTTTTTTTGTAAAGGCTCCAGAGGCGATCCTGGCAATTATAGGACAGTGAGCCTAACTTCAGTTCCAGGCAAATTGATTGAAGCTATAGTAAAGAACAGAATTATCAGACACATAGATGGACACAATTTGTTGGGGAAGAACCAGCATAGTTTGTGTAAAGGGAAATCATGGCTCACCAATTTTCTAGAATTATTTATCTAACAGAATGTTGGGAATCAATAGGAAAGGGATAGATAATAAGACAAAGTATCATATTGCCGCTATATAAATCAATGGTATGCCCACATCTTGAATATTGCGTGCAGCTGTGGTTGCCTCATCTCAAAAACGATGTACTGGAATTGGAAAAGGTACAGAAAAGGGCAACAAAAATGATTATGGGTATGGAACAGCTTCCATAGGAGGAGAGATTAATAAGACTGAGACTTTTCAGTTTAGAAAAGGGATGACTAAGGGCAATTTGATAGAGGTCTATAAAATCATGACTGGGGTGAAAAAGTAAATAAGGAAGTGTTATTTCTCCTCATAACATAACAACTAGGGGTCACCAAATGAAATTAATAGGCAGCAGGCTTAAAATGAACAAAAGGAAGTATTTCTTCACACAACGCACAGTCAACCTGTGGAACTGTTTGCCAGAGGATGTTGTGAAGGCCAAGACTATAACAGTGTTCAAAAAAAGAACTAGATACATTCATGGAGGATAGGTCCATCAATGGCTATTAGCCAGGATGGGCAGGAATGGTGTCCCTAGCCTTTGTTTGGCAGAAGCTGGAAATGGGCAACAGAGGGTGGATCACTTGATGATCACCTGTTCTGTTCATTCCCTCTGGGGCACCTGGCATTGGCCACTGTCAGAAGACAGGATACTGGGCTAGATGGACCTTTGGTCTGACCCAGTGTGGCCGTTCTTATGTTCTATGGAACTGAAAGCTGCATGAACTCCAAGGAGAGGCAGCAGGGGAAGTGTTATGTGGCCTTTCCTGGAGTTGGATATGTCCCTGGATGCAGCAGCTCTTACTGGCACAGCCAGGAGCCATTTGTGGGACAAGGACAAAACTAGCTTTAGTTGTGTAGGCAAGTCTGGATCCCACATTTGTCTTGACCATGGGCATGCCAGGTTCGTTTGGGGCTGTCTAAGCTTTGCCCAGTCAAGGTCTGCAGTTTGATTTGTCAGGAGCCTGAGGGCTGCAGCCAATTTAGATGAAAGTAAGCAGACTGTAGCCACTCAGATCTTCAGAGTTGTGGCCCATGGAGACTACAGGTCCCAACATGCATTGCTTCAGGTTGATCTGAGCAAACGCTTCACAGTTTTACATAATCTCCCACCACCTTCCCTGCACCTTAGATTCTTATTGCTTTTCTTACCTTCATTCATATTTCCTCCTCAGCTTGAAACATTCCCACTCCTTTTTGGCTAAGCATCCTCTGTGCTTCAGATCCTTCCTCACAACCCACTCTTCCCTTCTCCTTGTACGCAGGGCTGGCTCCAAGCACCAGCATTCTAAGCTGGTGCTTGGGCGGCAATCCGCAAGGGGCAGCAGTCCCTGTTGTTTTGCCCCCAAGCAGCATGCTGAATTGCCACTGTGGGCGGCGGGGGCAGTCCATGTGCCCTTAGGGTGGCAGGCGCGTTTCCGTGGTGAGGGCAATTCAGTGGCAGCTTCTATGTTTAGCTGTCCGCGGTGGCTTCAGCTAAACATAGAAGCTGCCTCCGCAGCGGAAACATGCCTGCCGCCCTAAGGGCACACGGACTGCCCCCGCTGCCCGCAGAGGCAATTCAGCATGCTGCTTGGGGCGGCAAAAACTGTAGAGCTGGCCCTGCTTGTACCCTCACCTGTTGTCCCATTCCTTTTCTTTGCTGGCTTAAGTTGGAAGTTTTTCAGGGGAAGAACTGTGTCTCATTCAATGTCTGTAAGTTTACAACACTAGGGAAGGTTCTTAGTAGTGATTTCATGTACCAGTCAGTTCTGAATTAAATGATCCCCTGCATCTCAGGTCTGTGCCATGTGGCCTCTTCTGAGAATGGTGCATGCTAGGCCCCCAAGTCAGAACCACTGTGCCCCTTTGCCACCTACATACCTGGCCTGATCTAATGCTGTGCTGGAGTGCAATGAGCTGCTGTTGGCCCTTTCTCCCAGATCCCCTTCATGCCTCACCACGTCTGACTGGGTGAGGCTCTCATGCTCGCTGGACTCCGAGTTGAGCTTGATCTTGCTCTCTGTGCTCGGCCCTTGGGTGAGACTCACTCTGCTGCTCTCACCAAGAGGACTTGCAGCATTGTCCACCTGCTCCTTTCCCTTCTCTTCTGGATCTGTATCCTCCTGAGCCTTGTTCTGGCTTCCTAGCTTTAGGGAGTTAAGTACAGTAGCACATCAGAGACTGCAGCCATACAGCAAGACACCTACAGCAGGAGACTAAAGTTTATGGTGTGATGGTGAGGGGAGAAAGAGCTGCAGCAGTGCAGCATATGATGGGCCAGAGATCATGAAGAGGCTATAGCACTATGGATTTTAGTGCGAGAGAGACAGTGGAGAAGCCGCATGGGAGGGGATGATCATGGGAAGCCACTGGGGATGCTGGGATGGACACTACAGGCAGGTTGTATTTGCATATGCTGAAGGTGAGGCTTGTGCCCACTGTGGACTCACCACCACCACCTCCTCTTCCTCCTCGCTTGCTAGGATTTGCACACTGAGGTTGTCTCTGGGCATGCAGGAATTGGGGTGCAGGTACCAGTCCGGGGGGTGATGCAGCAGGTAGATGAGTGACAGCCAGCGATCAAAGAGAAGCTCCTGCTCCCCTGGGGAGGCATAAAGCTGCAGGTAGTAGGAGCGCCCATTGATCAGCTTGAGCCTGATGCGCTGCCTGTCGGGATCGTGAACGGAGATGCGCACAAACTTCAAGGGCAGGAGCCTACAAGGAAACCCCAGTGTGAGACCAGATGGTGCCTCTTCGCTGAGAGCCTGCACCCATCACTGTGTGGAGGAACTCAAGACTGCAGAGGGAACAGCCTGAGTGGAAATGCATGGGGAGTACGCTGGGGCTGTGCCTTTGGCTTAGGAAAAGACTCCAGGAGCCATTTTGCAGCCCAGCATCCACCAGTATCTGTTGGGAACAAGCTGGGCCTTTTGCCCTTAATTCTGGGAACAAGCTTTTTGCCAGAGCTTTAAACAGCAGCAGCTCCAAACAGCCAGAGACCTCTTTGCGTGGGGGTTGTATCATCTTCCCCAGGGATAGCCTAGCCTTTTGCAGCTTCTGCTTATAGGTGAGAGGAATCCTAGAACTCTATTCCCTAGGGAGATGCTCTAGTCTCAGACAGGCAATATAGCCCTGGGAGACTCTTAAAAAAAAGAAGCTGGGATAGCTAGGGAATCAATTATCAGAGGGGTAGCCATGTTAGTCTGGATCTGTAAAAGCAGCAAAGAATCCTGTGGCACCTTATAGACTAACAGACGTTTTGGAGCATGAGCTTTCGTGGGTGCCACAGGATTCTTTGCTGCTTTTAGGGAATCAATCTTACTTGGAAATGTGTGTCTCGGGGTATCCAGTACACTGGGCAACGGACAGGGAGTTAAAGCACGCCAAAGCACTTTACGCAGCAGGGAGTCTGGTGCTGGGACCACCCAGGCTAGTGTAGCAGCTGTTCTGTGCACATCAATTTTATAAACAGATGAGGATGCTGGTCAGGATGCCTAGGTTAGATCCCTGCTGTGTCTGAGCAGAAACAGAGTAATCTTGACCTTCCGTCTGGACACTTCCTAGAGCTGGGGAAGAGTTCAGCTGAGTTATCCCATCTGATGGCTGAACAGCAGACCACTCCCACTGGCACTCTGCTCCAGGGTTGACCTTACTGGGTACCTCTGCACTGCCACTGGAGATGTAATTTCCAGCTTGGGTAGACATACATATGCTAGCTTTGATCAAGGTAGCACAATGAAAATAAGCATAGCTGCAGCGGCACAGGCTATCCACCTAAGTACTTAAGGTTCTGGACAGAATTATATTTGGGTGGCTAGCTCTTGCTGTTACCTGCACCATTCCAGCTACCTTGCTATTTTTGGTGTGCTAGCTCAATCAATGTTAGCACACGTGTATTTTCTAGCTTGGGCAGACACCCTCTAGCTGCAATATGGATGTACTCATCTGAGGCCTGGTTTATACTACGCGTTTAAACTGATTTCAGCAGCGTTAAACCGATTTAACGCTGTACCCGTCCACACTACGAGGCCCTTTATATCGATATAAAGGGCTCTTTAAATCAGTTTCTGTAATCCTCCCCGATGAGAGGAGTAGCGCTAAAATCGGTATTACCATATCGGATTAAGGTTAGTGTGGCTGCAAATCGACGGTATTGGCCTCCGGGCGATATCCCACAGTGCACCACTGTAACTGCTCTGGACAGCAATCTGAACTCTGATGCAGTGGCCAGGTAAACAGGAAAAGCCCCGCGAAATTTTGATTTTCATTTCCTGTTTGCCCAGCGTGGAGCTCTGATCAGCACGGGTGGCAATGCAGTCCCAAATCCAAAAAGAGCTCCAGCATGGACCGTACGGGAGATACTGGATCTGATCGCTGTATGGGGAAACAAATCTGTTCTATCAAAGCTCCGTTACAGAAGACGAAATGCCAAAGCGTTTGAAAAAAAATCTACAGGCTACCCAGTGCTGCATGACAAGCGTAACGGGAAGCCAGAGACTCAAATGGACACTCATGGAGGGAGGGAGGGGGTACTGAGGACTCCAGCTATCCCACAGTCCCCTGCAGTCTCCGAAAAATATTTGCATTCTTGGCTGAGCTCCCAATGCCTGTAGGTTCAAACACATTGTCTGGCATGGTTCAGGGAATAGCTTGTCAATATACTCCTCCCCCACGTGAAAGAAAAGGGAAAGAAATCGTTTCTTGACTTCTTTCAATGTCACCCTATGTCTACTGAATGCTGCTGGTAGACGCAATGCTGCAGCAGTGAAGAGCAGTATTCACTCCTCTCCCCTGCCCTGTGGCAGACGGTGCAGTAGGACTGGTAGCCATCCTTGTTATCAACCCGTGAGTGCTCCTGGCTGGCTTCAGGTGAGGCTGGCCAGGGGCGCCTGGGTAAAAATAGGAATGATTCTTGGTCATTCCCAGTAGATGGTACAGAACAGCTGGTAACCGTCCTCATCATAGCAACTGGGGGCTGAGCTCCATCAGCCCCCTCCCTTTCCTGTGTAAAGAAAAGATTCTGTCCTGCCTGAACTGTCATAGCAGCGGCATGCTGGGCTTCTCTCCCCTGCACCGCTTAATGTCCTGCCTGGACTGTCATAGCACCAGGAGGCTGCCTCCCCCTCATTTTATCTCACTAACAAGTCACTGTTTCTTATTCCTGCATTCTTTATAACTTCATGACACAAATGAGGGGGACACTGCCACGGTAGCCCAGGAAGGTTGGGGGAGGAAGGAAGCAACGGGTGGGGTTGTTGCAGGGGCACCCCCCATGAATGGTATGTAGCTCATCATTTCTGCGGGATCTGACACAGAGCAGCTGTGCTCTCTGATACACTGGTTCTCTAGTACACTTGCCCCATATTCTAGGCAGGACTGACTCTATTTTTAGAAACCATAAAGGAGGGATTGACTCGGGGAGTCATTCCCAGTTTTGCCTTTGCGCCCCTGGCCGATCTCAGCCAGGGGCACCCATGATAGCAGCAGACAGTACAGAAGGACAGATAACCGTCATCTCATTGCCAATTTACACAGGCAGCAGACGGTACAGAACGACTGATAACCATCTCTGCTATCATCCAAAAGCAAATGAATGCTGCTGTGCAGTGCTGGAGTATCGCCTCTGTCCGCGGCATCCAGTACACATACGGTGACTGTAAAAAAAAAAAAAAAAAGAAAAAAAAAGAAAAAGCTGAACGGGCTCCATGGTTGCCGTGCTATGGCGTATGCCAGGGAAAAAGGGCGTGAAATGATTGTCTGCCATTGCTTTCCTGGAGGAAGGAATGACTGACGACATTTATCCAGAACCACCTGCGACAATGATTTTTGCCCCATCAGCCACTGGGCTCTCAAACCAGAATTCTAAGGGGCGAGGGAGACTGCGGGAACTATGGGATAGCTACGGAATAGCTACCCACAGTGCAACGCTCCGGAAATCGACGTTAGCCTTGGACCATGGATGCACAGCACCGAATTAATGTGCTTAGTGTGGCCGCGTGCACTCGACTTTATACAATCTGTTTTATAAAACCGGTTTATGTAAAATCAGAATAATCCCATAGTGTAGACGTACCCTGAGTGAAAGTCCTGTGGTGAAACTAATCTGCATCCTTTAGCCCAGGGTATAACACTGTTCTCTCCTTTTCCTTTATGAGTATGTCCGCACTGCAGCTGGGAGGTGGGATTCCCAGTGCGGCTAGACAAAACGGAGCTAGCTCAGCTGAAGCTCGCGCACTAGCCAGAGCCGTGTGGCTGCTGTAGTGCAGGCAGCAGCTCAGGCCCAGGGCCTCAGGCAGGCTTGGACTCAGGAGGCTAACCTCCAGCTGCTGGACGTGTGCTGCAATGTCCACACTGCTATTTTTAGGGCGCTAGCTTGAGCTGAGCTAGTGTGTGCCTGTCTACTCGCTCTGGGAATCAAACCTCCCACCCCAGGAGGGTACAGGAGAGTGAGTAGAGATTATCACCCCCACCTCCCAAAGCCAGCCTGCATATGGGCAGGACCTTCGTGAACTCACCTGGTGAGCACCAGCTGCTCGGTGCGGCACCCTGAGGGGACCTGGCTGTTCTGCATGGGCACTGGGCGGGCGATGAGCATTACATTGGGCAGTGGCAGTTTGTTGTCGGTGGAGATGATGCCGATGGTGGCCTCAGTCGGATGATTATGGATGTCCACGTTCTTGCCCCTCCTAGTAATCTGTGCAAAAAAGCTGAGATGATATGGCAATAGCCACATTGCAATGCAGGGGGAGTGGATACTGTCCAATAACTTGCTCACTTCACTGCTACTTCTCCCTCAAACCTCCATCTGATTTGTTTGCTTCATCCACTTGCTGCTTCTCATCATAACCTAGACTGTGAGCTCTTTGTGACAGGAACTGTCATCCTCTGGCACGTCTGTACAGTGTGTGGTGTGGTGGAGCCCTCACTGGCGGCCCTGTGTATGGCACCAATATAAATACCAGCACGTTGTGAAAGGGAGTTGCACCCAGGGAGCCCTTTCAGCTCTGGGATTGGGGGCAGCATTTGTGTTAACCTTTAGGGTATCTTCCCTTCCCACTCATGGGAGCAGGAGAGTGTCTGAGACCTTTCCCGTGGACTAGCAGGGGGCATATTCTGCTTTAGCAGTAGACAGATAAGACCTGAGCTTCTAGTGTGATCCAGGAGGGGGCACGGTTGCTTGGGAATGAACCTCCTTGCACTATTCCACCTGGCCACTCCCTCCCTCTGTAACGCTGCACAGCTGTGTGAGTCATCTGCAGTAGGGATCAAACCTGGGAACTCAGGGTCTTAACATATGAAGTCTACTGCCTGGGCCAAAAGACCCAACTCAGCTAGTTAGCACTGTAGCAGCTCATCAGCCCCTACGTGTGACCTGGCCCCCCACCACTACACAGGGACAGTGCCACTCAGCGTGAATTACAGCTGCAGGAGAGATGTCTAAAACTGCCAGGGAGATGCTTCTGCTCATCTCTGGTTCCAATAGCTGTTAAATCTCTGTGCTTCTTGAACAGGCATGATGGTAATATCCCTTTTCTGCCCCATCCCCTTTTTGCAGATTGGTGGTGTGATGTACTCAAGGTCGAGGGCAGGGGTGGCCAACCTGTGAGTCCGGAACCACAGGCGGCTCTTCAGAAATTAATATGCGGCTCCTTGTATAGGCACTAACTCCAGGGCTGGAGCTATAGGTGCCAACTTTCCAATGTGCTGGGGGGGCGGCCATGCTCAGAGCTCAGCCCCTGGCTCTGCCACAGGCCCTGCCTCCACTTCACCCCTTCCTGCTCCCTCCCCTCAGCCTGCCATGCCATCGTTCCCCCCCTACTCCCTCTTCCCACAGCCTCCTGCATGCCACGAAACAGCTGATCGGGAGGTGTGGAAAGGGATGGGGAGATGCTGATCCATGAGGCTGCCAGTGGGCGGGAAGCGCTGGGAGCGGGGTGGGGGGGAGGGAGCTGATTGGGAAGCTACTGACATATTATTGTGGCTCTTTGGCAATGTACATTGGTAAATTCTGCCTCCTTTTCAGGCTCAGGTTGGCCACCCCTGGTCTAGGGTGTCCAGATAGCCAGTATGAAAAATCAGGAGAGGAGTGTGGGGGTAATAGAAGCCTATATAAGACAAAGCCCTGAATATTGGGTCTGTCCCTATAAAATTGGGACATCTGGCCACCCTACCAAGGTCTCAAAGTCAGTGGGAAAGCCAGGTGCTGGAACCAAGTACGCAGGGCTCCCAGGTCTGTGATCTAACCCTCCCACTTCAATGTCCAGTCCCCAGTTACCTGGATGAAGTTGCTTTCAAACATTGCAACAGACCGAAAGGAAGGATATTCCCCTTCACGCAGGTATCTTTGAAGGTCTTCCCTGTGGGGGATCCAGGCCATGGAAGAGACCTTGCTTTCTGACTCACTGATAGTGGAGTTCATCCACACTGCAGTGTCTGCAAATAAAACCTTGCAGCTTCAAGACTGGTAGCAGAAACCCAGAGGCCACGATGAGAGAAGGCAGGGGGTCCAGGGGCTTTTCTAGCTCACTTTGTGCCAGGTTCTGTCACTAGCTACATACCACACCCCCAAACTGACAAGCATGCACACAAGCAAACATGCATGTGAAAACACCTATGCAAAGAATCAAACTTTCTAACTCACACATGGTACTGTCTCACAGTCACGTGAGGGCCCCATTTTACACTTTCTAGGAACACTATCATGAATTTTCTAAACAAAAAGTTGTGATTTACGTAGGGCCCTGCTAATAACAAAGGGGGATAGGGGTGTGTGTGTGTGTCTAGGGAAGGGAGAAAAGCCCAGGTCTTCCAGTCTGGCTAAGCTGTATGGAGCAGAACACTCAGGGTACAGGAGAGTGAAAAGGTGTCTTTAGGCCATTTTGTGGTCCCTGATCTTCTTGCTGTAAACTGAATTGTCTGACAATTGTCCTGAGGAACTGTTCTTGCTGCTGAGGCTTGCAGGGGTGTAGAAATGCCCCTGTTTCACCAGACGTGCCGCCAGCTTGGTGAGTTAGGAGAGGGGTGGTATTGGAGAAACAGCTGTCTCATGTTATCCATCTCTGTAAAGGATTTTGCAACATGGTCAGCATGAAAGAGAGTTGTTATTAATGGTTCCCAATCCTGCTGGAAAGGTATAACAAGTGGGGTTCCGCAGGGGTCTGTTTTAGGACCGGCTCTGTTCAATATCTTCATCAACGACTTAGATATTGGCATAGAAATTACGCTTATTAAGTTTGCAGATGATACCAAGCTGGGAGGGATTGCAACTGCTTTAGAGGACAGGGTCATAATTCAAAATGATCTGGACAAATTGGAGAAATGGTCTGAGGTAAACAGGATGAAGTTCAATAAAGATAAATGCAAAGTGCTCCACTTAGGAAGGAACAATCAGTTTCACACATACGGAATGGGAAGAGACTGTCTAGGAAGGAGTATGGCAGAAAGGGATATAGGGGTCAAAGTGGACCACAAGCTAAATATGAGTCAACAGTGTGATGCTGTTGAAAAAAAAGCAAAAGTCATTCTGGGGTGCATTAACAGGTGTGTTGTGAGCAAGACACGAGAAGTCATTCTTCTGCTCTACTCTGCGCTGGTTAGGCCTCAACGGGAGTATTGTGTCCAGTTCTGGGCACCGCATTTCAAGAAAGATGTGGAGAAATTGGAGACGGTCCAGAGAAGAGCAACAGGAATGATTAAAGGTCTTGAGAACATGACCTGTGAAGGAAGGCTGAAAGAATTGGGTTTGTTTAGTCTGGAAAAGAGAAGACTGAGAGGGGACATGATAGCAGTTTTCAAGTATCTAAAAGGGTGTCATCAGGAGGAGGGAGAAAACTTGTTCACCTTTGCCTCCAAGGATAGAACAAGAAGCAATGGGCTTAAACTGCAGCAAGGGAGGTTTAGGTTGGACATTAGGAAAAAGTTCCTAACTATCAGGGTGATTAAACATCGGAATAAATTGCCTAGGGAGGTTGTGGAATCTCCATCTCTGGAGATATTTAAGAGTAGGTTAGATAAATGTCTATTGGGGGTGGTCTAGACAGTATTTGGTCTTACCATGAGGGCAGGGGACTGGACTTGATGATATCTTGAGGTCCCTTCCAGTTGTGGAATCTATGAAACTGTACAGCATCTGGATGGCATCTGATGATTCCTCTGCACTCCAGTGATTTTTTCTGGTAGCTGGATGTACCAGCTTTAAGACAGTTTTGCCATAATCATAGACTATTAGGGTTGGAAGGGACCTTAAGAGGTCATCTAGTCCAATCTCCTCTTCAAAGCAGGACCAATCTCTAAATGGACCCCTCAAGGATTGAACTCACAACCTTAGGTTTAGCAGGCCAATGCTCAAACCACTGAGCTATCCCTCCCCCTGATGAACAGGAGAATCTGGCCTAAGGCTTGAAGATGAGATTTGAAACTGGAGTGAGTCAGGTGAAGAAATACAGGTAAGCTCTTCTAGGTGGCAGGAGCTTTATAGAATAGCGTGGAGTGAAAAGACTAGCTAGTCAAAAAGGCCTGGCTCCTGCTGGATAAACAGAGGGAGCTAAGAAGAGAGCAGGCATTCCTCTGGGGGTCTGTCTACACAGCACATTAAGTCTGGGCTCTGACTCAGGTTTGAGCCCAAACCTTCCTTCCGTCCACATGCAAATCGGTCTGATTCAGGTCAGCAAGCACTCAGTGCTAGGACACCACTAGAGGGATGGGTCAGAGCCTGAATCCTGTTCTGACTTGGATCCAAGTCCTCTCATTTTGGAATGTGGATGCAGCTCAAGTCTCAGACCTGAGTCAGAAGATTTGCACAGTGTAATACAGAGACATTCACATAGCTGTGAGACCTGGGTCCAGCAAATGGAAGTCCAGGTTTACAAAGCAGTGTGGATGCTCAAGAGTGGACTTGGAAACACTGAGTCCACAAGCCTGGGTCTTGCAGACCCAGGTTCACAATGCAGCGTAGACATACCTTGGCAGGCAGGAGAAGGTGCATGGAGAATTTCATCCCTTTGTGTTGAATTATCTAGTACAATGTGGGACAATTTGATCAGGGAGAACTCTGATGCCTTTGTTACTGTAGGCAAAATTATCATGTTACAACAAACATGGAATATGGTGTAACAATACAGTGAGATGGGTGAAGAAGATAAGCAGAGCTGAGTCTTTTGATATAATGCTGAGGCTTACAAGTACACTTACCTGCAGGCTACAGGTACAAGCTGATTCTCAGAGACCTTCTCTGGAAATCCCTTCTTTAGGATTCCCTCCCTATTCGCAAGACTCTCTTTTTTGCCAAGCACCCTGTCCTACATTTGGTAGGTGAATAATGTCTGGATGGTGTCCTCAGAAACACATCCTAAGCCAGCTGGAAAACAGGCTTGATGCCAGCTCCCTGTAACCATAGACATGATGCCTACATTATGATGTCATCGGAGGCTATCTGTGTTCATCCTGTTGCCGAATAAAGCCTTTCCAGAGGGTCTACCCTCTGTTATGACCCCCTCCTGCCCTCTTCTGCAGGCTCAGGCCCCTTAAAGAAGAGTGGAGAATGATAGCATGCTGAAGGCAATGGGGTTTTGTAAAAACCTTGTATGTGTCTGATGATAAAGAAAGCCACAAAGCTACCCAGCTGCTATTTGATTGAAAATGAAAATAGTGTTCTAGATTTTTCTTTGGAGGGGAGGGAGATTTCATTTATTTAATTTTTAAAAACTATTTATTTGGGAAGTTTTTAACAAGTTTACAAATCCTTGCCATGTAAATATCAGAAACAAAACAATCCATTACAACCGTTATCTTTTGTTTAGAGACAGGATTCAGGAATATAGTCACTGGATCTTTCTATTTAACAGGTTGCTACCATATTAGAGTGAGCATCATTACAACACATGTTTCTAGTGATTTTATTAAATTGAGTGAAATCTTTATATACACCAGGGGTCCACAACGCGGTGCCCGCGGGTGCCATGGCATCTAAATGCGCCCGCATCCTGGCCGGCAGTGAAGCATCCGCCGAGTTTCTGTGGCATTTTGGCGGCAACGCCTCTAGATGACGCCACTTGCCGGCAAGTGACGTCAGAGGCGTCGCCACCGAAATGCCACAGAAATTCGGCAGCATTTCGGCAGATGCTCCACCACTGCCACGGTCCTTCGTCTGGCTCCTGCCAGACGAAAAGGTTGGAGGCCACTGATATACACATTTAACAGACAAGGTATGTCTATCAAATGTTAATATTAAAAATAATTGGACAGGTGTGCTGGGGTTTTTGCAGGTTACTGTACTTTGTTTGAGTACTGAACAAAAGGTAATCAAATATCTTAGTATCTCTCTGTCCTCTGTCTATTTTGCTGAGTACGTAATTGGTGTGTGAATTCTTCCATAACCACAACCTCCTATACAGGGGTGGCTCTAGGTATTTTGCCACCCCAAACACAGCAGGCAGGCTGCCTTCGGCGGCTTGCCTGCGGAAGGTCCCCAGTCCCGTGGATTCGGCGGTACGCCTGCCAGAGGTCCGCTGAAGCTGCGGGACGAGCTGACCCTCTGCAGGCATGCCGCTGAAGGCAACCTGCCTGCTGTCCTCGCGGCGACCAGCAGAGCGGCCCTGGTGGCTTGCCGCCCGAAGCACACACTTGACATGCTGGTGCCTGGAGCCGCCCCTGTTCCTATATATTTTTTAACTATTCTTCATGGTTGGGCTATTTTTTCTTTTTCTAGTGAGAAACTACCAATAGCCGATGAGAGATTAGGTCTTAATTTCCTTTTGTGTGACCCTTTCTGATTGGAAGCCCCAGGAGGATAACCAAAGGATCATTTGGGTCATTTCCATTGTCTTGACACACCTAAGTACATATCTTATTACAGAATTACCAATACTAAGCAACATATTGTATATTGACCATATATAGTTATAGCATCTCCCTCCCCCAGTTATTTAAAGACAACCTTAACAAGCTATACCATTCATATTCACTTCTTTAGCAGGAGGAAAAAGCAGAATGTTTCCTGGTTGGGGAAGCATCTCAGAATAGAAAGAAAGGAAAGCTAAAGGTGGAAGAGGGATGTAATTCAGTTGTTAGCCTCTGTGTATATCCTTCTTGACTATCCTATCAGAATAGGAATACCATGTCTGTATCAAAGCAGCTTGATTTCAGTATTTCTATTGTATTGTTTTCTGGGTGAGGTATACTATTACTTCTAATCATTTTGTTGTGAATTTATCTGGCACTGTTCTCACAAAATTTGTCAGGTCTTCCAGTATAAGATACTCTATTGGTGTTATGGGTGGTTGAGGAACAATAGCAGGCTCTTATTTTATTTAAGGGCATTGATACATCTGCAGTGCTAAGGCGAGCTGGGTATAGTAACTCCTCACTTAAAGTCATCCCAGTTAATGTTGTTTTGTTAAGTTGCTGATCAATTAGGGAACATGCTCCTTTAAAGTTGCACAATGATTCCTTATAATGTTGTTTGGCAGCTGCCTGATTTGAGCACTGCTTGCAGAAAGAGCAACCCGTTGCAGCTGGCTGGTGGGGGCTTGGAATCAGGGTGGACCAGCACCCCCCCATCTGCTCCCCGCTCCCTTAAGTTCCCTGTAAGGCAGCCACCCAGCAGGCTATCAGTTGCTGGCAGTTCAGCTGTCCCTCCCCCCAGTGCCATGTGCTGCTCCTGCCTTGGAGCTGCTCCTGCTTGCTGTGTGGTGATGGTGGGGAGTAGGGGGGTTAATGTCAGGGTGTCCCCCTCCCCCCTGCTCCTGCCCCCCGCTTACCCCATCTCCATAGAGCAGATGGGGACACAACAGGGCTTAGGACAGAGGGAGGTTGCTAGCAGCAGATGCTGTCTCAACTTGCTGATCTATTTAAAAAGGCAGTGTACTTAGAGTGGTCAGCATACTTAAAGGGGCAATGCGCATCTCTCTCTCACATACCCACCCCCCGCCTCCCCACGCACAGGGTGTGTGTCTCTGTCTGCCATGCTGTCTATACACACACACACACACACACACACACACACACACACACACACACACACACACACAGTGTCTCTCTGCCACACACACACACACACACACACACACAGTGTCTCTCTGCCATGCTGTCTCCCCTCCCTCCATTTGTTCTGCCTTGTAGAGTGTGAGGCTACATTAACAACAACGTATTAACCCTTGAGGGCTCAGCTGAGTGCTAGTTCATTATTGAGCACTAAGGCATTCCCTGGGAAATATCCCACCCTCTGACTCCATCACCTCAACGAAGCTTCACAATCATCATTGCTGTATACAGTTTTAAATTGTTTGTTTAAAACTTATACTCTGCGAGTGTGTGTGTGTGTGTGTGTGTGTATATATATATATATATATATGTAAATGAGGGGTTTTGGTTCCAGGGAAATTTTTTTCACCAGATAAAAGGCTAATATATATTTAGTCTTTTATCCGGTGAAAAAAATTTCCCTGGAACCTAAACCCCTCATCTACATTAATTCTCATGGGGAAATTGGATTTGTTTAACATCGTTTCACTTAAAGTCGCATTTTTCAGGAACATAACTACAATGTAAAGGGAGGAGTTACTGTATCTTGTTAGAGTAATATATCTTTATCTCTGCACTTCCTGGGTATCTGATGCTTGAGAGTGTTTTAACTCCCACATTCAAGGAAAGTAATAAGCACTCCAACCACTGATATGTGCCTGCAGCCTTAACTTCATTTTAACAAAATTCGTTGGTGTAGAAGTTTCCTTAGTTTTTAAAACAGACATGACATGGTACTGGTGAATGATGGAAGTTTTTGGTTTGGGGACTTCCCCTCCATTTCTCCTGGCTTCCTTAGATTGTCAGGGTGAGAGCCACACTAATGCACATCTCCGATGGCCTCTAGGAGGGGAGCCAATTTTCTGCTGACCATCGGGGCTCGATAGGAATAGAGCTGTTCTCAGACAATTGTATAACCTGCTTGGCAAAGCTAATGAGGCTTGCCAGGGTCCAACAATTCCTGTGAGCTTTAGGAGGGCATGGGTGCTTCCAAACTCTCATTCCAGAAGCCCTATTCCTATGGACCAGTCATATACACTGAGAACTTGGGGGAAGAGGCTTTTGTTGAAAGAGCTGCAGGGATTATTGAGGGCTGGTAAGGAAGCTAAAGAGCAGCTCAGCAGGATAGGAGGATGGGGAGAGAAACACTAGTATTTCTCTTGTTTCTGCAGCTGGTGAACCGCTTGGTTTGTAGAAACAATATCCCATTGAAGCAGAGGGATATGATCTGTATTTTACAGATGTCAAGTATCAGAGGGGTAGCCGTGTTAGTCTGGATCTGTAAAAGCAGCAAAGAATCCTGTGGCACCTTATAGACTAACAGATGTTTTGGAGCATGAGCTTTCGTGGGTGAATACTCACTTCGTCAGATGCATGTAGTGGAAATTTCCAGGGGCAGGTATATATATGCAAGCAAGCTAGAGATAATGAGGTTAGTTCAATCAGGGAGGATGAGGCCCTGTTCTAGCAGTTGAGGTGTGAAAACCAAGGGAGGAGAAGCTGGTTCTGTAGTTGGCTAGCCATTCACAGTCTTTGTTCAATCCTGAGCTGATGGTGTCAAATTTGCAGATGAACTGAAGCTCAGCAGTTTCTCTTTGAAGTCTCTGGACAGTCTCTCGGGCAGCTCCCAGTCAGTGCTTAAGCTTCGTCAGGGGCTGGATCACTTTAAGGGAACTGATGCTGGCCACTTCCGCAGTACAGCATGGTCCATGGTGCCAGGACAGGCAAGAAGCCTGCCGTAGCACCCCCACTGCGCCACAGGACTCTTTGCTGCTTTTATTGTAATGCAGGTTTGGGATGATCAGTGGTGGTTGCAGAGCTTTCAGATGCAAAAGACCACATTTCTGAGTCTGTGTGCGGAGCTTGCTCCAGCATGGACACCAGAATGAGAGCTTCCCTGACAGCAGAGAAATGAGTGGCGATTGCACTTTGGAAACTTCAATGCTGCATTGGTGCCAGTCAGTAAGAAATAATTTTGGAGTAGGAAAATCGACAGTGGGGGCCGTTGTCATGCAAGTGTGCAGGGCCATTAATTATGGCCTGTTATGCAGGACTGTGACTCTCGGCAATGTGCAGAACACAGTGGGTGGATTTTCAGAATGGGGTTCCTGAACTCTAATAGGAGACTAGATGGCATACATATCCCCATTTTGGCACCAGCACAGGTGGCTATAGTGTACATAAATAGAAAGGGCTACTTTTCTATGGTTATGTACGCTTTGGTGGATCACTGGAGGTGCTTCTCTGATCAGCCAACACTGATGCCGGTGAAGGTGCATGACACTTGCATCTTTAAGAGCACAGAAATGTTCAGAAAGCTGCAAGCAGCTTCTCTCATGACCAGCAGATTGATTGGCAATATTGAAATGCCAATAGTGATCCTGGGGGACTCAGCCTACTCTTTGCTCCCCTGGTGCATGAAGCCATACACTGGCCACCTCATCAGCACCAAGGAAAGATTCAACTATCCGCTCACTAGCTGCAGAAAGCTGAATGTGCTTTTGGTAGATTGAAGGGTCACTAGTGTTGTTTACTCACTAGATTGGATCTAAGTGTGAAAAATATCCCAATGGTGTAAATGCCTGTTTTGTGCTGCATAATATATGGGAGACAAAGTGGGAAAAGTTGCTGCTGGGATGGAGGTGGAGTGGCTATCTACTGAGTTTGTACAGCCAGACACAAGGGTCATTACCAGATCTTAGGGGAGACTTTGAAAGAGCATTTTAACAATCAGCTACAGTAATGTTCTGTGCCTGACTGTGCTCTGGCCCTAACGGTTTGTTAGGAATGTTGTAGTGCTTGGTGTATGTTTATGCGTATAACCCTGTGTCTTATAACGAACCTAGGAATTATCCTGTTTTGCTGTGCATTTATAACTGACACACTTTCACTGAAACAATGAGTTAAGCAGTGCTTGCTGTACATTACACATTGAGTGGTTTCTTGAATGTATGAGTACTGTGGTGCTGCATACTTAAAGTACTGGGTGCTTCGAGTCCTACTATGCATTCTGCAGTATGTGCAGTGAGCTAGTGAAGATATATTTTTAAAAAAATTGAATTTTATTGACTGACAAAAGCAGTGGAAAAAATGTACAAGAGGACAATAAAATGCCAACGTCAAACATAAAATAACCAAATGGAACTTTAAATATAGAAAGGCAGAAAACAGCTCTGTCCATTACAGTGCAGAAATACAATCCAGTTTGGCTACACATACACCAACCATGCCTCTCATAGATGAGTGTATGTGAAGCTGTGGTGGTTCTTACTGTCCCCCAGCATGCAGTGGGAGGGATGTGACCCATGGTGCCAGCTGGATTGTTGGAGGGGTATAGGGAGCTGCCATCGTGGAGTTCTCCAGGAATTGCAAAGGCTGATGAGTCCATTATTGTTGGACCTGTAGGTCAACCTAGAGTCTGCAGTATTTGTGTTTGCTGCCTGAGAATCCCCATTGTGTCCTGGTGCATCTCCCTCTTTTTCCTGATCTGGATAAAATCTAATGTTGATAAATGTAAAGTAATGCACATTGGAAAGCATAATCCCAACTATACGTATAAAATGATGGGGTCTAAATTAGCTGTTACCACTCAAGAAAGATCTTGGAGTCATTGTGGATAGTTCTCTGAAAACATCCACTCAATGTGCAGCGGCAGTCAAAAAAGCAAACAGAATGCTGGGAATCATTAAGAAAGGGATAGAAAATAGGACAGAAAATATCATGTTGCCACTATATAAATCCATGATACACCCACATCTTGAATACTGTGTGCAGATGTGGTCGCCTCATCTCAAAAAAGATATATTGGAATTAAAAAAAGGTTCAGAAAAGGACAACAAAAGTTATTAGGGGTATGGAACGGCTTCCATATGAAGGGAGATTAATAAGACTCAAACTTTTCAGCTTGGAAAAGAGACGGCTAAGGGGAGATATGATTGAGGTCTATAAAATCATGACTGGTGTAGAGAAAGTAGATAAGGAAGTGGTGTTTACTATTTCTCATAACACAAGATGTAGGGGTCACCAAATGAAATTAATAGGCAGCAAGTTTAAAACAAATAAAAAGAAGTATTTCTTCACACAATGCAAAGTCAACCTGTGGAACTCCTTGCCAGAGGATGTTGTGAAGGCCAAGACCATAACAGGGTTCCAAATAGAACTAGATACAGTCATGGAGGATAGGTCCATCAATGGCTATTAGCCAGGATGGGCAGAAATGGTGTCCCTAGCCTCTGTTTGCCAGAAGCTGGGAATGAGTGATAGGGGATGGATCACTTAATTATCTGTTCCATTCTTTCCCTCTGGGGTATCTGGCATTGGCCACTGTTGGAAGACAGGATACTGGGCTAGATGGACCCTTGGTTTGACCCCATAGGGCCATTCTTATGTTCTTTCTGATTCTTTGCTCTTTCTCCATTTTCTCCTGTCCTCGCTATCTCTCTCCGTGCTGTCTGCCACGTTGGCCTGCCAGGCCCTTTGTTCACAGTTCGATGCAAAACTGGCTTGCAGCATCTTGCTGCACATATTCTCCCTAATCCTCTTATTTCTCCTCCGCGTCAGAGTCAGGCATTCTGTGTGTGTGGGGAAGATTCCCCTCAAGGCCACAATGGCAGCAGCTATAGATAAAACAGATAAATGTATTGTCTTTACCGTCACAATGGAAAGTGAAGGACATGTTTCAAAACTCTTTTCCTTCGTTCCCATTAACGTTTTTAATAGAGCACGTCTTATTGACACTTCTGCTGTGGAGTGCCTCTGCACAGCTCTGCTTTCCAGCCCCAGTTATGATGAGTATCGCCCATGAGGGACTGGGGTGGGGGAAGGAGAATGACATTAACATTTTCAATTGCATGAAACAATTTGGTCCCTATATCCCTGGGTACAAGCATAGGACAATGGCACTGAAAATTGGCTCTAATTTCCACAGGCGGCAGTGATTTTAGCTGATATCTCACTCCTGAGGGTGACAAAGGCACAGAGAATACAGCTGCTGCTGGGATCCAAAAGCCAGTTGGGCCCGTATGCCGCTAGCCTGTTTACTGCAATGGTGCGAGCCGAACTCTGTGAAGAGTGGTGTGGGAATGCATCCTACAGTGAAGGGAGAAATAAGGCTGCCATCCCTAGAATCCTTCAGGAGAGGACTACAGAGTATCTCCATGAAAGTTTCATTGAGATCTCCCAGGAGGGATATGAGAGACCTCAGCAAACTGCTCTGCATGCACCCACCCACTCCTTGCCTAATCCTACAGGGAATGAACAACAGATAATAACTCTACCTATGTCGTACCACTACCTCTTCTTGTATGAGTGAAACAATGAAAAATTGATACATGTTAGGGTTCAGGGAAACTGTACCGACAAACTGGTAACTACAAAGAAACCCCTAGAGTCGGGTGAAGGATTTCTCCTGCCAGAACCTGTTAGGGTTGGGGTTAATTCTGGTGAGCTTATTAGCATGTATCTGAAGAAGTGGGGGGTTTTACCCACAAAAGCTTATGCCCAAATAAATCCGTTAGTCTTTAAGGTGCCACTGGATTCCTCGTTGTTTTTGCGGGTACAGGCTAACACAGCTACCTCCTGATATTAGCATGTGCTTAGGTTCTTTTATCATTTTTAATATGTTTTCTCTCTAATGCGTTTTACCTGAAGAATAAAATAGGCTTGCAGAGAAAGAACTGTGTGGTACTGATAACTGTAGCAATTACACCTGTTAACCATCCCTGAAGAGAGAGCCAACAGGTGTGCTTGTGCACCCTGTATGCACTGGGAAAGACAGTGAAGGTGGGGCACTGTGCATCCTGGAAATACCCGGGACAGAAGGGAGAGGGACGTGTCTCTACTCCACCCAAGAGAGGTAAGAGCTGGGAGCCTAAGAGTGGGTATCCTTAATGGGCTGCCTCTTCTTCTATGAGTAAAACAACCAAAAGTTGATACATGTTATGGTTCAGGGCAACTGTATCTGTATTTCCCCTCCTGGCCTAGGCTGTGGAGTCTGGCTCCCTAGGGGTGAGATAGCAGGGGGTAGGGGGACATGGGCTGCCCAACTCCATCGCATCTCAGCCCAGGGCCCAAACAATGGTGGTGGTGTCTGCCATTGGGTCATCCAGAACACGCTGCCCTAGAGTCAGTCAGCATCTTAGCCGGACAGTCATCGGCTGCCCCTGAGCTACTGCCTGCCTCCCCAGGGTCTGGTATCTCTGTAATCCGCAGTCCTCTCGGTACGCAGCTGATGGCAGTCCCGGCAACTCCTCTTCAGGGTCAGTCTCCACTGTGGGCAGGGTGCTGCAGAGCACAGATTCAGCTCCAAAGTGCCACAGCAAAGTGAAGGCGTCCATCTCCTTCCCTGGCTTTCGCTCAGCTGCGCTGCAGCTCCCTCCCTTTATACTTCCTGCAAGGTACTTCCGGCAAGGAGTGTGGAGCGGGTTTGATTCTTCCCACCAGGGGCAGTGTAGTGATCCCTCGCTCTCAAGTGGGGAGGGAGGCCACTCTGCTTCACTACACCAACTATTATTATTTTATCAACCAAAATGGATTGGTTAATAATTAAATCACACAGTGTTTTAATATCGTGTGATGCAAAGAGCTGCAGAAGACATTCAAGAGCCACTTGTGGCTCCTGAGCCCCAGTCTGAGTATCACCGCCCTAATGTTAAAAGTGATAGTCACAATGACCTAGATGGTTAAATTCCTGAGAAACCTATGTATCTAATCCAAGCTTTACATTCAAACATGAATGTCTATGGCTTGGAGCGGGACAGAGCGGACATCAGTATTCTTAGGAAGGTTAAAAATTTCCAGTAGCAAGTGAAAGAAAATTGCCATGAGTTCAGGGAATGCTCAGAGGCAGGATGGGAGTCAGTTGCACAATTGGTTCTGCTCTTTATTATTATCCCAATACTCCGCCTGAAGGAGGCAATTTCTAATAAACGCTGCAGATGCGTTCTGATGGCATCAACTACTTTTTTAATCATTACTTTAATTTTGTTTTGCGCTGCCTGCCTTTCGCAGCAGAGAGATTTCTGAGGAGCCAAGTGTGTATCCTCTCTGGGCCCAAAAGAATAAAGGGGAAGTGTGTGTGTGTGTGTGTGTGAGAGAGAGAGAGAGAGAGAGAGCTCAGCATGGAGCGGGAGTGGAGACCCACCTGTCTGGGTAAGGTGTTTCTAGTGCTTGTGCAGTTCTCTTTGCTCTCTCCATGACATTCTGAGTAGCCGTGGCCTGCAGCACAGTTGCTGCTGTGAAGTCCTAGCTGGCTGCAAACCAGTTGCATTATTGTCCACCCAAACAGTTTGCATGGTGGGAGTTGGTTTAAAACGTCTCTTCCGGTGAATTTGAAGCTGACTAAAGGCATTGAGTTGGTGGCGTTGGAAGATGGAAGCCCCCTATTTAGCCAAAGGGCAGGCATAAGGAGGGCAGTGGGTAGTACAGATGAAACACACTGGCAAAGTGTATGTAGTGTCCTGGGCTGAAGGGAAATAGCTGACTGCCGCTACCATCTAATCAAATTAATCCTGTACCTCAAGGGTTAGAGGTCTGTGTTGTGGTGCTGAAGGTCCTCCCTTAGTATACAAATAGAATGAACGGTACAAGCTGATGGAGGGGTCATTACACAGGTATCTCCTCCCTAATCTAAGGTGAGACAGCCATTCAGTAATCACACCCATCAAACTTGGCCTGGTTTGCAATAAGGATACAGACTGGTCTGAGATGTGGACACTAGGATCTAGACTGAGACAACTCACCCTCCCACCCCAGTGATCTCATCATTGGAGTAGCTTGGCTTTGCTGCTCTAGATGAATTTCCCTCCCCACCCCCCATGCTATGCACAAAGACTTTTTGTTTTCTTGCCTAAATAAAAAAATGTATCTTTCATTATGGATAGAAGATTGTGTATCACTCAGAAGAAAGTGTATGCATGTATCCGCAAACTGACAGCGTGCCAGCTAGTTCATTTGTATAAACAGGTTTGGAGTTTTTATCCATGAATGTCGATTTCACAGTGTCCGTACAAACCAGTAAAAATATATTTCCATTGATAATTGAAATGTCGAGACAGGCAAAGTAAGAACAATGCGGCTTTAGAACTTACCAGAGTTTGAAGGATATTTACTTTGTGTATTTTGACATGTGATCTTACAATTTGTGTTTTAAGGGTTATAAAGCTTTAATTACAGTATTTGAATCTGTGTCTACTATCATTAAATAATGATTGTCTCATCCCCCTATTGCAATGGTCCCTACACTGTAGGGCGCGCCCCCCAGTGGGTTGTGGAGGAACATTTGGGGGGACAGAGCGGGGTCTGGGTCAGCCCTCATGGGAGGTTGGGGAGTGAGAACCACCCTGCACCACTCTTCCCCCAGCTGTGCTCCAGCCCTGGCTCCCATTGCAGCCCCGTCCCCAGTTGCAGTTCCTGGCTGCAACCTTGGTCCCTGGCTCCCAGCCGTGGCCCCCGACTCCCGGCCACAACCCTGCCCCAACTCCGGCCCCAGCTCCACCCCTGACATTGTTCCCTGGCTCCTGACTGCAGCCTAGGCTGTGGCCCTGCTCCTGGCCCTGACTGCGGCCCTGCTCCTGGCACAACGTCCCAGGGCGTGCAGGCAAATTACATTAGGGATGAGGGGGTGACTTAAAAAAATTGGGGACCGCTGCCCTGTTGTGTGACACCCTCATAAATTTGTGCAACTATGAACATTTAAATAGATAAAAATCTAAACAAATAAAAATAAACATCAATATTATCTGTTAAAATTATAAAAAATAATTGAATTCTGTCAAGCCTATGTTTACATTAGCTCCACTTACAAGCTGCACATTAGCTGGCTACAGTTACATCCTTCATGGTCCTAAAGGTGTAAGTGACTAGACAAACAAATGGATGTGGATGGTAAGGCACTGGTAAGTTCCTGCAGCGTGGGTGCCGACTCGGGGTCTGGGTGGAGGCAGGGAGAGCCTGGGCAGAGTCGGGGGTCGAGCACCCCCTGGCACTTTGGAAAGTTGGTGCCTGTGTCCAGGAGAGGTGGATGCAAGCATGGCATGGGGCACAAATGGTTTCTTGGAATTCCACAGTTCTGTGAAGACTTGGCCCTGTCTCTCCTTGTGGGTGTGAGACTAGTGGGAGGTGATGCTCATTGCCTTACAATCCTCTGACCCTCATCCAGAGGCAGGATCAGAGTGGGGTCCACAAGTAGGTTCCCTTGCTATCTCCTCCCTAGAAGTGAGACCAGAGTGGGAAGGAACTGGTCTCTTCCTCCTTCCATACCTACGGGAAGCCAGCTTTCCTCCATGCAGGGTTGGCAACTCTCACAAGTTTGTCATGAGTCTAGCAATATTTTTCATAATGCTCCCTTATCTGGATCACATGATGATGTGAGACTCTCAGCCTTCATTTAAAAAAAAAAAAGAAGCAAACTTCTACCCTCGTGGCAGTAGAGAAAAGTTTCAAAATCTGGACCCAAGTGCACTCTAAAGGCCCTGAGGAAAATAACCCCGAATGTTTTATTTTATTAAAAAATTTCATGATTTTTAAACTAATCTCATAATTATGTTGAGGTCTGATTGGTGATTTTTGAACAGTTTGGGGTTGGTTATATCGTCAATGTCGGGCCTTAGCGACGGAGGTGCTATTATGTGGAGGTTTGTGGGTGGGGTGCTCAGGAAGCCAGACCCAGTGATTGTGTTGATCACAATGATACAGTAGAAATAGTAAACTAATTTATTAATCATTTTTTGCTATGTACAAGTTTAATGGAGAAATATTTGTATGAAACAATTAAAAAGAACTGGTTCTTTTTACAAACAGTAACGGCAGTGACGCAGGTAAGACCCAGGCTTGCTGTTTATTGGTCATGCTTTTGTCTGCAAGTTAGGCAGAATAGGGCCGAGCAGCAGGCACGGCTCCATTTGTCATCCTGGGAGTTACAAAAATACACCCTCTAATGTGACAGCACTGAGACAGCCGCTAGGACAAGATACATGCCATGGGAAAGAGACATAATGAAAACACAGACACTGCTGTATCGCTGAGCAAAGAAGTCAACCCCAGAGTGATTATAAAACCTCAAGGAATGCTGACCAGGAAACCTTGTTTCCCTGCTGCTTCCTGTACCAGCCTTTAACTGACGGGCTGGTGCTGACTCTGACAACCCTTGTATACCTTACTGGAATTGAACTGTAAACGGATCCCTGTGTTCATGGCAGGAAACAGTTCAACTCTTAACTGGGATGGAAGGAGAAGTACTTGGTAACTAAAGAAGGGGACTAGGAGTTAGGATATCTGGGCTCTGTTCCCAGCATTCCTCTGGGCTGACTGGATCACCTTGGTCAAGTCATGTGACTTCCCTGTGCCTTGGTTTCTCTATCTGTAAAATGAACTATAACAATCCAAGAATGATGTGAGGCTTAATGTGATCAAAATTTGTTAAGTGTTTTGTGGCCCCCGGGGGAAAATGCTAGAGAAGTGCAATGCATTAAAATAGTTACAGTAGGATCAAATTCTGATGCCCTTATTCATACAGAGTAGCAATGTACTCCATATGTGTGTCCACTCATGCAGTAAGGCATTATTTAACATTATTTCAGTCGTTTCTAATAGCAATATTGATCTCCTAGCCAGACGTGTCCTGGCAATTCATGACCAGCTGGGTAAAGGACTTAGGGGGTGGGGGGTGGAGGGGAAGGGCATGGATCAGCATTCTCATCCACTCTCCGTCAGTACCTGGCCCAAGCCAGAGAAGCTTGCGATCCAACCAGCAGACCAAATTCGGGGATGAATCCTGGTCACATGCCACCTTAGGGATGTTGTACATATGCTTAGAAGAAGGAGGAGGACTCGGAATCTCACCTGCCAGTACTCAGACAGGGAGATGACAGCGCTTTGCATTGCAATGGCACTTGTTTTCTAATGACCTCAGTGCACTCTCCAGAGTAGTAAGGGGGTAAATATGATCATTACCCCTATTATACAGAGGGGGAAACTGAGGCATAAAGAGGAGTCGCAATTGCCCGCAGTCTCAGAGTGAGTCAATAGTGGAGCTGAAAACAGAGCCAGCAGGTATTCGAGACACAGAGGCCATAACAGGAGTATCATTTTAAATATCCTTACATAGTATCACCACTTGGAATGGCTTCTTGCTATTATAAAATAACTTGGATTATTTTTTTACAGGGGAATGAAAAAAAAAATTCTGTTGAAATTCCAGACCCCCAGATCTAATTTGGGATTTTCAGTGACCAATCAAATGTTAACTCTTTTTTGTAAAACGTGGTTCCTCCACCTGTGGTACTACCCATAGTCCTTTGCTCCAATAAATTCACAATCCAGTTGCAGATGGATGCAGCCTTCTTTACATCCTGTTTTTAACAGTTATTGTGCTGTTAAACTGTAATGTTACCAGGGCTGGCTCCAGGCCCCAGCACACCAAGCGCGTGCTTGGGGCAGCATGCCACGGGGGGCGCTCTGCCGGTCGCCGGGAGGGCGGCAGGTGGCTCCGGTGGACCTCCCACAGGCGTACCTGCAGAGAGTCTGCTGGTCCCGCGGCTCCGGTGGACCTCCTGCAGGCGTGGTGGAGCCGCGGGACCAGCGGACCCTCCGCAGGCACGCCTGTGGGAGGTCCACCGGAGCCGCGGGACCAGTGACCAGCAGAGCGCCTCCCGCGGCATGCCGCCATGCTTTGGGCTGCAAAATGTCTAGAGCCACCCCTGACTGTTACACAGCTTTCATGCCCCACCACAGAGGTAACTGCATTGAGGTAGTGGATAAAGTGATTCCTGAATAAGAGTCTGAAGTGCTTTGGGATCCACCAGAATGAGTTGGATGCTTTATAGATGTATATGAGATATTTTATCCAAAGGATATTTCTAAGGACAAACTGAAGCACTATTCTTACAAATGAGTCTGTATTTACGCACAGTGAAGGGGACCATTAAGCTGCTTTGTTAATTTTTTTTTTTTGAAAGGGCAGTGAAATTGGTGCTGGATCAGCAGTCCTGGAGACTGTCGTCCTCTTTAACCACAGAGCAGGTGCAGTACAGGCAGTGGCAATGCCCACTCTCTCTTTGATCATATATTACCCACTCCCAAAGTGCCTCGATTCTGTCCTGGAGTGGTAGATTGGGAATCTAATGGAAAGCTCATTTCCCATGGCCCAAACACCCCTTGGTCTCTGCTGAAGCTGCCAGCTCGTGGCTCTCCTGTTCCCAGTGTGTCTGTGAGCTCTCGTTTGTTTCATGAGAGCCGAGTATTTTGGAATCTCTAATTGTGTACAGTTCCCTCCCTCTGTCCTACCATGGCTCTTTCACCTCCAGCTCTAAAGAGGCCCCCTTTTTACTTTGAAACCCTGCGCTGTAATTGTGCAGCTGTTGTGTAGATATGCCCTAACTCTCCTCCAGGTGGTGCAGGTTCACAATCAATCCTCTGACTCTAGAATAATCCTCCTAGCCCACAAAACTGGTTCTGGTGTCAGAGTTCTCTTTCCTCTCCAGCTGTGAGCATGGGGGTTCATCTTGTAAGTGACGCTGCAGCGTCTGGATAAAGTCAAAGACTAAGGGGGGTTGCCAGCTTGATTGAGGAAGGAGGGCAGGAGTGAGGTGATCTCATGAAGAAAGGAAAGGTTTTCTCTGGATTCCTAATGGAACAGAGGGGTCTACTTGGGGGGCTGTGGTTACAACACAGATAAAAATTGTAGTAACCATGTCCCTGTCACTGGGATAAACCCTTAATCAGTCCAAGGTGTTAACCTGGTGTTGGGACACAAATAGGTCCCATCTACACTGCAGCTTTATCCATATTGAACCTGGGCTATGGGATGACCATGTTCTAACCCTGTCCTCTGCCAAGGTTACAGCTGGAGTGTATCTGGAGCTTTCTGGCATGGGTTAAGTCTCAGAAGAGAGCTCAGGGAATGAATGGATATTGGGAATCAACTCCCTCTCTGCTGCCAGGGCAGGCTCAGGCATGATGGTGTGGCAGTGTGTAGTGAAGTTTCTGTAACCACTGGGGAATGTATATTACAGGTCCCTGTTTATGCCTGGGCTGCAGACAGAGTATCGCAGCCAGAGCTACAGAGCCTGGCTCTTTAGCTCGAGCTGTAGCAGCTCATGCTTTCACGCTCAGGATGTCCCTGATTCAGTTTGTGGTATGGCGGCCATCAGACTTGCACTCCTGCTGGCCCATGGCATACTTGTTTTGTAGTTGATTAGCCTCCAGGGATGTTAATCCAGCACGTTTAACCTGAAGAAAATGCATTTAAAAAAAACAAACAAAGCTCCTCATGTGAAGCAGGGAGAGCAGGACGAGTGTTAGGTTTAGAAGGGCTACATTTTAAAAAGCAAAAGCCCAAGTTGAAGAAGGAAAGAGTGACATGACTCCATCTTGTTGGGCTAGACATTGTGTCCACCAGGGCATGCTGGTCCCAGGTAGAGAGGGATGGCCATGGGATTTCCCTTGGCTGCTCTGGAGGGTGACTACCTTGGTGGTAATGAGTCACAGGCCCCATAAGTTTATGGACCGTGTAGTTAGTGGAGCTTTGAGTTGCTCATGTAGCCCTGTGAGACTTAGGGTACATCTACGCTGCAATTAAAACCCGGCTGCTGGCCTGTGCCAGCTGACTCAGGCTCACGGGGCTCAGCCTAACGGGCAGTTTAATTGCAGTGTAGGCGTTCAACTCGGGCTTTAGGACCCTGCGAGGTGGGAAGGTCCCAGCGCTCAAGCTGCAGCCCGAGTCCATGCAATTAAACAACTCCTTAGCCTGAGCCCCATGAGTCTGAGTACGCTGGCAAAGGCCAGCCACAAGTGTTTAATTGCAGCGTAGACATATCCTAAGGAACCAAAACACTTGGAAATCCATTTTGAATGTGAAAAGAGAAACCTGACTGATTCTCTCTCTCTTTCCTCATAAGTAAATTCCCATTCTAGTAAACCTAGACTGTAAGATCAGGGCAGGGACAGTTGTCTTGTATTTGCCTTCAAAAGTGCCATGAAAATGTAGAAGAATTAATAAATACATTGAATGATTCAGAAACAACCACCATGCGGCTTCCCCCCCTTGACTCTGAGCAGCAATGAATCCGGTTGTGTCTGGTGAACCATTCCTAACACAGGCTCTTTGGGATCAGGGAAGGGGTTGACTTCTTTGGCCATGGCAGACTTATACCGATTCACTATGTGTCAGTGACATGAAACAGAGTTTCCCGTTAGATCTCGTTCTGTTCATTCAGGTCATTGGTTAAGCTATCATACTCGCTGGAGCGCGGTGACATGCCCAGGTACTGCTTCAAGAACTCGCTAAACCTCTTCTGGTTGTTCCACTTCCGGGCTGACTTCCTGACCCCGATGAAGCCCCCGTACCGCTTCTGCACCCCCTGCATGGTGGGCTCCAGCACCTGCCTGTAACTGTACTTTCCTTTGAGGAAGCCACCGAGCCGCTTGGAAATATCCTTGGGCTGCTCTTGGAAGTCACCCAGCGGGGTCTCACTACCATTGCTGACACCCTCATCCACCTCCCGCTGGCGGATCAGGCTGCTCACCTTGGAAACTCTCTTCTCGCCTTCCATTTTGCTAAGATCCACTACTTTGGTGAGGTCATTGAAGTGCTTCCGGCTACCTCTGAACAGGCCACTATCGTCCATCTCTAAGGGCTGGTAGGAATCTTCTTCCAGGCTGTCAGCGCTCACCTGTATGGAAGACTTCCCAGCCACTTTGGTGCAAAGCTCCCAGGTGGTACTCGAAAAGGCCTTTCCTTCACACTCCATGATACAGACCTGCAGAGAGGAGCAAAACAAAGCGGCTTTCAATCGGCCATTGAGCCTTTTCTCCAGCGAGTGGAAGTAACTTCCTGCAGAACACTAGTACAAGGTCTGTGCTCTGCTTCAAGGCCAGCTTAAGCCCTCAGTGACAACTGCTCACCAATGTGAGCTTGTGTAACCTTCTGGGTGTGGTGTTCTGTCCCATCTAGTGGCACTGAGACCACTTAGAAAAAGAGAGAGAGATTAATGAGCCTGCTCTACAGCCTTAGCTAACAGCCCTGTGGCTTTTAGCTCATGCAGTAAAGGCTCATGCATTTAGCAGAAGTCCCAGTTCGATCCTGTGACCAGGGTCCATCAGTGTTACAAATGGCGGCTTGTCTGGGATTTCAGCTGGGAAGTCTCTGAAGCTTGCGACACGCTTCCTCAGCTAGGGGAAGTATGTAGCCCACGCACCTCCTGGGTGTAGTGTTCTGTCCCATCTAGTGGCACGGAGACCACTTAGAGAAAGAGAGAGAGATTAATGAGCCCGCTAACAGCCGTATGGCTTTTCGCTCATGCAGTAGAAGCTTGTGCTTTTAGCTCCAGAGGTCCTAGATTCAATCCCAGCGGCCACCAACCAAGGTCTGTCAGTGTTACACTTGGTTTCCCAACTTGGCTGTTTGTTAGCCAACAATTAATAGCTGTAGACATCGTACAGATCTGGCAAAGGCAGCACAGAGTCTTTCCAGGATTCTGCCTAAACGGCTAGGGAACCAATAATCCCAAGATGTTTGAAAAGGGCCGCACAGAATAAGGATTAATTGAAGCAAGTAATTATGCTAATTCCCTGTCTTGCAGGCAGAGCTATCTTTGGCCTGGTTTACACTAGGAGGGGGTGTTGATGTAAGATATGCAACTTCAGTTATGGGAATACCGTAGCTGAAGTCGACGTATCTTATTCTGATTTACCTCCCGTCCTCATGGCACGGGATCGACAGCCGTGGCTCCCTCGTCGACTCCGCTACTGCCACTCACTCTGGTGGAGTTCCGGAGTCGACAGGGAACATGTTCGGGGATCGATATATCGCGTCTAGATGAGACACGATATAGCGATCCCCGATAAATCGATTGCTACATGGAGGGTAGTCTGGATGTACCCTTTGGTATGCATGGAGTTCTGCACATCAGAGGAATGGCCTGACTTTGTCCTAGCTGGGGAGGCCCATGACCTAGTATTGCTTCTTTTTTGACCTGAGCAACTAGTTACATTTTGGGGCCATAATAGAGTGACCAGATATCCCAATTTTATAGGGATAGTCCTGATATTTGGGGGATTGTCTTATATAGGCACCTGCTAACCCCCAGCCCCTGTCTTTCACACTTGCTGTCTAGTCACCCTAGGTCCTGGGGATGTTCTAGCTGGAAGTAGAAATTGATGGAGTCTGGTGTTTAGCTTTGATGCAATCTTGTTTATTTACAAGGAATGTACGAGGTCCTGCTTCCCCAAATGCAGTAGGAACCATGGAAAAAAAGGAGCTGTGTGCACTCTAGCTTTTTCCAGGGTTACACTATGCTCACCTGAGCTTTTTCTTTGTTCTGTCTGTTCTCAGTTTCTGTGTGTTCTGCCTACACATGAACAACACCCCACACAACCAATACTCCGCAAAACCCTTCCTCCCACTCGGTCAAGGAACTCCTGGGTGGGCTCTCTTAGGCTTTAGTTAAGGGGCCACACCCAAAACACTTCACAGCTATTTTAAGTGAAGGGTGAATTCGCCCATCAGTTTCAATGAGGTTTTAATTTCTCCCATCACAAGATTTAATCCAGTTCATAACAATAGCATTTAAAATACAGAGTGTATGCGTTAAATGCACTCTTCTGCTGGAGGACATTCTGAAAGAATTTTTTTGTTTAAGCCTCCTGGCAAAATACATTCCCATCAGCCACAGCTGTAAAAGATTGTGCAGGAATACACAAACACACACACACACACACACACGCTGAGGGGGCTAGATCCCATTCATGCTCATCCCAACTGTCAGATTACAGCAGCCTGTAAACTGCCTGCAGCTGTGTAATACTGAGGTTATAATACTGCACAACAGCCTCTCTGACCTGCAGAATGGCATTTAATTAGCCTTGTGTAACTGGCTAAAAGATCTGAGGGGAAAGCATAGTGCTCACAATGGGGCTGTCTAGCCAGCTCTGTAATCCTGTCACTGAAGCATGTTTGGAAATTGTATAGTTAACACCCTTCAGGTTTTTCTTTCCTTTCTCTGGTTTGGCTGCTGGGCAGCACTGAACTATCTGTGTAGTGTAGAGGATTCACAGACAACATTCAAACCTGATGTGGGAATTATCATACTGCACCCGTCGCGGTAATCGTATCTGGGCACCTTGTACAGCCCAGCAGGCATCCCTGTAGACACAGAGCTAGATTTTCTTCTCAGTTATGCTGGTACAAAACCAGAGTAACTCCACTGACTTGTACTGGGTGAACTAGCCCACCCAAAATCAGAACTAACTCAAACCTGAACTGATCCTTTTCTGAGCGTTGGAACTGCTCCCTCCCCCTTAGCTTTCATTTGTTTAAAAATCTTCTGGTCTCTTTTTCTAGCATCCCCACTATGAAAGATGCTGAAATACACATGTAGGATGTCTGACCTAACATTGCTGGTTATTTTTTTGAGTCTAACCCTGAGATGCTTCCATCCCAAATTTAGTTGATTTGAGAGATTCCAATAGGTCAAGTACGGGTTCTCAGATACTGTCTCACTGTGTGACCTTGGGCAAGTCACTTTGCCATGTCTCCGTTTGCTCATCCATTAGCTCAGAATGATACTACTTGCCTATCTGGGGGCAGTTAATGCTTGTAAAGCACTATGGATTCCCCTGGATTGAAAAGAGCCACAGAAATGCAATGCCTTCTAGAAATGCACAATGTATTAATTATCCAAACTGATCCTCAAGACTGTTCACTTCACCCCCCTTCCGCAAGGACTTATCTGTGGATGGGGAAGCAGACAGCAACTGCATCAAAAAACAATATCCACTCATCGGTGAAAATGATTCACATTTCCCTTTGAAGTTTGTGCTTCTGTTCCACTCTCCCTCTGCTTATTACGGCTCTGCCCTTAATCCAGGCATCATCTGCATCCTTCCTCCTTTTATCAGACCTAGTTCTCCCCAGGCTAGGATGCGGATCAAACGACGGGTCATGTGGCCACAGGTTTTGCTGTTAGTCATGGTTAGCAAGCCTCGTGTTGATGACTAAAACCAGCCAATGGGGAAAACTGGTCCGGGGAAAATAGTATTTTTTTGTTATCTTCAGAGAGAAAATGATTTGGTCCTTACCAAAGTTGTTTGTATGATGCAGCCTGGGTCAAAATGACACATTTGTTGCAGCAACAGATCTGATCAAACTAAACAATGTGTGTAGACCCTGCCAGTTTGGGGGTTCCAGATATGTAGCTCGCACAGAGAGCAGGGCCTCACAGAGACTATCTACCTGGGCTGGAGAGTGGACACACCAGAAGTGTGATTGGCAACCTGGGTTTCCCCTGGGAGGGACAATCCAAGGGACTGCATGACCAGAGCAAGAGAGACCCAGAGGAGAAGGTGGGGGTGATTCTTAACCTCCACCGCCGCATGGAAAGGGAGCCGTTTTCTGACTGTCCCAGTCAGAGGGCCTTAGTCTACCTCAGAGAGCCTATAGGCCACTCTCTGCTCTGGAAGCCAGGAGTCAGCCAGGGCTTGATTCAACTGGGACATCAACCAGATGCATGTGGAACCTGCCTGCAGTTCAGACAGTGATAGCTACCTGCCCCTCAAACAGCTCTCTTGATCTGGCTGGGGGTGTCCTTTGGGGGAGGTGGGGGTTCTCTTCTAATACTGCTGGGAATCATTAAGAAAGGGATAGATAATAGGACAAAACATATCATGTTGCCTCCATTTAAAGCCCATATCTTGAATACTGTGTGCAGATGTGGTTGCCCCATCTCAAAAAAGATATCTTGGAATTGGAAAAGGTTCAGAAAAGGGCAACAAAAATGATTAGGGGTATGAAACAGCTTCCATATGAGGAGAGATTAATAAGACTGGGACTTTTCAACTTGGAAAAGAGACGGCTAAGGGGAGATATGATTGAGGTCTATAAAATCATGACTGGTGTAGAGAAAGTAGATAAGGAAGTGTTGTTTACTACTTCTCGTAACACAAGATCTAGGGGTCACCAAAGGAAATCAATAGGCAGCAGGTTTAAAACAAATAAAAAGAAGTATTTCTTCACACAATGCACAGTCAACCTGTGGAACTCCTTGCCAGAGAATGTTGTGAAGGCCAAGACCATAACAGTGTTCCAAACAGAGCTAGATAAATTGATGGAGGATAGGTCCATCAATGGCTATTAGCCAGGATGGGCAGGAATGGTGTCCCTAGCCTCTGTTTGCCAGAAGCTGGGAATGAGCGACAGAGGATGGATCACTTGATGATCACCTGTTCCGTTCTTTCCCTCTGGGGCACCTGGCACTGGTCACTGTTGGTAGACAGGATACTGGGCTAGATGGACCTTTAGTCTGACCCGGTAGGGCCATTCTTATTTTCTTATGTATTGATATTGTGATATTGCTTGCAGCTCTTAGTCATCATCCCTAGCTCTGTCTCCTGTTCCTTTCTCCTCCCTTAATGACCCCCTTTCCTGTTCCAGGGTGTAAACTGTTGTTGTTTTGATGTGGTTTAGATTTGCTGTGTTAGTTTTATTTAAGAGGTCACGGGGTATTAGCCCTGTGTACACCTGCCTTTAGGTGAGGGCACCCATCACCTGGACCCAGAGCCCATTGGTCCTAAGGGGAAGGGAGAGGGTCTGAGAGTAACCAAGGGGGGCGGAATCAGGGACTACACCTCTTTTCCAGATTGGGGCACGGTAGGAGGGGACTACCCTTAGAAACCATAGGTGTAGTTTGACTTCTGTATTTGGGGGGGCAGCTGCAGTCAGGCCAGTGGGGCTGTGTTTGGGGAGACACATTCTGTACCTGCCAGTGCCCCACCAAATCACACCCATATTAGAAACCTGTAGGTTTATTAAATATATAGCTCATGGGCCTGTCTTCCCAAAGTCCAGGGGTGTCTGGACCAGGAGTCTTGGTTGTGACCACCTCTTTTGTATATCTAACAATAGGGAGAAAACTTCACATTAAAACAGAGGGCCCTGGGAGTATGGAATGCTATTCTCAGCACTCCTGGTAAGATCTATCCTGAGTTGTGAACGCTCTCTTCAGAAGTAAGTATAGACCTGTTGGTGAACTTTATGCCACTTGAGGAAGCTCTTTCACTGTGACTCCTATGTGGTGGTGTAGTTTTACTCTGGTCAGTGTTCAGAGTGGTAGCCGTGTTAGTCTGGTATTTCTATAGCATCTTGCTTCTGGGGAACCCAAAGTTCTTTACAAACACAGGAAAGGCCCACCCTGGTTACATGGGTATTATGAAAAGGGGGCAGCCTGTCCATACAGTAGTTAGTTGCAGCCACTTCTGTTATAAAATCCTATTTGTAACATCCTACAGCTTTGGAAAATTCCTTTAAACTAAAAAGTGCCATATTTAGTCTGAAACAAAGGAGGACTGTTCCTGCAAAGTTTGAAGAAAATCAGTCAAACTGACTTACTGGGCAATAAATACCTTACCTAGATTTGAAAAAAAAGATGGTCTAACATTCCTTTGTCTCCTTCTAGTGCAGACCGGTTATTACTACACTATCCCGTCAAACTTTTTATAGTCACCTCTCCTTGCAAGCCCATGCACTAGCTGTGTTTGAAGAAAATAGATCATTAATAAGTTTGATTGCTTACAGTGTGTTTGTGAGGGATAGTTTAGGGCTCAGTCCTCTGGCAAAAAATGCCCATTACATGAATGCCAACTGACTTCATTGGTAGTAGGATTTGGAACCATGGCCCAGATTTCTGAAAGCGCTGAGCTCCTATTGTGATACTTAGGTCCAGACTTTCAGAGGAGTGCAACATCTAACATACTTGGCTCTTCAGTAATTCTGGTCCATTATTTTGATGCCTGGCAGGAGCTGAGCTGTCTGGAAAATCTGGCCCCAATTCTGGGTGCTGAATTCTTTTGAAAATCTGGCCCCCACGTTGTGGTGCATCTTTTTCTCTATTGGCTAGCTGGAGTTTGGGAAGAATATAAAGATCTTTCTGGAGCTAATGGAGCCTTTCCTTTAGCTCAAATGGCAGAGATCAGTGTCTTTTGAAGCTGTAGGTCTGGGGCTTTTGCAGGGAGATTTGCTTTAAACCTGACCATGCCGCGCACACACTGAGGACGACACATAGAGCATCACTTCCCCACAAAGATCATGCTAACGCTCAGTTTAGCAAATCAGCTAAAAGACACTGTCAACTGTGCCTCCCCATACTGCACCGCCGCTTCACTTCCAAGCCAGTGAGCAGAAATAGAGGCCCTGAATGCTATTGATTGAGCTGATGGGTGCAGGGAGCGGGAATGACATCTGTGTCTCCTTCCCCCACCCTGCTGCCCCCAGACTCTTCTCTGTCAGAATGAGATCAGGTGCAATTTTTAACGCTTCATTTCCAATAAAAGATAATGAAACTCCTTTGTTGCCACTCAAGCATACTTGCAAATGGGTTTGCACTTGCCGTTTAGGCACTGATCTGTGTCCACATTAGGAACAGTACATGCTACACATGGCTTCCTCAGGAGGGTTCAATGGAGCTCTATTGGAGTGAGAGGCCCTTGTCAGGATTCTCTTGTCTCTGTCCTCTCTTTAACTAGTTCTTGGTGCTGCCTTCCAGGGCAACAGGCACCTACTGATTAGGGCTGACACAGTGACACTGCCAGGGGTTGGAATGGGGGTGGGAGATAAGGGTTGGGACTGTCCCAATGAATGCCAGATCCACTCCTCGACTCCCAGTTTCTAACACCCCTTTGTTTTTAATTTCCCAGAGCCATAATGATAGATCCTTAGCTGTGAATTGGTTTACACCAGGTGTGGATCTGGCTCAGAGTGAGCCAGACTGAACAGCTCATCTACATTTGCCAGCTAGACTTGCTCCACGGAGTTTCTCTTTCCAGCCTTTTCCACCTCACCCCAAATTCCTGCCTCACACTGACAGCAAGTTGATATGATGATGAAGGGCTTGAGGTCATGCCCTTAACTTTGGGGGATCTGAAGCTGGCTATGACATCATTAAGAAGTCTTAACCAGCCAGCCAATTAGGTCACAACACTGAAAAACTGCTCCTAAGTTTTCAAAATGTTGTGTGGGGCTTCACCTGTCCATGAGACTGAATGAGAGTTAGTTGGCTGATGATTAGAAAATATAGGGATCCAGTATAAAGTTATCGCTGTCAAAACCAAATCTTCTTTCTAAGTCTACTGTGCCTGTCACTGTGGTATCTGAGCCTTTCTGATTCAAGTCATCCTCTGCTATTGTCTCAGTGTCACACACTGGTCCACCACCAAACAGTCATCTCCCTTCCTGAAGCAATTATTTCCAATGCTACTAGTCACCAACATTTTACTGGTCATTGTTGCCAGTGGCTGCATGCCAGCTATCACTCATATCCATCCTGCCATGCTCTCAAGTGGAACAAGAAACTTAGCTCCTAGCCGGGCAAATCAAGTCTGTCATAATGTAAAATGCTCTTCTTCGGTGCTCAACTTGCATCTGGCTTGAGACAAAATGTGAGACTGTACCGGATACCACCCAGATTCCCAGAATCACGAGCCAGCAGGAAGTCTGAGCTCTTGCCTACGTCTCACTTTCCTTGATCTTGCCTGGAAATATTCCCAACATGGACAACTATCGGTACTCAACGGATATAAGATCTAACTACCTGTCATCCTTGATATTAAACTCTGTCTCTTTAGGGCAACCATGTACCAACCTTCTTGGCCTTTAAGGCTAAGGAGACAGTCCTCACTACTATTGCGCCAGCAAAAAGCATAGCTGAGAGACTGGACAGAACCAGATCCTCTCCAAAACAGAACTTGTCTATATTCCTCAGGGAAACGCCTAACCTTGCTTACACCAGATGACTCCTTTGACTTCAGTAGTTAAGTCCAAGTGTGACTGAGATCTGAATCTGATCTAGTCACGCTACAGAACAGGTAGCCTGATCAGTTTCCCCAATTCCTATAAAAGGGAGCTCCAACTACATGCTCGGTGCTGCACGAGACACAGCATTAAGAGGAGCTGCCCTGATGAGCTTATGGCTAGGCTGCTTTCTGACACAGAGAAGACCTGATACACCTGGGGAAGCAGAGACGGGAATAACTGAGCATGGTTCAATTTTCAGCCTTTTGAGGTAGTTCTGTGAAAAAATGGTGGCATGGAGGCTAGAACCAGCTATAGGAAAATAATTTTTCACAATAAAAAAGGGGACTGGAGAGACTTTGCTCTAACTTTAAAAAGGAAAAGAAAATACATCTTTTGAGTCTTGACTCTTAGTCTGAGCTGGGAACTTGTCAGAAATTTGAGCATATGGAAATGGGGGTTTATAGGAGCAGATTTGCAAATTATTGGTATTAATACAGAAGAGAGAGCAACCTCCTGGGCAGACTATGGTCCTGATCCTGGTCCCCTTGAAGTCATTGGTCCTATATTAGTTACCATGATAAGTGAGCTACAGGATCATAGGAACAGACTTTCTTTATCACCTTCTAGTTCTTATTTACTTCCCCATCCATTCCATTCTTTTACTCATTTGCCACCCTCCCTCCTGCTCCAAATACCCGTTAGTTTAGCTGCCTGCCAGGGGCCACTCGCGACACCAGCTGCTAATACGGATTCTTCCAGTGCATGCATTCATTCATCTTCCCTAGTGATTGCCTGGGCTACTGAGCCAGAAAGTGATCATCTGCATAATCCCTCGCTGCGAGGCCATCACGTCGCTGCTCCCAAGCACAGCAGCAGCTCACGGAAGCCTTCTCCCTTCTGCAGTGCTCTTGAAGGGCTGTTGAAGGTGCTGCATGTTACGGCAGGGATTAGTCATCGTGCTGAAGCGCAGAGACCGCCGGAGCGCGCAGCATGAGATAGTGATGGGTGTTCAAATCTAACTGTAATGATGCATCAGCTGTGTTAACTGTCTGTTTTCCTTTATAAGGAAATTGGAGGTGGGGAGTCAAGAGCTGTAGAGGTTCCAAAGGCTCCTCTCAGAGACCAAGTCAGCCAGCAGGAGTGTCTTCATTAAAGTGCTACAGCAGTGCAGCTGTGCCGATGCAGCATTTTAAATGTAGACTTGCCCTCAGAACTAATCAAGGGCTTGGTGTAGAACAGGGGTGGGCAAACTTTTTGGCCTGAGGGCCACATCAGGGTTGCAAAACTGTATGGAGGGCCTGGCCCCTGCTCTCTCTCTGCCCCCTCCCACTTCCCACCCTCTGACTGCCCCCCTCAGAACTCATGACCCATTCAACTCCCCCTGCTCCTTGTCCCCTGACTGCCCCATCGCGGACCCCTGCCCCAACCGCCCCCTGGACCCACTCCCGATCCAATCCCCTTGCTCCTTGTCTCCTGACTGCTCCCTCCTGGGACCCCACCCCCTATCCTACCCCCCCTGCTCCTCATCCCCTGACTGCCCCGGAGAACCTCCACCCCATCCAACCACTCCCTGTCCCCTAACTGCTCCCCCCCGACCTCCTGCCCCTACTCCCTTACCATGCCGCTCAGGGTAGCAGAAGTTCGCAGCCCTGCTGCCCGTGCGGCAACGTTGCTGCAGGGGGACAGGACAGCAGGGAAGGGGCCGAGGGCTAGCCTCCCTGGACGGGAGCTCAGGGCCTGGGCAGGATGGTCCCGAGGGCCCTAGTTTGCCCACCTCCAGTGTAGAATATAAACCTTTCTGGGACCGAGTCATTTGCAGTGCATGTCCTGTGCATGGTTACAGTGTAGAACGTACAGGAGGAGGTAACTGTAACTGGGGCACTGTTGTGCTCTAGGTTCTCAACTGGGGGACATCAAACTTTAGGGGAGTGCAGTGAACCAGGTCAAATTTGAGTTAGTGGTGCTGAGACCTGCATAGAATTCAGGTTGCATTTCTCAAACTAGGCACTCTAATGACTTCAGCTCTACCCCTGCAGCTGTGCCCTGAGTGTAGGGAACTCAGACCACCTTATCCAGCCACAACAAAGAGTTTCATGTGTCAGTGAAAAAAACAATCATAATCATACAGTGGCTAAGCCAAAGCCACTTCACAACCTTCCTTAAAGTCATACATTGCACACACCAAAGCAGTTTACAAATTGTTACACACAGAAGGCAGTCATTCCCCACACCTTGTTAAGAGCCTGATCCTTCAAGGTGCTGAGGATACTCAGTACAAATACATTAGAAGCAAGAGAAAGACCAAGGACAGGGTAGGCCCATTACTCAATGAAGGGAGGGAAAACAATAACAGAAAATATAGAAATGGCAGAAGTGCTAACTGACTTTTTTTTGTTTCAGTTTTCAACAAAAAGGTTAATAATGATTGGACGTCTAATATAGTGAATGCCAATGAAAATGAGGTAGGATCTGAGACTAAAATAGGGAAAGAACAAGTTAAAAATTACTTAGAGAAGTTAAGTATCAGAGGGTAGCCGTGTTAGTCTGGATCTGTAAAAGCAGCAAAGAATCCTGTGGCACCTTATAGACTAACAGACGTTTTGGAGCATGAGCTTTCGTGGGTGAATACCCACTTCCTCACATGCATCTGAGGAAGTGGGTATTCACCCACGAAAGCTCATGCTCCAAAACGTCTGTTAGTCTATAAGGTGCCACAGGATTCTTTGCTGCTTTTAGAGAAGTTAGGTGTCTTCAAGTCACCAGGGCCTGATGAAATACATCCTAGAATACTCAAGGAGCTGACTGAGGAGATATGTGAGCCATTAGTGATTATCTTAAAAAAGTCATGGAAGATGAGTGAGATTCCAGAGGACTGGAAAAGGGAAAATATAGTGCCAATCTATAAAAAGGGGAACCTGGGGAATTACAGACCAGTCATTTTAACTTCAGAACCTGGATAGATAATGGAGCAAATAATTAAGTAATCAATTTGCAAACATAAGAACAGCATACTGGGTCAGACCAAAGGTCCATCTAGCCCAGTATCCTTTCTTCTGACAGTGGTCAATGCCAGGTGATTCAGAGGGAATGAACAGAACAGATAATCATCATTGATCCATCCCCTGTCACCCATTCCCAGCTTCTGGCAAACAGAGGCTAGGGACACCATCCCTGCCCATCCTGGCTAATAGCCAATATCCTCTGTGAATTTATCTAGTTCTTCTTTGAACTCTGTTATTGTCTTGGCCTACATAACATCCTCTGGCAAAGAGTTCCTCAGGTTGACTGTGCATTGTGTGAATAATACTTCCTTTTATTTATTTTAAACCGGCTGCCTATTAATTTCATTTAGTGACCCCTAGTTCTTGTGTTATGAGAAGGAGTAAATAACACTTTATTAACTTTCTCTACATCAGTCCACACTTAGAAGATAATAAGGTGATAGGTAACAGTCAGCATGGATTTGTCAAGAACAAATCATGTTAAACCAACCTAATAGCTTTCTTTGTCAGAGTAACAAGTCTTGTGGACGGGGGGCGGGGGAAGCAGTAGATGTGTATATCTTGATTTTGGTAAGGCTTTTTATACTGTCTACCGTGATCGTCTCATAAACAAACTAGTGAAATATAAGCTATATGGAGCTACTATAAGATGGCTGCATAACTGGTTGGAAAACAGTTCCCTGAGAGTAGTTATCAGTGGTTCACAATCAAGCTGGAAGGGCCTATCAAGTGGGCGTCTCACAGGAATCAGTTGTGGGTCCGGTTCTGTTCAATATTTTCATCAATGATTTAGATAATGGCATAGTGCTAGGGTTCTCAAACTGGGGGTCATGACCCCTCAGGAGGTCACAAGGTGGTTCATGAGCTGTCAACTCCTTGGGACTGACAGTTCCCAGCCCCCATTAAATTAAATTACCCCTCCCATTTTTCATGGATCGGGGGAAGTCACACTGAGATTCTTGCTGTGTGAAAGGGGTCACCAATGCAAAAAGTTTGAAAACCACTGGCACAGAGAGTACACTTATAAAGTGTGTGGACAAAACCAAGCTGGGAGGAACTGCAAGTGTTTTGGAGGATAGCATTAAAATTCAAAATGATCTGGACAAACTGGAGAGATGGTCTGATATCAGTAAGATGAATTCAATGAGGACAAATGCAAAGTACTCAACTTACGAAGGAACAATCATTTGCACACATACAGAATGAGAAATGACTGCCTAGGAAGGAGTACTGCGGAAAGGGGTCTGGGGGCCATAGTGGATCACTGCTGCAAAAAAAGCAAACATCGTGCTGGGATGTATTAGCAGGTATGTTGTAATCAAGTCGTGAGAAGTAATTATTCCGCTCTACTTAGCATTGATTAGGCCTCAATGGGAGAATTGTGTCGAGTTCTGGGTGCCACATTTCAGGAGAGATGTGGACAAATTGGAGAAAGTCCAGAGAAGAGCAACAAAAATGATTAAAGGTCTAGGAAATATGACCTTTGAGGGAAGTTTGAAAAAATTGGGTTTGTTTAGTCTGGAGAAGAAAAGACTGAGGGGGGACATAAAAGTTTAAAACTACATAAAAGATTGTTACAAGGAGGGAGGAAAGTTCTCATTGATCTCTGAGGATAGGACAAGAAGCAATGAGCTTAAGGTGCAGCAAGGGTGGTTTAGGTTGGACATTAGGAAAAACTTCCTAACTATCAAGATAACTAAGCACTGGAATAAATTGCTGATGGAGGTTGTGCAATCTCCATCATTTAAGAGCAGGTTAGACAAACATCTGTTAGGGATGGTCTAGATAATACTTAGTCCCACTATGAGCGCAGGGGACTGGACTAGATGACCTTTCAAGGTCCCTTCCAGTCCTATGATTCAGCTGGTGCTCAGCATAACCTGCTGAATCAGGTGGCCAGCTCTCCAAGTGTCATTAGACACATGGCTAACATGTCTCCGTATGCAAACTTTATTTGGTCAGATCATGAAGGTAGAGCACTTGTATGAAAAAGGAAAGGTTGCTGTGGTACCAAAGCAGCACATTGACTACCAGAGCTGTGTATGAGAAGTTATAAAGCTAATATCCTGCAATACACAATTTCAAGACTCGACATGTGAATAAGATAGGCTGGCATCTCTGGGGGCAGTTAGGGTAGTTTGGGTGCCTTGTCTGAGGAGTACATGGTAATGTGGCAGTATCATTTTTGCTGTTGTAAAAAGGGATGGGGCTCTAAGTTTTAAAAAAAATTCTATGGTGGGGTGCGATTCAGAAAAGATTAAGGACCCCTGCTTTAGTACAGTGGTTCTTGAACTATGGGGCGGACCGCCCAAGGGAGGTGCAGGAATATGTCAAGAGAAGCACAACCTGTGTGCTTTTTTTTTTTTTTTAAAGAGCTCCAGCTTTCAGTACACCTGGGTTCTCCTCCCCCTTGTAATTCCTCACTAGGAGGTAGCCCAGACTCAGGATCTCCTCACCCCCAATCCCTCACCTAGTCAGCTCCAGGTGGCAGCAGCAATGCAGAAGTAAGGGTGGCAACGGAGTGCTAAGTCTGCTGTGAAAAGTGATATTGACAAATTTCACTTTTCACATTGCCACCCTTTTGTGCTGCAGCTATCCCACAGTCCCTGCAGTCTCCGAAAAGCATTTGCATTCTTGGCTGAGCTCCGAATCCCTGAAGGGTCAAAAACATTTTCCCAGGTGTTTCAGGGTATATGTCGTCAATTTACACCCTTCCTCCCTCCAAAAGAAAAGGGAAAAAAAACGTTTCTCTCCTTTTTTCAATGTCACCCTATGTCTACTGCATGCTGCTGGTAGACGGGGTGCTGCTACGCTGAACACCAGCATCCCCTTCCCGATGGCAGATGGTACAATATGACTGCTATCCATTGTCATCATCAGCCCATGAGTGCTCCTGGCTGGCCTCGGTGAGGTCGGCTGGGGGCACCTGGGTAAAAATGGGAATGACTCCTGGTCATTCCCGGCAGATGGTACAGAACGGCTGGTAACGGTCCTCATCATAGCAACTGGGGGCTGAGCTCTACCGGCCCCCTCCTTTTCATGTCTAAAGAAAAGATTCTGTACTGCCTGGACTATCATAGCAGCGGGAGGCTGGGCTCCTCTCTCCCCCACCTTTTAATGTCCTGCCTGGACTATCATAGCAGCTGGAGGCTGCCTCCCCCTCATTTTATCTCACTAAAAAGTCAGTGTTTCTTATTCCTGCATTCTTTATTACTTCATCACACAAATAGGGGGACACTGCCACTGTAGCCCAGGAGGGTTGGGGGAGGAGGGAAGCAACGGGTGGGGTTGTTGCAGGGGCACCCCCTAGAATGGCATGCAGCTCATCATTTCTGCAGGATCTCTGGGGCTCTGACATGGAGCGGCTGTGCTTTCTGGCTCTCTAGTACTCTTGCCCCATATTCTAGGCAGGACTGACTGTATTTTTAGACAAAACATAAAGAAGGGAATGACCTGGGGAGTCATTCCCATTTTTGTCCATGTGCCCCCGGCCGACCTCAGCGAGGCCAGCCAGGAGCACCCATGACAGCAGCAGACGGTACAAAATGACTAATAACCATCATCTCATTGCCAATTTACAATGGCAGATGGTGCAATAGGGATGGTAACCATCTCTGCTACCTTGCAAAGGCAAATGAATGCTGCTGTGCAGCACTGCAGTACCGCATCTGTCAGCAGCATCCAGTACACATACGGTGACAGTGACAAAAGGCAAAACGGGCTCCATGGTTGCCATGCTATGGCGTCTGCCATGGCAATCCAGGGAAAAAGGGGGCAAAATGATTGTCTGCTGTTGCTTTCATGGAGGAAGGAATGAGTGACGACATTTACCCAGAGTCACCCGCGACACTGTTTTTGGATTGGGATCTCAACCCAGAATTCCAATGGGTGGGTGAGACTGCAGGAACTATGGGATAGCTACGGGATAGCTACCTACAGTGCAACGCTCCAGAAATCGATGCTAACCTTGGTACATGGACGTACACCGCTGAATTAATGTGCTTAGTGTGGCCGCATGCACTCGACTTTATACAATCTGTTTTACAAAACCTGTATGTAAAATCGGAATAATCCCGTAGTGTAGACATACCCTAAGTTTTACTCTACTGCCGGTTACACTGTTTTGTCTATCTAGGTTTTTATACCACACTCATCCCTGAGAGCGGTTAAGCTGTATGAGGTATTAAATACCCTGTTGCTGCTCTCCAGGTCTAAAAGAGTGCAGACTGAAAAAGTCAATTGTCATTCCATGTTTTTTTAAGCAGGAGAATAGAAAGGAAGACTGGTTTTGTGGTGAAGGCCTTGGGAGAGAGCTTGGGAATTATGGGGTGAGTCATTTGTTCTGACAGAGAATCTTTGTGGCTTTGGGCAAGTTACTTCACCTCTGTTCCTTATCTATAGAATGGGGACAAAGATGCTTCCTTTGTCTGTATCCATTTAGGTTGTAAACTCTTTGGAATAGTCCCTGCTCTGAAGAACTCACTATCTAAATTGACAGGCACCTGCGCAGTAGGCCCTGATCTTCGCTGTGGCCTCCTGGTGCTACTGGAATGCATTGCACACAATAATTTTCTCATTAGAGAGCTGTAAAATCCACACGTGTTAAAAGACAATCCATGTGCACTTTATGATGAGTCTTCTCTTGGCAAACAGAGCCAGAAAGCTGAGAGGATATGTCTACACTGCAAAGAAAAACTCACGGTACCAAGTTTCAGAGCCCAGGTCAAGTGACTGGGGCTTGTGGGGATCGCCCTATGGGGCTAAAAATACTAATGTAAATGCTCCCATTTGGGCTGGAACCCGGGCTTCAAGTCCCTCCCCACGGAGTGGATTTCAGAGCCTAGAATCCAGCTAAAGTGGGAACATCTATGCTGTTATTTTTAGCCCTGAAGTACGAGCCTCAGTCAATTGACTTGGGCTCTGAGAGTCACTGCCATGGGTTTTTCTTTACAGTGTAGGTATACCCGGGGAAGTGCAGTGCATTCCCCACCATCCCAACCATCTCTACCCCTCCCTCCCCCGGGCCTTTCCAGGTCGGCACTGGCCAGAATCACACTTACAAAACATAAACCTAATGCAAAGATTTGAAAGGTTTGGAAGATGGGTGATGTGGGGGCACCATGACAGCTGATGTCTTGGTTGGCTGTAGCTTGGCAATTACACTGTGCCCATCACCACAGTATCTGGTAATCATCATCTAAGCATTATTATCCCCATTCTACAATTGGGGAAACATGGGCACTGAGAATGATTTGTCCAAGGTCACTTGGCAAGTTAATGGCAGAGCCAGGATGGGAATGCAAGACCTAGGGTAGTGCCCCAACCATTGGGCCATACTGCTTCCCACTCCTGCAGCTAACAGGTGCACTGAGGGTCCTTAGAAAGACCCCCCACAATAGGAATTAACTTCTGCAGAACATTTATAGGAGGTTTGTTGATGTAGAAGGTGCCTCCTGCAGGTCAAATCTGGCCCATCTGCTGCAGGGCGATGGATCCTGCAGGGCATTCAGTGCAGAAGATGTATCCTGTGAAATGTACCCAAGTGACTTAGGACATGTCACCATGACAAACGCAAGTAAAACACTGCAGTGATGTATTGGCTTGGGCTTGTTAAGAAATAGAAAGGGGAGGGGAAATCAATATATACCAAGTAGAAAAGAACAATAGGGAAAGAAAGTCGATTACCAAGGCTGTCACAGAGGATCAATAGAGAGGAAAAGAAAGCATTATGAACTGTGAAAAAGTACTGGCCAGAGTCTTTAATGGCTCTCATGCCTGTGTGCTCTTTAATCAAGTGCTGAAGGCAAGTCTCATTTTCCTGCACGACAGGCTAGAAGGATGGGAGCAGTGATAACCAAGGAATGAGAAGATACTGATCTAGAGACACAAACTTCCCTAGGGAAGCTAGGGCCTGATTCGGAGAGTGGTAAGCAAATGCAGATCCTACTGACTTCCAGGGCAGATGCAGCTACTCATCACCTCTCAGGATCAGGCCCTTCATTTTCATCATAGGATAGGGAGGATAGAAATGTCCTTTTTCCTATCCTTCCAGTCCTGCTCTGCCCCTCTCCACATGTGTGATCTGCATCAGGAGATGCTCAGAACTAAGTAGTGCTCATTAATCAGTGTATATGCCGAATCAGATCAGAACGTTGCCTTGTATTGGCACAGTGAGACTCGCTGGTCTCGACAAAGACAGTTTTCATTTGTACATGTAAGGCTGAGTCCTGAGGGACAAACAGCTGGCAACAGGGATGAGTTGTTGAGACAAGTTAGATTGGGGGTGACTCAGGAGACTAGCAAAGCTTAGCATTGTTTCTGAAAATGTGTCTAAAAACTAGATTATAAAGTTACGCGCCAGCTCCCAAGCCTCATGTCTGTTGGGGTCGAGGAGTCGAGTCTGACATGCAGATTCATTCCTTTCCAATTAAAAGTTTCCATTCGGAATGCACTTACTGCTAGCTTGACAGCCCTGGAGTTTGAAGTCCTTTAGTTATCCCAGAACATTTACAACAGGAGGAATGATCGTGCCAGCTGCCTCCATCGCCATGCCTCAACCTTGCCCTGGAGGAGAGACCATTTCTAGGAGTCAGATGACCATGCACCCTCCCTGGTCCATGTAGTTGTTGGTCTCTGTATTGAGAATGCTGAGAAAGAAAACCGGCTATTATCCGTTATGTTGGGGATATCTGGGCACTGGAAAGGGGGGATAAAGACACGGAGAATGTTTCACAGAGACCACCAAACAGGCAGCAGCTGCTTTTGATCATTGCCAACCCAGGCTGGATTCAGCCAAAGGTAGAGTTTGTGTGTGTGTCTTCAACGCACTATTTTACATGCAAAAGAGAGGATGCGACTTAATATACTTTCAAGTAATACTCATTCATGAAATTGTAACGTGGCCAACACCTTTATTCCAAGCTGTGGGTTGCAATAGCAGTGGCTGAGCTTCCGAAAGGGGACAAAGGTTCAGATGAGCCGCCAAAAGTTTGGCTGACGCTACGGAGACTGTAAGCTCTTTGGAGCAGGGACTTGTCTCTTTATTCTAGGTTTGTACAGGTCCTTGCCAAAGACTCCTGGTTTATGACTGGGGCTTCTAGCCCTCCCAGTAATCCAAATAATGAAGAATAATCTAGACCTTTTGGATTTACACATTTGAGCCTGGACATCACACAAGCACTGCTTCTCTCTGGGTATTTAGCACTTCTAGTGGCAGTGGTTTGTATGAAAGAGGCACAATAAGGATGGGAGAGCTCATCCAAACCCAACTAGAGCTGAGATGGACCTGTGGGGAGTTCAGCTCCCTTAGCCCTGGTAGAAGAGGGACATTTCTCCCTCGGCTTTTAGCTGTGTATCACCTCACCTGCCTGAGTGTAACCCTTGTCCATCCCTAGCCTGGAGTGGGAAGGCAGAGTGCACTCTAAAATCAATATGAATAATTGGCTCTTCAGAGCCCAGCTGGTCAGAGTGGTCCCTGTTAAGTTGAGCAGGCTTCCTGCACAACCCCTTACCGCCACTGACACAGGTAACAGGAGACTGAATGGAATCTAAACAATTGTACAGATAAGAGCACTAACCACTAGACACCTGGGGTGGCCAATATGCATTCAGCAACAGGATTCATTGGGCCTAATCTGTCATCATCATGTGGCCAGATTAGTGTGACCAACTTTGTAAATCCTTTTCCTGACACCTCAATCAGTTGACACGAGGAGGCATCTAAAGCCAGCCCTGAACATGAGTGTTTGTGGACCAGGACTCGCAGTGCAGCAGATCTGATAGCAGACTGTGTCAGTCTGAAGTCAGAGACATGGTAAAGCTGGTGCATTAGATCCCCCAGCTCTGCCACCTAAACCCTGTGATGGGGTGGGGGTTGATTTCAGGCCTTTTATCCACTTCTTCCAGTGTAAATACAAATCCTTGGAAATTCTTCCTCTGCACAGGACACCAAGGAGTAGAAGCTGCTACTGAGGGATAGCTCAGTGGTTTGAGCATTGGCCTGCTAAATCCATGGTTGTGAGCAGGGGTGGCTCCAGGCCCCAGCATGCCAAGCGCGTGCTTGGGGCGGCAAGCCACGGGGGGCGCCCTGCTGGTGCTGCGAGGGCAGCAGGCAGGCTGCCTTCGGCGGCTTGCCTGCGGATGGTCCCCTGGTCCCAGGCTTCAGCGGACCTCCCGCAGGCGTGTCTGCGGAGGGACCCCTGGTCCCACGGCTTCGGCGGACCTCCCACAGGCAAGCCGCCAAAGGCAACCTGCCTGCCATGCTTGGGGCGGCAAAATGCCAAGAGCCGCCCCTGGTTGTGAGTTCAATCCTTGAGGGGGCCTGTTGGGGATTGGTCCTGCTTTGAGCAGGGGGTTGGACTAGATGACCTCCTGAGGTCCCTTCCAACCCTGATATTCTGTGACCCATAGGGATGGGCATTCTATCAGCCACTTTCCATTGACTATTAATATGCACCAGATACAAATCAAATCCTGACTCTCCTTGAACCCAGCTGTAACTCCCTAGGCAAATTGCAGCAGCCCTTCTCCTGGGTGCAGTTACTGAGAATGGTTTTTTATGAGCTGGGTTTTTCCGTTCCTTTGCCTGGTGCATTCTGTGGTATCTCTCGTGAGTCATAAACTTCAACAGAAATTTGTAGAGCCAGACAAGACCTTTCAAACACATTGTTGCCAATAAAACTGGTCAGGACTCATTGCCTAACACTGTGCCAGAGAGAGAGAAGGGGATGTGCAGAAGAAGAAAAGCTGGACCATTCTTCTGTATGGGCTTAAAGCTACAGTAGAATAGCGGGGACAGTAGTGAAATGTTTGGTTCAAGCCAGCTGTGATCCAGGTACTATCGCTCCCAACAGTCTTGTCTCTGTCTGGGCTGACTCGAGGGTTGACACTTTGAAAAACTCTTTTGCCCTCAGGACAGTCACATCAGGAAATGGCTCAGATTGTATCTATGAGCAGCTTGGGCCTAGAGATTGTTTTGGGGTAGGGTGGTCAACTTTCTCATTTGTGAAAACTGGAAGCACTGGAACCTCTCCCGCACCCCTGCTCTGCCTCTTCCCCTGAGGCCTTGCCCCTAACTCCACCTCTTTCCCTCAAGGCCCCACCCTTGCTTCTCTTCTTCCCACCCCTGTCACTCACTGCTCTCTCCACCACCACCCCAGCCAGCTGAGCAGGGCTCTAGAGGTGACTGGGGCAGGACATTGCAGAGAGAGCTGAGCTCCAGGGGTGAGTAACTGGGACGAGATGGTGGAGGGAGAGCCGGGCTCTGGGGGTTGGGGTTGGGGGTAAGTGGGGCAGGCAGAGCCACGCTCCGGGCAGGATGCGGGAGCCACCAGTACCTCCCTCCCCCCGAGCCTTTCCTGAGTGCTCCTCCAGGCTCCAGCAGCAGCTGCTGCTCTTCCTGCCCCCTGGTGGCAGAGGCCAGTTACTGTAGGCAGCCAAACTTTTAGTGTCTGGTCCGCAGTGCTGACCGGAACTGACCAGGTTCCCTTTTCGATTGGACTCTCCGGTTGAAAACCAGACACCTGGCAACCCTAGTTTGGGGAGTGGGAAGCTGACACCACCAAGATCTCAGCTTTCTGACTACCATGGGGGCCCTCAACATATCAGATTGAAATTGCCCACTGGTGTGTCCACAGCCCCAGCAAGCCTGTCTTTCTGCGTTACTTGTAATGCACCCATTGCTGTAGCGTCAAAAGTCCAAGAAGCAAGTGTCCTAGTGTAATCAATCTTGGAAATTCTAGGATCGTTGCTGGAAATAAGACCTCTCAGTGTATAATTGACCTGCACACAGGTGACAGCTGGGTGAGAACTTGTGATCTGCTGCTCCTAAAATGAAGGCCTTTACCCTTGCTTGCCATGCACATAATACAATAGCTGCACACGGTGCTATGTAATAGGTATGCTGTGCCAAACATACAGGTCCAACAGAGGATTCCAGCTTTATGAGGTGCCTCCCAGGGCTCCTAACAAATTCAGAGATGACGAGGGTGGACCTGATTCACTACTGTGCTATTCTAGTTTTACACTAGTGTAACTCCATTAACTTCAATAGGATTACTCCTGATTTACACCAGGTCAAGCTAGCTCAGAATCAGGCCCCTTGTTTCTATGCTTTGTATTTACTTGACTAGTCCCTCTAGCCCATGGGTGGCCAACCTGAGCCTGAGAAGGAGCCAGAATTTACCAATGTACATTGCCAAAGAGCCACAATAATATGTCAGCTGCCCCCCTATCAGCTCCCCCATCCTGCTCCCAGCGCTTCCCGCACACCGGCAGCCCCTCCAATCAGCACCTCCCCCTCCCTCCCTGCACCTCCCCATCAGCTGTTTCGTGGCATGCAAGAGGCTCTGGGGGAGGGGGCGGGAAGGGGTGGAGTGGGGGCAGGGCCTGTGGCAGAGCCAAGGGCTGAGCAGTGAGCACCCTGGCACACTGGAAAGTTGGCACCTGTAGATCCAGCCCCAGAGTCGGTGCCTATACAAGGAGCTGCATGTTAACTTCTGAAGAGCTGCATGTGGCTCTGGAGCCCCAGGCTGGCCACCCCTGCACTAGCCATTGATCATCTTAATCTGCAGCCATAAAAATATAGCTGGATGTCTGACACATTCGTAGATAATACAGCTCTCCTGCAAAGCAGCCCCCAGGTCTGTCACTGGAAGCCCTAGGTGATGGACGGATCTGTTCTCCCCCCTTACTTCCAAATGCTCCCAAGAATCCTTTGCATGGGGCTGCCCTGGCTGCTAATGCAAAGGAATAAAGGATTCTGGAGTGGATGGGTGCAGGTGGGGATCTCACTGTAGGGTACAAGATGACCCTGGTATATTTCAAACAAACAAACAAACAAACAAAGAGGGATAGAAGGGCACATTTAGTCCAGTGAAGCACTTTACCAATTCTACTGCCCCCCACCTCCTGATGTGGCTCTAGGTGATTGCCTATGTTATCTATTCCTAATGCTGGTGACATTGGGACAGGCAGCCTTTCTGATGCACCTGGGACAGCTGCATGTCAATTGCTGGAGAGTGAGTGAGGCTATGGCCTTGACTGACTTACGAGAACATTGAAGTTGTCCTGTTGGTTGTACAAGTGTCTGTTGCAGCTCAGGCAGTCCCTCTGACAGTCGCCGAGCACGTGGGCAAACAAGCACAGCAACAAGAGATCCCACAGCAGAGCCCCCATGGTGGCAGTTGCAAGACCTAGGGAACAGAGAAACAAAGACAAGTAGCTCATTGAAGAGATCACTCCCGGTCTGTTAGAAAGAGAAATTCTCCCATTGCTGAGTCACCAGAGCGGCAAAACCTCTTAAGCAACCAGATTATTTTCCCAGTACACTAACAAGCTGCATGTGGTCTGACTGGTCAGTAACTGCCAGGATCACGCTTTCATTTTTGGAAACAGATGCTGCATTTGCTTTTGCCCCAATCAGTTGGTGCTTCCTCAAACTGTCCATGGTTTTACAAAACTAATGGTCAGGACTCCACTGTTCCATTACCAACTCTGCCACTGATTCCCTGTGTGACCTTGGGTGAATCATTTCACTTCTTCAGATCAGGAACCCCTCATTAAATTGCAGGTCGCATCGCTCCACAGAGGCAGCGTGAGATTCAGTTGTTCGTAAGGCACTTTAAGATCATGGAACAAAAGGTGCGAATAGTCAAAGTAAACTGTTGATGAAGAGCCTCTGATCTGAAAATGTTTCTGTCGAAACTGTTCAGCGAATGTGAGTAATGAACAGAGTCATAGGCAACCAAATTTGGGTTTCCAAACAATTTGCTAATTTAAAGAGCAGCTAAATCCATAACAAACAGTATTACTCATAATGCTCCATCAGCTCTTAGTGACACACATGAAGGAGATATTGTCGAACATATGGGACCAAATTCTGCTGTCAGACACATTCATACAATTCACATTGTCTTCAGTGATAGATGTGCTGGTCTGGTACATTAATTTTGTATTAGAGATGGTGCTGGAGGAAAATTCCATATCAGTGAGTTAAAGTGGGCCAAGTTGCACTGTCACTCCTACATTAAAATCAATGGTTGCAACTTCGCCCTTCTTTGAGGCACTCTTCAAACCCAAAGCAAGCTCAGTTAAGCTTCAGTGTAACTGAAAGACGTTTTAAAAGTTAATTCTGTGTTGATGAAGGATTGGCAGCCACAGACAGAATTTGTCTAGACAACAGAGGTATCCAGAAGCGAAGTTTACCTCAACCCTGGAGTGATCACTTATGGGCGGTGAGGGGAAGTACGTTTTTGTGACCCATCATAGTTTCTGGGCTGAGGCTGCCAGCCAAAGTAGCTGATTTAAAGCCAATTAGGGAGGTGGTTGTGGGATGTGGATCCTGGCTGCTAGGAGCCGGGCAGAGACCGCCTCCCGTCTGAGCTAGTAATCTAGACATGAAGGTGTTTGCATCTCATCCCCAGTCCTTGGAGACATCCTCTTCTCCAGCTTCAGCTTGCTTGTATTCACTTCACTTCTGTCCGCCTCTCTAGCCTCTCTCTTATCGCCAACACAGCTAGAATACAAGTTACTCTTCTATCTGAGCTTCCAAGCCCTTGTCATTGGCAATATGACAACCCAAGACTTCTCCCCAGGTCTGGTTGGCTCTAAGGCTCTATCTGAAGGACCTTTTAACCTCAGATCCTAATTTCCTATCCCACTTTCACCTCCACAGGTGCCAAAATCAGCCAGCAGCTGCTGAGAATGTGAATATAAGAACAGCCATACAGAGTCAGACCAATGGTCTATCTAGCCCAGTATCCTGTCTTCCAACAGTGGCCAATGCCAGGTGCTTCAGAGGGAATGAACAGAACAGGGAATCATCAAGTGATCCATCTCCTGTCGCCCATTCCCAGCTTCTGGCAAACAGAGAGTAGGGACACCATCCCTGCCCATCCTGGCTAATAGCCATTGATGGACCTATCCTCCATGAATAGGTTGACCGTGCATTGTGTGAAGAAATACTTTCTTTTGTTTGTTTTAAATGTGCTGCTACATCTGCGTGCAGTATTCAAGATGTGGGCGTACCATGGGTTTATATAGAGGCAATATGATATTTTCTGTCTTATTATTTATCCCTTTCCTAATGATTCCCAACATTCTGTTGGCTTCTTTGCCTGCCACTGCACATTGGGTGGATGTTTTCAGAGAACTATCCACAATGACTCCAAGATCTCTTTCTTGAGTGGTAACAGATACTTTAGACTCCATCATCTTATATGTATAGTTGGGATTATGTTTTCCAATGTGCATTACTTTGCATTTATCGACACTGAATTTCATCTGCCATTTTGTTGCCTGGTCACCCAGTTTTGTGAGAAAAGGATCTTTGCAGTCTGCTTGGGACTTAACTATCTTGATTAGTTTTGTATCATCTGCAAATTTTGCCACTTCACTAGTGTTTACCCCGTTTTCCAGATCACTTATGAACCTGTTGAAAAGTACTGTTCCCAGTTCAGACTCCTGGGGGACACCACTATTTACATCTCTCCATTCTGAAAACTGATAATTTATTCCTACCCTTTGTTTCCTATCTTTTAACCGGTTACTGATCCATGAGAGGACCTTCCCTCTTATCCCATGACAGCTTACTTTGCTTAAGTGAAGGACCTTATCAAAGGCTTTCTGAAAATCTAAGTACACTATGTCCACTGGATCACCCTTGTCCACATGCTTGTTGACCCCTTCAAGGAATTCTAGTAGATTAGTGAGGCTTGATTTCTCTTTACACAAACCATGTTGACTCTTCCCCCAACAAATTGTGTTCATCTACGTGTCTGATAATTCTGTTCTTTACTATAGTTTCAACAAATTTGGTACTGAAATTAGGCTTACCAGCGTGTAATTGCAAGGATTGCCTCTGGAGCCTTTTAAAATAATTGGCGTCACATTAGCTATCCTCCAATCATCTCATACAGAAGCTGATTTAAGTGATAGGTTACAAACCATAGTTAGTAGTTCTGCAATTTCACATTTGAGTTCCTTTAGAATTCGGGTGAATACCATCTCGCCATGATGACTTATTGCTGTGTAATATATCAATTTGCTCCAAAATCCCCTCTAATGACACCTCAATCTGGGACAGTTCATCAGATTTGTCAGCTAAAAAGAATGGCTCAGGTTTGTCTCCCTCACATCCTCTACCATGAAGACTGTTGCAAAGAATTCATTTAGTTTCTCTGCAATGGCCTTATTCATTTAGTTTTAGTTTAGTTTCTCAGCAATGGCCTTATTCTCCTTGAGTGCTCTTTTAGCATCTCGATTGTCCAGTGGCCCAACTGGTTGGTTAGCAGGCTTCCTGCTTCTGATGTACTTAAATTTTTTTTTTTTTTTGCTGTTACTTTTTGAATCTTTGGCTAGCTGTTCCTTAATTTCTTCTTTTGGCTTTCCTAATTATGTTTTTTTTTTTTTTTACACTTCACTTGCCAGAGTTTATGCTCCTTTCTATTTTCCTCAATAGGATTTAACTTTCACTTTTTACTCTGTTGGTTAGCCACGGTGGCACTTTTTTTTTGTCCTCTTACTATGTTTTTAAATTTGGAGTACGCATTTAAATTGAGCTTTGATTATGGTGTCTTTAAAAAGTTTCCACGCAGCTTGCAGGGACTTCACTTTTGGCGCTGTACTTTTTAACTTCTGTTTAACAGACTTCCTCATTTTTGTGTAGTTCTTCTCTCTGAAATTAAATGCTACTGGGGTGGGCTGCATTGGTGTCCCCCACCCGAGGGTTGTTAAATTTATTATGTTATGGTCACTATTACTAAATGGTTCAACTATATTCACCTCTTGGTCCAGAACCTGTACTCCACTTAGGACTAAATCAGAATTGCCTCTCCTCTTGTGAGTTCCAGGCCTAGCTGATCCAAGAAGTAGTAATTTAAAGGGTCAAGAAACTTTATCTCTGCATCCCATCCTGAGATGACATGTACCCAGCCAATATGGGGATAGTTGAAATGGGCTAACAGAAGACCATGCTACCTTGTTTCAAGCACCTTTCATCTGAAGAGCTGAAAACACTTTATAGCCATGAATGAAGACTCACACTTCTGTGAAACTGGGGTTGTTTATTGCCATGTTATAGATAGGGAAACTGAGGCACATAACGGTGAAATGACTCAATCAAGGTGCAGCAGTGAATCAGAGCTGAAGAAGAGGTACCCAGGACTCCTGCCAGTGGCTTATCTTTTTAACCATCCTTCCTCCCCTTGTTAATGAGACTTAGTACATCTCAAATTAAGATATCAACTTAAACAAAAGAGAATAGTGCAGATGGCCCACGGTCTTTTCCCTTAATCCCCCAAAGTTCTCACCACTGAAATTCCAGCACTGGATCTATTATTGTTTATTGTTTGTACTATAACAGCATCCAGGCGCCCCGGTCATGGGTCTGAGAGTCACTGGGTTAGGTGCTGTGCAAGTACATATAGACTGTCTGACCTAGCTGAAAGCTCCCTCTTCAGCTGTTGTATTTAATCAGCAGGGCTGGGAAAAGGGGAACAAGGACTTGGGTCCTGGCACACAGAAGAAACAGGTTTTCTTATTTGCATGACAGTGAGACAGGAGACATGACACGCCATTACTCATGAGCAGAGTCCAGGAGTAGCGCTGCATTGCAGGCAGGGTCCCTGTCACCAGGGTGATTTAAGCTGAACACAGTAGGTAGGGATGCCAGTCTCTCTGCTTCCTGTGAAATTCCGGATCTGCATTTCTCCTGCATAGGGCAATGACTCCCACAAAGCACGGTGGTGTGACAGATGTTCTGCATTATGTCTCCTGTCTAGTGGGATGTCCTGTTTGTGATTTGCATTCCCATCCTCAGCATCAAGCAAGTGTGGCATAAAGCTGGGAGGCTTCGGAAGGCCCCCTTCCTGCAGTGTGACTTTCATTTCCTCCCTTGACACTGTAAGATTCTGCTCAGAGGTGACAATCCATGAATGGGGATCCACCCTATGTACTGGACATGAGCTGGGACAGCATGGGGCATTGCTTTGGCTGGCACTACAGCCTGAGCAATACATGGAGGACCAGGAGCTCCTGCTGATCAGAGACCAAGGCCTGGATCCAGAGACGATGTGTAGAGCAGCACAAATTCTACTCACTCACACATCCGCGGATGTGGATGAATAGAAGAACAGTGGGATTCAATCCTGAGCCCCGCTCTGGTCCTATTGGGCATTGGTCCTGGTGCGAAGAAGTTAGAAAGAAGCCAGATCTCCCCAGCTGGGGAATCCGCCCTGCATGGAGGCGTTCTCCACAGGGGCAGCTCCAGGGCCCAGCACGCCAAGCACATGCTTGGGGCGGCAAGCCACGGGGGGCGCTCTGCCGGCACCGCGAGGGCGGCAGGCAGGCTGCGTTCGGCGACTTGCCTGCGGAGGGTCCACTGGTCCCGCGGCTTCGGCGGACCTCCCGCAGGCAAGCCGCTGAAAGCAGCCTGCCTGCCGTGCTTGGGGCAGCAAAATGCCTAGAGCCACCCCTGGTTCTCCACTGGCATAAAGTCAGGCTAACTGACCCCTCCTTCTGCAGCCCATAGTGTAGGGGGCATGTCAGGTCATTCTTTGGGGCAGAGGGGAAGATGGCATAGCCAGACCATGCTGTGCTCCGGCAAGTAGATGGCAGCTGGTTCCTTGGGAGTATAGCCATATGGGCATAGTTTAGACTAGCCAGGGCTTCCCTGAACTGGCCCCAGCCTGCTGAAGGAGTGGACAGTCACAACAGGTCTGAGATGTGCCTGTAGCATTTAAAGAAGCTGCTTATCTCATTCCTCACTTTTGTAACCTGCGCCTTAAGACTACATTTTTTGCCACTGTGAATAAACTTAGCTTAGAAGAGGCAGATGTGAAGCTCGTTCCAGAGGCTCATTTGCCAATCTTACTCCTCTAGGTGAATAGCTTGAGCAAGGTCTTTAACCTTAGTGCATGTCGCTATTTAAAAATAAAAATAATGAATTGTTTTTTGTAAGGAAAAGTAATTTGCTCCACACTAGTCTTATCCGTCACAGTGTCGTTCTGCACAGTGGGGATAACCGCTTTTATTCACATGATTAGCCGCTCAGAGCTGAAATTCCCATTCACCTGTATAATCAAAAACATGGTGAATTGGTTTTATTAGGGTGTTTCTGATGACAATAGTAGGGGATAAACAAATTTTAAGAGGAAACTGTCTAATTGGGATGATTTGGGAGGCTACAAAGTTAACTAAGCACTCAGGTATGCTTTTTACCAGCTCCTTGTTGCAATAAGCAATCAGGTATAATGCTTGAGTGCAGCATTTATTGCTCTGTCTACTATCCAGCTTGCAATTGCCTTTGGACAAATACAAAAATGAGATGTTTGATACAGACCTAATAAACGAGGGCCAAATTCTGATGCAGTTGAAGTCAGTGGCACGACACCAGTTGGACCTGATTCTGGACTTGCTCATGGGAGGGTAAATTGAGAGTAACCTGGTCAAAGCCAGTGGAGCTCAGCGGGTGTTAAACTGATGTGAGAGCAGAACTGGCCCTGTTGACTTCAGTAATACCAGGATTCGGAGCACAACATTTCTTTTTGCTTCTGCTTGTGGTTTCTGGGTTGAGCGAGGGTGACCAGACAGCAAGTGGGAAAAATCGGGACGGGGTGGGGGGTAATAGGAGCCTATGTAAGAAAAAGACTCCAAAATTGGGACTGTCCCTATAAAATCGGGACATCTGGTCTCCCTACTGTTGAGATGTGTGTAAAACAGGAACTAGTAGAACCCCTAAAAGTCTTTGGGGGAAAGAGAGAGAGAGAGAGGAGGTGGGAAAACAGAGAAGGCTGGAGGAGAAGATAGTTTGATACTTAGGGCCAGATCCTTGTTCTGTTCCCTTTGTGCCAGCTGTCTCATTCCAGGCAGGGACAAGAATCCAGGCCCCTAGCTCATGCCAAGAGGATGGGCATACCTCCCTCATGTATAGAGTTTGCATGCAGTGCTCTCTTGACTTCAGTGAAAAGGGTGTACAGGACTGGGCCTGGGGTGCCTCACTGGAAGAGATTTAAAAGGGGCTTTGTTACAGGGAGATGAGTCCACCTGCAGAACTGAAGGGTTGCATATTACACTGTGAATCCTCTTTAAAATCATCCCCCTGGGTACAGTTTACTGCAATGATACTGTCAGTGGGTTGGAATGTGGTCATAGGATAATGTTATTTAACTACCTGCTGCTGCAGCAGCATCAATTTACCGAAAATAAATGATCAGATCCCTGCCAGAACTGCCTCATGTAGCACAGATCTGAGGTTGAGGTGGTGCCCACAGCTGGTGCTGCCTCATTCACCTGACATGGCACCTTTGCAGTGTATAGCTAACCCAGGGACATATGCATGTAGACTATGGAAGAATCTCCCAAAGGGAAAACTAGACTGGAAAATGCACTGGAGTATATTCACAGGCAATCACCTTGTACTGGCATCTGAGGGCTGGACTAAATCAATGGTTCTCAACGAGGGGTATGCATATCCTTGGGGGTACACAGAGGTTTTTCGGGGGTACATCAACTCATCTAGATATTTGCCTAGTTTTACAACAGGCTACATAAAAAGTACTTGCCAAGTCAGTACAGACTAAAATTGCATGCAGAGAATGACTTGTCTATACTGCTCTACATACTATGTACTGAAATGTAAGTACAATATTTATATTCCAATTGATTTATTTTTACTATATAATTCTAAAATCAGAAAGTCAGCAATTTTTCAGTCATAGTGTGCTGTGACACTTGTATTTTTATGTCTGATTTTGTCAACAAATAGATTTAAGGGAGCTGAAACTTGGGGCATGCAAGACAAGTCAGACTCCTGAAAGGGGTACAGTTGTCTGGAAAGGTTGAGAGCCAGTGGACTAGATTAACTGCCTAAAAGGGAGAAACAGACCAGGGTCTTGTGGTGAAGGTAAGAGACCTGGGATCATTTCCCAGCTCTACCGCTGTGCGGTCTTGGGCAAGTCACTTCACCTTTCTGTGACTTGTTTATCCCATCTGCAAAATGGGGATCATTCACCTTCCTCAGAGGGATGTCAGGGAGTGAAATCCATTAGGGCCCAAGCATGCCTGATTAGCACTGCCCTGAGCTGGGGTCTTGGTGCTACCTGAGAGGGAGCTGCGGAAGGGATTATGGCTCCTTGGGCCTCTGCTGCACCTTAGGATGGTACAGCATGGCTGGCCCTGGTGTCTCCAGCTGGCTTTGCTGGCTGGTGTGGGACCATGGTGTGTTTTCCCAGCAGTTCGAGAAGGAAACAGGTACAGTCAATGTGCAGGGTATGAATATGCCATCTCATGTACAAGACCAGGCAAAGTAACCAGAGCAGGTCTGAGATTTGGAGCTAACATGTAGTTTGTTTATCTTAGGGGTTTCTACCACCCCCATCACCTTGGCATCTGAGCACACCCCTGTGTATGTCACGGTTGCAGTGCCGTGAAAAAACTAGCGTGTCTAAAGCTCTGACACCTCAGAACAAAGACTCAGTTTGAGTCCAGGTCAACTCTAACTTGGGCAAACGTTTGAACTGGTTCCAATCTGATGTGGCCTGACCTAGTTAACTTCTCTGGGCCTTGTGACAGTGGCAAATGTAGAGAGGAAAAGGCTGCCTTCGGGATCCTCCAACCATTCTTCTTTTTCCAGGCTGAGTAGAGGGAACACAGAAGCCAGTAAAAAGATGAAAGCTGGGCTGCTTCTTTCTGCATGGAAGTGATGCTAAGAAGGGATGGTTCGTACAAATTTTCCTTAATTCAGTGTTACCAGCAGAGTGGAAGTGTTACGCAGATTCCCATAAAGTCTGGAGTATCAGATTCATTGCACTTTGGTACCAGGGTCACACACCGTTTCTATCTGGCTGGAGTAGCATATGCTGAGGGCATGGAAGGGTTAATCTCAGTAGCTTGTTTGTCGTTTGCCGACTGTACAAGAGAGAGCGCTGATAAGGTTTGGAATTACTTTAATCTTTGCTGAGTCTCATTAAAGCTGGATGGCAGAATGAGTCAGAGGATTGGCAAGAGCTTCCAGAAGAGGGGCTGGGAATGGCAATCACCCTTTCAACTCACCCCTAAAAGTTATTCAGATTAATCTCCTCTCTCACGATGCACAGAGGCAGAGTTTAGTGGTCCAAGCAGTGCTGTGTTCTAACCCAGGGGTGCCACTGATTCCCTGGGTGTACTTGTGCACATTGTGTGAGACCCCTTTGTGCCTCAGTTTCCCCATCTGTAAAATGGGGGAGTACTAGTCCTGGATGATCTGTCTCACAGTGTTATTAGGGCTAATTACTGAAGTGAACAGAATATCGTGGAGATGGGAAAAGCTCTACAAAAGTGCTAACTGTTACTATCCATGTCTCTGTCTGTGGCGTCTCCTGCTTCTTTATCTGGTCACTACAAGGCTCTGCTTTTAAAGCCTGTTCTCATTTTTCAACTCTTACATTTGGGCAGCACCTCAGAGCCATGAATGAAAAGTGATCTAGCAGTAGGAAGTGCTGTCAAGCACTTACACTGGCCATTCAGGCCAGGCTAGATGATCTTAATGGCCCTTCTGACTGTGAAATCTATTAATCAATCTAGAAAGCACAGTGGTGCTCTTAGAATTAAGACTCAGATAAAGAAACAACGCCTACCAATACTTAGTCATTTATGACCCTTTTATTAGAGTCTACTGTTTAAGACCTCTTTTTTCCTTTGAGTTTATTAACTATTATTTCAGCCCAGAATGGCTGGCACCCCACTCACTGACGTCCATGAGAGTGTGTGGCTTCCATCCTGCTCCCATGCAAGCCAGTGGTTCATTGCTTCTCATGGTGGGGAAGAGGCAGGTGTTGGCTATAATTAATATAAATGGGGTTCTTTTGTGGCAGCTGCTGGACAAGACCCAGTATTTCTCTCTACTTCCCAGACTAACTAGACAAAGGCTGTGTTCTCCCCGTACTATCAAGGGCAAAACTCCAATGGGCCTGATTCTGACCTCACTCACACAGTGTAACTCATTTAACTGCAACAGGGTTACTCCTTATTCATGCCAAAGTAATTGGGATCAGGATCAGGCCCGCCAGGCAGCTTACCACACCCCTTTTGTCTCCCAAAGAGGTTTCAAGTTCACTGTGCCCTAGAAAGGCAGGTTGCAACTGGCTGTCACAAAGTGGCTGAGGGAGACACACAGACAATCATTGAGTCTTTTCTTTCCTGCTAATTGAAAGATCTTATCAGCCCAGTCTCTCCAGGCACTAGCAATCATCACCCAGTGAATGAAAGGCACCACAGAGAATTGGCTGGAACAGACATGTTCTGGTGAGAGAGATAAGCAAAGCGGCTGATTTGTACTGCCGTGCAATGTGAAATCCTGGCTTGACGCACAATTGCTTGTGGCTCTCAAGGGATCAACTGTGCGGTGGGGTCAGAGCAGCAGCTATGAACCTTCCTGCTGTTGTAAACCTCCCGAAATCAACCCAGTCAGAAAGTGAGGGGTGGGAGTCCCAGGGACAGGGCCGCCCAGATGATTCAGGGGGCCTGGGGCAAAGCAATTTTGAGGGCCCCTTCCATAAAAAAAAGTTGCAATACTATAAAATACTATATTCTCGTGGGGGCCCCTGTGGGGCCTGGGACAAATTGCCTCACTTGCCCCCCACCCCAGGCAGCCCTGCCCAGGGATGGAGGGCAGAGATCTGAGCAAGGGCACAGAGGGCTGAGATATGGTCAAGAAGCAGCCACAACTCTCCAGCTAGTGAATGTAGAGCCAGCATAACAAGTTCCTGCCCTGGCTTCACCCACCCCACCTCCTATGCAGCACTCTGGCAATCCTTTGGAGCCCAGAGCCAGCCAGGGTAGTTCAGAGCAGCCCCTAGGTTGACTTAAATTACACGAGGGCTGGTGGGACTTGCTACCAACCCCAGGATTGGGAAGCCACCCCCACCCACACACTTCTGCTGGTCATAGATGAGGCTCTGGTCCATGGACTAGCAACAAAATTCAAATTCCAAATTTTGTGTTGTTAAACGTAGCCAAAAATATGCCAATCTAAGTCTAGTGGTGAGCAGGGTCATAACTATGAGGCTTTATAAACTGCAGGGAGCATGAGAGGGAGAATGAATTGGGAAGTGTGAAGGCAGGGAATCCAAAAAGATGCTGATAGCTTCTGTGAGAGGCACCCAGTCACGCAAATGGTGGCGTAAGACACTCGAGCGTACTATCCTATAGTCATCACATCTCCACCCACAGGGTGTCAAGAGGAGAATGTATCCTTATTCACGTAATTAGCAGAAGTATAGATGAAGCTGTAAATATTTTCTTCCCAGAACAAATACATGCTCAGCAGAAATCTCTGCCTGGAACAGGGATATTGATGTAGCTTCTGGGAGGGGGAGGGGGATAGAGTGAACAGACAATAAGTGTGAAAAATCGGGACGGGGAGTGTGAGGTAATAGGTGCCTCTATAAGACAAGGCCTATAAAATCGGGACATCTGGTCACTCGGGGGAGGGTGACAGGACAAGGCATCCGCCTTCCAACCTGACAGGGAAGGGCAGGGGTGTGCAGATTCATTCATTTTTTTGTAAAGTGTATGGGATCCCTGGATGGAAAGTGCTAGGGAAGCATAAAATATTGGTGGTTATTATCACTCAATGTACCTTAATTGTGCTCAATTTCTATTGTGAAGTAGTCAAGCTGTAAAGCACTATGGAAATCCAGCCTACCAATTCAGATATTAGGAGTCTGGCTATTGGAGGGGTATCTGTGGTTCCAGACAGGAGCATGTTGGCGGTATACAAAATTGTGAATAATACTGCGGCCACTTGTACTGAGCACAGCTCACTAGATCAACCAAGCACATCCATTAATAATCCTTCCCCATATAACACAAGTGGAAAGGGAGGCATAAAAGAATATGCTATTTTTAAACAGCAGCATATGATTAACCTGTGGAACTTGCTGCTGTAGGATGTTGCTGAGTTGAATAGGTTAGTAAGATTCAAAAATGGATTAAACATTTACTAAGAATAGTACTGGCCAGTTAGAATAAAAAACTACACGGCCCATCAGTCCTCATGCATCAGGGCACAAACTGATCAGTATTAGGATATTAGGAAGAAATTCCCCATTAGATAACATGGCAGAAAGCACCTTGTTGGTCAAAACATGTTGCCATTTGGTAGTACTGCTGTGAAACAACCTAAGAAGTCAAGACTGAACTGGTTCCTGTGACCTACTGTATCCAAGCCAGTCAGGAACTCTCCAGCTCAGAGCTAGACTTACTTCACGCTGCAGATCAGCCTAATGCTGGAGCCTGGCAGTACTAACGACAGAATAAATCCTCTCATAGGCATTTTCTATTGCACTTTATCCAGGCAGAGAACCAGTGGCAGGATCTTTGCCCTCTTGTTGTGTCTTTGGGAAAATTAATTTAAAAGGCACTGATGCTTTTATACTGAGCATTTGTGCAAGCAGGCTCAGAATCATTAATTCCCCCTGCCCCCCACTGTCTGCTCAGCAATCTCCTAAGGGATGTGGCAGAAGCCCCATTGCTTGGGACATGAGTCTGGACACAATGTCTAGGTGGGAACCATCCCACAGGGGGAGTTGGGATGGGCTGGATGGTCTAGTTTTCCTTCTGCAGAATCAATAGCCATAAAAGTTAGAATCGGCAACAATATGATCAGTTTTCTTTAGCTTTGTTGGTGTGTGTGGAGCTGTTGCTCTGTGGGTGAAGCGGTACTGAATCAGTCATGCTCTCACTGAGCTAACAGACAAGGAAAAGGGTGATTTCCATACCAGAGAGTGACAGAGAATTGTACCCTGCATTCTCTAAAATTTACATTTGTACAGTTAATCCAGCCATAACATTCTTTCATTCATTCATGCACACATACCAAAGTGGGGCCTGAACAAAAGCCCAGTCGGAAAGACTCCCATTGTCTCGAATGGGCTTTGGATCAGGCCCTTGGTCTGAACACACTGTGGCTAGCAGATGTCAGCTTCTGTTAGTCACAGTGAGTGTGTCCAACTGATTTCAGCAAATAGCCACAAGGTTGTCCAATAGTGACCCCCACTGGAAACAGTTAAAACACTGGCAGTTTTGCTCTCTGAAGCTCTCTTCCAAATCATAGGTATAAAGTTATGACTAGCCTGCCTGTAAGCAAGGAAGAATCTGATTCCTAAAACAGAAAATGCTGTTTTAAAAGACTTATGTATACAAAATAATAAGAATATCTAACATTTTTAGAGTGTCTCAAAGCATTTCACAAACATTATTGAAATCACGCTCCTTTGAGAGAATGGGTCGATAAGAAGAAAATTACATTTCTGGTTTTTGTGAGATTTCAGTGAGGGTTTTTATTGGCCATAGATTCCTCTAGTTTATATGATGCTTGCAGAAAAGCAAGTGTATACTCTTGTTAATTCACTAAATTGTGCAATTGGTCATAATTGGCCAAATTGTAAAATGCAGTAAATCTGTAGATTCAGAAATGCAATTTAGAGGCAGAGCATTGTTGGGAAAAGGTTTCTCCTTCCAGTATAACCCAGTTGAATCTGTCATTCCTACACCTTCTTGTCCTGCACGGGTGACTGTGAGAATATTCTGTTTACCTTTTGTGTGTTTTCAAAAAGAACAAGGCACCACTCCTAATTCAGATGTCTTTGAGAACACTCTCCAGTCAAGTTCCAAAGTTAGTGATCTGTTTTGTTCTTGCTTTAAATTAGATGAGCTAGAAATACTGAATGGGGAAAATAATGGTGCCATGACTGAGGGAATTCTGAGCCTGGGTCAAAGAAATCATCCTGGGAATAACTGCACAAACCTCATAGCAATTCGTTTTTTAAAGCTAGCAAACAAAAATCCCCCATTCTGTTCAACTGAGTATCAGGCACCTGCAAAATATTTATGTCTGGAATGAGCAGCCATGTAAATGAGACCTGTCTGATAAATATCAATAGAAATAACAGGGAGGGTAGAAATCAATAGACACATTACTAAGAAGATGATGTGGTTTTTCCACAGGGTTAGTAGATTTTGGAACACTGAACAATTCCTTCTCCAGTTGCATTTGGTCTTTCATGTAATTAGGTCCAAGAAAGATTTTCTCGGGAACTGGATTGTGAAGGCAAAACTTTTTTTTTTCGAACCACTCACCCAAACTAGCATCTTAAGCAGGGTCTGATCTTCCAGTCCCTTTCAGCCAGAGAAACTCCTTAAAGAGAATATATTCATTGTAACCCTTTAAATGGGGGAAAAATCTCAGCAAAACCCAAAGCCTCTCCCATTGTCTTTATATTAAAAGGATGTCCTGATCTGAAGAAGCACCTGCATGCAGAGAGCAAGAGAGAGCCCTTGTGGTCCTCTGTTCCCCACTAACACAAAGAGAAGCAGTGCTGGTATTATCAAGCAATTGCCTACCTGAGGGTGTGTTGTCAGTAGCAAGGCTTCCTCTCATATGTGACTCTTCCACAGTGTCTCTGTCACAGTGGTGTGTATATATATATACAGTACACACACACACACACACATCCACGCATCTCCCGTCCCAGCCTACCACCACGTGCATCTGTGAGCCCACCCCCAGGATGCTGGCTGGCTGACACGCTAACTAACAGCTGGGGAGCAGCACTGTGCCCTTAGCATCCCCTCCACCTCCCCCCCGAAACCTTTCCAGAAACAGTGTCACTTTGCGATCCCTTTACCGGAACCCTTTAACTTACATGCCATGACACCAGCCTGCTGCGGACAAGCAGTACCTCACGGTATTACTCATAGGAGGCGCAGCAGTAACTGACGCTCAGACCTCCTGGTGCCAGCGAAGTGCAGCACAGAACCCCAAAGCAGCTCAGTCAGAGCCACAGCATACCGGACAAAAGCCAAGGGAATCCTGGGTTTCCAGTCAGGCCTGAGCTTCCCAATCCCCTGGCCTGCACCTCACTCACAAAGCACTTCAATTGGATCCAGAAGGAAGAGGTGTGAACATTTAGCACTGCTTGTTCTCCTCCCAGGGCTTGTATCATTGCACATGAAAAAACGCTGACAGGAAGATTGTGTGGTGATGTGCAGAGAGCCCTGGATTGGGAGACAGGGTTCCGTTCCAGTCACTTTAATTGCTTTGTGCCTCAGTTTCCCTTTCTGCATAAAGGGGCTTACTGAAAGCTCCTTGAGATCTGAGGATGAACAGTGCCAGATAAATGTTTTGTGATTTTTTTGGTACCCTTTGGAGAGTTTGAGAGTATTATTAATAATTCTTTGCTTTATATAAAGTTACTGGCAGCTTTCATCCAACAAGGTCAAAGTGCTTTACAAATGTATTAAGCTTCACAAGACCCCTGTGAGGTAGGAAAAAGATCAAGAGGGATCACTCCACCCACCACTGAAATACAGGCAGTGCTGGAATGGAATTCAGCAGCAGTTTAGAAGCACACGTGAACCTACCCAGCAGTATAAGCCATTGTGCTAAGGAGAATTCTGCATCCCACCAAAACTGCAAGGGGGAATTTTAGGAAGACAATAGCTAGAATTTTGCCAGAACATCGGGATCAAGTGGCATTTTTATGTGAAAAGTACCAGGAGATCAAAGATGCCAAATGAACAGGTCCTGGGTTTTCCGCCTCTCCTGAAAGATGGTGCCTCGCACAACACAGCACCCTCCCCAGCCTGCACCTTGCTGGGATGTTGGCTCAGTACTAACTCAGGAAGGAGTGCCAGCTATGGAATTGCCAGCACTACTTCCTGCATCTCCCAGATGCTCTCTGGAGAGCTCCCATCCCACCCCATTCTAAGATCCAAGCACCACCCCCCTTAGCCCAACCTCTAACTCTGCCACAACAGAATGCAATATCTATAACAGGCCATTCATGCAGCTCTCTCACAATACAGAGCAGTGACAGCAGCGAAAACACTACGGTCGAAGGCAGGAGGGAGAATGTGGATGGGGATGTCAGGCGAAGAGGTAGTAATATTGCGGTGCAAGGGTCTGGCCAACAGCCCACTTTCTACGGGCAGCGGAGAAGCATTGGGGGTCAGGGCTGTGTCATACAAGGGTTGGGAGTCAGGTTCCCCATTTCATCCTGCTGCAACAGCAGCAGGCAAAGGATCAGCCTCTGCTAGTGGGGGCGGGGGAGAGGGAGTGAGGTTGCATAGGAGGGGCTGTAGCCATGTGTAGAAATGAGAGTTCAGAGCACCTGGGAGGCGGTGGAGATCTCTGGGTTTGATGTGGTTGTGTCCATGTGGACAGGTGAGCGTGATGCAGCACTCTGAACAGTGCAGACCTCCTGAGAGAGCAAATGAATGGGCCCCGCTAGCCAGATGTAGGCGGGTGCTCAGTACAAGTTGATCCTGCATCTGCAGAGCACCTGGTGTGAAGCCCCACCTCCAATTTGCTCTATTGGGAAATGCAGCCATCACTTGCCTCTCCCGTGGCCTTGCCCCTCGTCTGAGGCCCACTAGGTGCCAAGCCTGCTAAACCAGAAGCCTCTGAGCAGTTACCTGGTTGTCTTATTTTTCTGGCTGACCTTGACTAGAGCCTGTGGTATCCAGCAGAAAATCCCTGCACAGGATTATTTAATCAAGCAATGATCACCATGGATTGGGAACAGACAGCCCCTAATTCCTGTGAAAAAGCAGCGAATGGATCTGAGCCTCAAAATATAGACCCTGAAGAGCAGCACAAAGTAACTAAAATCCTTTTCTCCCCTAAGAAGCTACAAAGGCAGCTGACCACTGATATGAGAGACACCAGTGAACATCCTCTCCAGACATGGTGTTTGGAAAGTATGTCACCCTGCCTGGTGAATCGGCATATGCTAAACAACAACTGAAAGTCAGAGAGCAAAGGGATCAGCATGAGTCATTGGCCACTCAAGCTGAAACACTCAGAGTGATGGTGCTGGAAACAAACCCATAGGGCAGCAATCTGGTGTGTTAGGTGAGATAAGAACCTAACCACTTCTGATCAGCAGAGGTCCTGTATGTAGAAGTGATCTCCAGAGCAGGCAAGTTAGTCCTATTTCCCTGCTGAATTCCAACTCCAGCAGTTACATTCTGCTTTCTCTGAACCCTCACTCTGCCATCTCAGTTGGAAATAAGATTTTTCTCTGGTTCCTATATTAACTGGTGTTGCTGTTTGTTGTGAAACAACTGCCACATACCACCACGCTAGAGGTGGCTGCATCAGAGGCTGATGAAGTGATCAAGGAACTGTATTTGTGGGAAGTTGGGAAAGTGCTTTGAGCTCCTTTAGGATGAAAGATGCTATAAATATGAGCTATTATGCTTTAAATAGGTACTTACTGAACCTCAAACTAGAGGGGGATCACACAGTATCTGGGTAGAGAGTCACTATCAAATAGCTTCGTCCCCAACTTTGACCTTCTTAAAATAGTTCATAATCCTATGGGGAAGATTATCTAGATTCTCAGTCCATTTATTTCAGATCCATTCTGGAGGCATTTGCTGTAGCTCCTTACACACAAAGAGCTCAACATCTTTTATTCTTAGGTATTTATCTGGCCTCCATTCCTGTAGTATCTAAGCTTCTCTCATTCTTTAATGTGTGTATTCTCACTGCACTCTGGGCAGGACTATTAACCCCTGCTACAGCTGGGGAACTGATGCAGAGAGAGCTCTGCGCTGGTTAGGCCTCAACTGGAGTATTATGTCCAGTTCTGGGCACCGCATTTCAAGAAAGATGTGGAGAAATTGGAGAGGGTCCAGAGAAGAGCAACAAGAATGATTAAAGGTCTTGAGAACATGACCTATGAAGGAAGGCTGAAGGAATTGGGTTTGTTTAGTTTGGAAAAGAGAAGACTAAGAGGGGACATGATAGCAGTTTTCAGGTATCTAAAAGGGTGTCATCAGGAGGAGGGAGAAAACTTGTTCACTTTAGCCTCCAATGATAGAACAAGAAGCAATGGGCTTAAACTGCAGCAAGGGAGATTTAGGTTGGACATTAGGAAAAAGTTCCTAACTGTCAGGGTAGTTAAACACGAATAAATTGCCTAGGGAGGTTGTGGAATCTCCATCTCTGGAGATATTTAAGAGTAGGTTAGATAAATGTCTATCAGGGATGGTCTAGACAGTATTTGGTCCTGCCATGAGGGCAGGGGACTGGACTCGATGACCTCTCGAGGTCCCTTCCAGTCCTAGAGTCTATGAGTCTATGAGAGACTAAGTGACTTGCCCAAGGTCACACAGGGAGTTTGTAGCAATAGCACTGAACTGGCCCTAGTTCTCCTGAGTCCTAGGCAAGTTCCCTAACCGTGGTGCCATCCTTATTCTGTGTTAACACACTAAATCTCACAGCATCCTGTGATGCTTCCTGTGGGGTAGCTAGGGTTGTGAGCAGTGTTCTCTCTAATTTTTCCCACTGTGTGGGGCTTAATAGGTAGCTGCGTGGCCACACGGCTGCACAGCTTAGAGGGAACTTAGGTTGTGAGGCACCTCCCTCCCACCTGCCCTTCGTGTGGGGTAGCCTGTGCATTGGCTCCCTAGTTCCACTGGCCACAGACAACACAAACACTCCCCTCTAGGCCTATGTAGGCCCCGCTATTCCCTGCGATAGGCACAGTCCAACCCCCCAGGCCTCTGAGCATCCCCCACCAGAGTGTCTGGCCCCTGCTCCACTGGGCACTCATAGTATTCACAGATTTGCTGTTTCCAAATAAATAGTGCGCCCCAGCTTACCTGTTCCACCTCACCTCATTGCTCCGCTTGACACGCAGCGCTGAAATACGTCTATAATGAAATCAAGGATAAATGTATTTAACAAAGCCTGGAGATTCAATAGCATGTAGAAGTATTGGAAACAAATGTTTACATATAAAATAAAATCACAACATGCATTCTACAGTCTAGACTTAATTAACAGGATATTCATGTGTAGTAAAGTATTTCTCAGCCCAAATCTCTGCAGAGCTCTACAGCCACATTGTCAGTTCCCCTCCTTGGTAAAGGATTCAGTGCATCTCTTGGCACTCCAAGAGACACGCACCCAAATCTTTGTGTCTTTTCAAAAGCAGGACACCCCCCTGCTCTTTGTTTCTTCCTGTAGATTTCCTCTCTTGCAGATTTCACAACCTCTTATTTAGCCTGTGGCTCAGTGTACAAATAGGCCTACAGTGTGAGGCGTACAATACCCAATACACAGCTGGCCAGACAAGGAGATAGGTGTCTGTTACCTCCTGTGAGAAAGGAACATCTCCGAGGTATGTGCTCTCCAGGTGACCTATCTTAACTTCCAGACCGAAAGAGCATAATTTTCAGTACAGACACATAACTCCTTAAATATTATCTGTACATACATTTTGCAATGATTATGACAAGCAGTGGGTTACTGGCTGGCAGTAGAGACCTCACATGCTGCACATTGGTGAATGGTTATGCAGATATCCAGTATCGAGGATCCCTGTAAAACCATAGGTACCCTTTGTGCCCTCTGCCAGTTGATACCAACAGGTCCCTGGGTCACACACCCACTGTGAGGCAGGTCAGTGTCACCAGTTTACAGATGGGGAGCTGAGGCACAGAGATTTGCCCAAGGCTGTATGGTGAGTCAGTGGCATGGCCAGGATTAGGAGCCAGGAGTATCAGGGGGCCCAGCTCCCTGTTCAGTCCACTCAGTTGCACTGTCTCTCTCCTGGCTGACAGGAAGGAAGCTGAGGATGGCTCATCCCCCGGATTGCCATCATTTGCTTCTCAGGGGGATAGGATCAGCATCAGCTACTCTTCAGAGCTGAGGAATCAATTAGTCAGTGCCCGAGAGAGGAGGAGCCTCTCTTTTTAATTATGGTGGAAGGGTTAATGGCGCCAAGGGAGGGAGACGGCTGCTGGGGCATATCGCAAACAAAGGGCAGTGAAACCCTAGGCGCTCTGGCGGGGCTGCGTGTCTGCAGAAGCTGTGCAGCCCTCTGTGCAGATGGTCAGGCTGGGGTTTCTATAAGAATAGCTCGGACGCAAGGGCGCAGGTTGGGCCAGAGTAACAGACTGAAACTGAGAAGAGGGAATGTAGAGTGAATCTCATTGCTAAGCAAATGCTGCATTGCTCCATTGCCAGATGCCTATAGTCTTAGTCAGACTGGTACAGGGGTTCCCCCTTAAAGTCATGCACTGGATCTAGCCTTTGTGAGCATAAGTACTGTAGCCTCTTACTTACAGCAATAGCATTTGTATAATAATATTTCTTAGCTAACCCCCACAACACTCCTGTGGGGTAGGAAAGTATTAATCCCATTCTGCAGTGTTGCCCATAGAGCCTGATCTTGGGACAAGTACCTGTCAAACTGCAAGGTGATAACTCGAACGCTTAAGCAATCAATATAATTAATACACAATCCATAGATCAGGCAACAGGCAGGGGAACTGAGGCACAAAGATCAAGTGACTTGGAAAAGTCACACAGCTAAACCCGTGGCAGAGTCAAGAATAAAATATTGGAATGTGGACCTGCTCTAACCACCAGACACATTCCCTCCTACAGCCAGGAAAAAAAACCCAGGAGTACTGATGCTCAACCCCTGTGCTAGCCACCAGACCACTCTCTCCATGTTCAGAGTTTCTGATAGCTCTGGGTTGTGGGTGGAGGGGGCAGATCCTTCTGAATTAATCTTTTCAAGCAACCCAACGCCCACAAAGGATTCTCCTGAAGACTAAACAAACTGATCTGGAAGGGTCAAACTCTTGTTTCTCCTGAAATCAAAGGCAAGACTGCAGGTAACTCAAGTGGGACCATGATCTGGCCCAAATTGAGTAGCAGAGAGATGAGAAATAGCTTTCTTGGCTCAGTGTTTTAAACTAAGACAACAAAAGGCTTGGTGGTGGTGAGATTTTATCTGTGTAATTTCTTGTAACAACACCCTAGCAAGATCTGAACATCAGAGAGAAGCATTTGTATTTGTGTGTTAAGCCTTTTTGTTTCCGCACTGTTTTTGGTGTTACATGACTGGATTTTATGTCTTACATCTCACAAATAAATCTCTTTTTTTTTTAAGATGTAACAAACATACCTGCAGCACAAGTGCATATGCAGAGAGGGGGGATGGGGTGCCCAGGACTGGATAGCTGGGGTGGGGAGCTGTGAGTTAAGATTGAGATGCACTGGCAGAGCTGGGGAGGGGGCCAGGACTGAAATAGCAGGGAGGTGTTAGGATTGAGGTACATTGACATTGGTGTGTGTAGGAAGCTTGCACAGACCTCACCTGCAGTTTGCCTGCCTCTAGCCAGTCCTCTCAGCACCTTCTTTTCCCAGAGGTTTGCTGCTACCCCAAGTCTTTCGTTGAGTCTGGTAGATCTTAGCATTTTGCCTCTTCCTCCTCCCACTCTTCTTCAAAGGCCCCATGCTGGGACTTTCCTTTCAGGAAAGAGGAGCCAAAACTTCGGAGTCACTTATTGCTGCTCATGCATCAGCTGGACGGGGATCAATGTGACGTGCTCCTTCTTCCCTTTCTCTGCTTAAGCATGCTGCCTTTCATAGAATCATAGACTATTAGGGTTGGAAGGGACCTCAGGAGGTCATCTAGTCCAACCCCCTGCTCCAAGCAGGACCAATCCCCAGATTTTTACCCCGGTTCCCTTAATGGCCCCCTCAGGGATTGAACTCACAACCCTGGGTTTAGTAGGCCAATGCTCAAACCCCTGAGCTATCCCTCCCCCCTTTGCACCATGCTTGACCCTGGAACTCAGATCCTTGTATATGATGGCCATTCATATTCATAGATTCCAAGGCCAGAAGGGATCCATTGTGATCATCTAGTCCAGGGGTGGTGAACCTATGGCCCACTTCATTTAATACAGCACTGTGGCCCGGAAGCCCCGAACCTGTCCCTGTGGCCCCTAGGTGCAGGGGTGATCAGGGAAACTCCGCATGCCTCTCCCACCCCCTGTGCTGGCTCCGCCGCTCCCATTGGCTGGAAATGGCGGGGTGCGGCACCTGTAGGTGCGGGCAGCATGCACCGTGCCGAGCCACCTGGCCCCTCCCCTAGAGGTCGGACATTCTGGCTGCATCTGGGAGCAGTGCGGAGCCAGGGAAGGCAAGGAGCCTGCCTTAGCCCCTCTGCGCTGTCAACTGGGAGCCACCTGAGGTAAGCGCCACCTGGCCAGAGCCCACACCCCAACCCTCCTGCCCCAGGTGGGACCCCCCTCCCACACCCTAACTCCATCTCAGATCCCACATCCCCTGCCCTAGGTTGGAACCCCGTCCAATGCCCTAACTCCCTCCCAGAACCCCACCTGCACCCCAGCCCACTGCCCCAGGTCTGAGACCCCTCCCGCAACCTGCCCCATCCCAGAGCCCCTGCTCCCTGCACCTCTCATTTCTGGCCCCACCCCGGAGTCTAGGGGCCCCCTAGGGGGCTGTGTGTGGCCTGTAACTGATTTTTTCTGTGGGTCAACGGCTCCTGATAGAAAAAAGGTTCCCCACCCCGATCTAGTCTGATCCCCTGTATAGCTCAGTCAGAGAACTTCCCCATAATAATGCCTAGAGCAGATCTTTTACAAAAACAACCAATCTTGATTTTAAAATTGTCAGTGATAGAGAATCCACCATAACCCTTGGTAAATTTTTCCAATGGCTAATTACTCTCACTGTGAAAAATTTACGCCCTATTTTCAGTCTGAATTTGTCTAACGTTGACTTCCAGCCATTGGATCATGTGATACCTTTCTCTGCTAGGTTGAAAAGCCCATTATTCAATATTTGTTCTCCATGTAGGTACTTATAGACTGTGTTCAGGACACCCCTTAACCTTCTCTTTGTTAAACTAAATAGATTAGGCTCTTGGATAAGAGATGTTTTCTAAGCCTTCAGTCATTCTCATGGCTCTTCTCTGAACCCTCTCCAATTTATCCACATTTATGCTAAGCAGCTCCCGGACCTTAGGGGATTTGGGCCTGATTTTCAGAAGCGCTGAGCACCCACAACTCTACCTAAACTCCTTGAGAGCACTATTGCTCGGTGCTTCTGAAAATCAGGCTTTCTATGACTGCAATTTGGGACAGGACTGCAATATGGGGCTTTTCATTGCTCCAATCCAGCCCAGGGCTGTAATGACTGGAAGCTCTTATTACTGGATGGCTGTGGGATGATTTTAAAGGAATAAGACATCTGGTCTCTGCTTTGGCTACAGAGCCACCATCTCAGGGTGGCATTAATGGCCATCCTCAAAGAGAGAGGCTAAGGAATGAATGAGCCCTGGAGACTGAGCTGCGGTGGAAGTAGTCGGTCCAGCTCAGGTTATGTCATCAGGCAGGGCCACCCAGAGGGTGGGGGAAAGTGGGGCAATTTGCCCCAGGACCCCACGATAGTTTTTCGGGGCTCCTGGAGCAGGGTCCTTCACTTGCTCCGGGGACCCCAGAAAACTCTTGCGGGGTCCGGGCACCCGGAGCTTCTTCGGCAGCAATTCAGCGGCAGGGGGTCCTTTCGCTCTGGGACCCGCCACCGAAGCACCCAGAAGACCCGCGGCAGCAAGTCCCGGGGCAGAAGGACCCCCCCACCGCAGTGCCGGGTCTTCGGGGGCAATTTGGCAGCAGAGGGTCCTTCTGCTCCGGGACCCGTCACCGAAGTGCCCTGAAGACCCGCGGCGGGGGGGTCCTTCCCCTCTGAGACCTGCCGCCGAAGACCCCAAGCCCCTTGAATCCTCTGGGTGACCCTGTCATCAGGGTGCATGGGGGAACAGTTTTTTGCTGGAGCTTACCCATTGCATGTATGATGCCATGCTCCTGGGTGGGTCATTGTTATTGGGATGGGGCCTCCGTATCTTAATGCATGAGCCTCTAGCACTTGAAATTAGGTTATAGCAGGCTCATCAACCTCTATGTGACCTTGCCCCCATCCGACGGGGACAGAGCACCACACCAAGTGGGCAGGGGTTACACATATGAGCAGAGGGCTGGAATCTTGAATTCTGACACTCCTGTGGAATTCTGAAGGAAATAAACATGCAGAAGTGGGGCAAATCATCACCTTCCAGACTCCGAGGTGGAACTTTAAAAGAAACCCTATGATTTTTAGTTTGTAATTGTAAAAATGGTTTTTTGGGGAATTTTGTGGCAAATATAAATTGGTATTATTAATGTGTTCCGGTAGTCCCAGCTGCGTCAGCACAGAGCGGGGCCCTGCTGTGCTATGCGCTGTACATACTCTCAACGAGAAACAGTCCCTGCTCCCAGGAGCTGACTGTCGAAATAGACAAGCTGACAAAGGTGGTCTCATCATTTTCTGTGCCTTCAGTTGAATTCTAATTGAAGAACTCTGGGTATGCTTGCTTAGCTGAGCCACTTACCATGAAAGCCAACTTGTTAATATAGCTGTGAGTCCTTCCTCTAATACATTTATATCCTGGATTTCTTTGGTTCCTCATTAGGATCAGACTCTGCCACTCTTAGGCTACGTCTATACTAGAAACACTACAGAAGCACAGCTGCAGCTGAGCCACTATAGCACTTCAGTGTGGACAGTTTCTGTAGCAATGAGAGGGATTCTTCCTTTACTGTAGCACATCCACCTTCCTGAGAGGCGGTAGCTAGGTCAATGGAAGAAATCTTCTGTAGACCTAGCATTGTCTACACTGGCGCATAGGCTGGTTTAACTACATCTCTGAGGGGTAACTGGGTTGCCCCACCTTTCTAGTGTAGACCAGCCCTTAGTCATGCTGAGTAGCACATTACCCCATACATGGGCCCACTGAAATAATTGGGTGAGGTTCTGTGCTATGACTCCAAGAGGTGCAGGCCAGAACTTGATGCCCAAGGTGAAGTTTGGGAACCGAGGTAGTTTTAAGCCACCTTTGCCCTCTCCTGACCCTGGGCTGCTCCGTGGCCCCCAGCACAATTTAAAAGGCCTCTCTAAGGTATAGAAGCCTTTGCAACTGCCTAGGAGCTGCAGCACGTGGCCTCGTCAATGACACCCTTCCTAATTCCCCCTCCCCCTCCGTACCTTATATCAGGACTTGTGAGGAGGTCCTTGGAAGGCAGCCTGTGGCTGTCTCCCTCAGTCTCTGAAGCCTAGGATTGGCTCTAGCTGTGAAAAGAGTAATTGCTTATCAATGTTCTTTTGAAGCATGACAACGGTAACCTTTCACTGCTAATCTATTAAAGCAAGACTATAGGAGAGGGACGTTTTAAAAGACTATGATTATCGTGGCAATTCAAATGCTCAGCACACTAGCAACATCTTCTTAAGATGAGCTGGCAGGACCCTGCAAGATTGTACTGTAACCATGTAACTATGATAGGTCTGGAAGCTTTGCTCTAATGCACAGGGGCGGCTCCAGGCACCAGCTCACCAAGTGCATGCCTGGGGCGGCAAGCCGCGGGGGCGGAGGGGGCAAGCTGGATGCCTGCCTTCTGTGGCATGCCTGCAGGAGGTCCGCTGGTCCCGCGGCTTCGGTGGCAATTTGGTGGTGGATACACCAAAGATGCTGGACCAGCGGACCTCCCGCAGGCATGCTGCTGAATCTGTGTTACCAGAGGACCTCCCACAGGCATGCTGCTGAATCTGTGTTACCAGTGGACCTCCCGCAGGCATGCTGCTGAATCTGTGTTATCAGCGGACCTCCCGCAGGCATGCTGCTGAATCTGTGTTACCAGCGGACCTCCTGCAGGCATGCTGCTGAATCTGTGTTATCAGCGGACCTCCCGCAGGCATGCTGCCGAAGCCACCTGACTGCCGTGCCTGGGGCAGCAAAATACCTAGAGCCACCCCTGCTAATGCGCACCCGTCAACACAAGTAGGTGGCTGTGGGGTACAAGCGGATGGTTCAGGTTGTTGAGTGCCAAGTTATTTTATCCCCAAAATTACTCAAATGTATAGTCTAAAGGAACAATAAATGGGAGGCCAAATCTCAATAATTGTCTTTCAATGCCAGTTCAAGGGTGTGACTCCTGCTATTTTGGCCACATGGGATTCTTTGCCAGGCCCAAGAACACGCAAAGACAAGCACAATAATCACAATTATTAACTATGACAAAGAGAGAAAGAAAGAACACAAACCATGGCTATTTCGATTATAATCTCTTCTTTATTCTTCTCTGTGGAGAACTTGCAACAGATTGCCCCTTAAGAGAGAGTCTATCCTGGTGAGGATTCTCTTCTCGAAATAACTTTGGACCAAAATTACAAGTCAATTCTGTCTCAGTGTATCATAGATAATTGAAACAAGGCATGGGAATTTCATTTCCAGGCAGGTGAGAGTCCTATTTGGTTTTTCTTGGATAACCTGAACAGTTTATAAAGGGGCAAAAGTGAATGGACTTAATTTGTCCTATGAAACCAAAAAGAGTATTTAAATTCAGTTACTTAAAAGAAGCCATTCCAGGTATGATCTTGAGGCGAACAATTAATGAATATTAAGACTCTTAAACTCAAATTAACTCAGCTATTTTTCTCTTTTTAGCTCTCCAGGAATACATAGTCTAACAATCTGATGTTTACCAGAAGGAGCTTTTACTATCTTAAATTACAAGAGCATTTCAATATCCCATTAAAATCATTACAAGAAAATTTTAAATTTAATCTCTTGGCAGCACTTTTGCAAACTCCATCGCACTTTTGCATGTTGAAGTCTTGGTGATGTCATCATACTGCAGAAACAGTGCGGAACTAGAAAGTTGATGCTTCTTTGTTCTTGCTGCCTTTTTACTGCTGTTGCAGCTTGTTAGCTTGAGATGAGATGAACTTGTTACAGCTGAGAGAGGAGCAGATTGCATTGACTGTTTGGTTTGCTGAATTCAGAGATTTGATATGCTTCTCCTTCCACAGTTTTACTGGAGGAGGCAAGCACACTTCCGTCAGGTGTTGGCTGGATTTGGAGATCAGCTGCTCTCATCCTTTCATTGGCTTAACACCTTCCTTGGCTGATTGTAGAAGCATCTTCACTTCATGAATATGCTATATGTTAATGCATATGCAACAGAGTTCTGATTGCCTTTACTTTTGTGGTGGGAACTCTTAGAACACCTTTACAGCTGAGAGTTTAAACTCTTTTATTCAGTCTGTTTCTGAGGTTTCCTTTTAGTTCCATCATGGTTTAATAGGAGTTGAAATTCTGCTTCAAACAAGTCCAAACACTTCTGTGTCCCAGCGTAGCAGAGTGGATCTCTGCTCCGGCCCTGAAGGGGTTAAAACAGACCCTGGATAAGGGCTGGGGGCTGGAGAAAACAGCCATTTAGGCTGGGCTGATTGGGGGAGTGGCAGCAGCTGGGACCATGCCCCAAACTGAGCAACAGACCCTTATATAAGGGCAGAGAAGCCAGGAGCCCAGTCTCTCTCTGTGTTCAGAGAGAGAAGGGCCTGGCTGCAGGGAACCAAATAAGGTACCTAGGGTGAAGCAGGGCTGGGGAAAGGCAGAGGAGCTGGGGAGCTCCTGCCTGGAAAGCCCCATGCTGCAGCCTAGCAGAAGGCTAACAGGTACTGGGCGTTGTAGGGTGCAATCCAGGGGTAGGCCAAGGCAGCAGGTCCAACCCTCTTTGCCGATGATGAGAGGCTAATACTGCAGTCCGCCCCAGGGTGTGGGGCTAGCCAATGACTGGGCAGTTGCCAAGACACTGAGTCAAAGTGGGGATAGAGGGTGGGGGGTTCCCAGGGAGGGGAAACCCCTAAAAAAGAGGAAGGGGTTACTGCCAGGGGGCAGAACCCCACATAAAAGGGGCACCGGGGTCCAGGGAGGGACATGGGGCCAGTAGCCGAAAGGCAGATCACCAGCCTGCAGAGGGCGCTCCGAGCTGGAATTTGAGCTAATTCCCAAAGCGACCAGTAGGAGGTGCCGCGGGGGTGAGTCGCGCCCGGTTACACCCAGTAAAGGTCTTTCAGCTCTCAAAATAATTTAAAAGAAACTTAAATTCTTATTTAAGAGAATCTTTAATGTAAAAGGTCATCAAAGAAGTTATTGTCCCTCCTTCTTTAAAGAGGTGGTTCTTGTCTTGGTCAAGGACTTGCTTAAGCATTGTCAGGTAACTAATTCCCCAGTATAAATATTCCATACTCAAGTGGCTTCTTATTTAGCAACTAGTTCTGGCATCAGATAACAACGTATTTTAGGTATCATTAGAGGAAGGTTATTTATAAACCAATGGTATTAAAAAGTTATTATAAGGTTTGCATTTAGATACAAAATGTTTGCAATATACATCTCAAAAGCAGCTCATGCTATCTCAAGCCTTTAAGGAACAACCAAAGTTTGCGCCTTTAAGTGGAATGATGGATTAGATGTAAAAAAAAAAACTTTTGTAAAATGTTTTTCCAGTCATCAGTGTTCTCTGAAAAGTTTAAAGAATGAACACTATACAGTGCTTATAAAAGAAATCACTTTTAATAAGGAAATCACCAACACTTTTTGCAAAGGGGAAGTGGGGACGGGATATAAAGAAAAACCCACTTTTATGACATAGTTTGTGGCTCTTGATAACATATCACAAAACATTATTTCTCTTTGATTCTGAACAACGCTTCCTTACATTCTTTTAAAGTCAGAACCCTTTCTAAAACATAAATATCTTACAAAGGTTGTTTTCTTCAAATAAATTCTTATCTATACCAGCTGATATTTTATGCCATGGGGTGTACTCCGGTCATCCATACACAGTCTTGATAGACTCATAGACTTTAAGGTCAGAAGGGACCATTATGATCTTCTAGTCTGACCTCCTGCACAACACAGACCACAGAATCTCACCCATCCACTCCTGTAACAAACCCCTGACCCATTTCTGAGCTATTGAAGTCCTCAAATTGTGGTTTAAAGACTTCAAGGTGCAGAGAATCCTCCAGCAAGTGACCCGTGCCCCACACTGCAGAGGAAGGCGAAAACCCCCCAGGGCCTCTGCCAATCTGCCCTGGAGGAAAATTCCTTCCAGACCCCAAATATGGCAATCAGCTAAACCCTGAGCATGTGGGCAAAACTCACCAGCCAGACACCCAAGAAAGAATTCTCTGTAGTAACTCAGATCCCACCCTATCTAGTGTCCTATCACAGGCCATTGGGCATATTTGTTTGCTTTAGATCAAATGATTTGTAGATTTACAATCTGCTATGTGGGGTACATTTACAATTTGCAACTAAAGACATCCAGCAAATATTCTATACAAAGCACAAATCCCAATAACCAATGTGTATGTACATTTTTCAAAGAATATTATGAAGTATCAGAAAGTTAAAACAAAATGGAAGTTATAAAAGCTGCATTTCAGAGTCTGTGTGAACACAGTAGGGGCACTAAGCATAGTGTCCATGAGTGTGTCCCTGGGTGATGGAAAGCGGAGACCTCCTAGGAATTATGGTACCTACCTTACATCTTTCATATTATTAATGAAGCAATTAGAACACAAGAATGTAAGTTGTTATATTCTTCAAGTATCATGTCTATGAATGGAACTAAGTATTTCTTAAAAGTTTCAGTAAAGGCAAAGATAATTTTATTCTTCTCTGTTATTACAAACTTATAGTAATTTTATTAATAACCATTTTGCAGCAACATTTTAGTCTTTACCAACTCACTCAGGATTCTCCCAGGGACTTAACCTTTGGTGGTGGCATGGGTTGAATATACAGAGTCTAGGCCTTCTTTCAAGTCTTTATTTAACAGCAAAGGGCAACCATACAGTCATTTCCCTGATGCTAAGCTAGGTATCTGTAACAATCAACACAAGTCTTACCCTACAATGACTGGGGAGCTCAATGGGTTGAAAGGGATCCACTCTCCAAATCTTCCTTCCTCAGGCTGATTCTTCTTCCTTCGTGTCACTGTTTATAACTTTCCAATGATCCTTGCCCCAAGAGAGCCAAGCCTTAATGATACATTCAAGCTAGGGGCAATCAACTACAGCAACTGCTGGAACATTTGTTAACCCTTACCTAACCCGCTGAGGGAGAGAACGAAAGGAAGGGAGACCTAACTAAGAACATCCAGTTCTACAATGAATGTGGTAGCATAGGTTAAAACACTGCGGCCTGGTCTACTCTAATATTTTATATTGGTATAACTATGAGGTGTGAAAAAACCCACCCCTCGAGAGACTAAGCTATATTGTCCTAACCCCTAGTGTAGACAACACTAGATCAATGAAAGAATTCTTCTGTCGACCTAGCTACTGCCTCTTGGCTACCTATGCCAATGGGAGAATCCCACTTGTCAACATAGATAGTATCTATGCTCAAACACTGTGCTGCACTACTGTAACGTTTTAAGCGTAGATGAGCCCTCAGTTAATCCTGCAATGAGTTTGGCAGAGCAATTAAAACACTCAGCAGTCAGTTCAGCAGTCTGTGGCAGAGCAAGTCACATGCACTCAAAGAGTTAACCCTCAGCTCTGGAAGCAGCAAGATCAGCTACATTAAAGGTGTTCCAGAGGAGGAGGAATAAGAGAATTCTCTCTATGCCTGCTACACTGTCCATCCCCTACATAACACTGCAGAATAGTTTGAGTGAAAAAAGTCATTAGTGTTAAAAATAGTCTATTACAATGGTTTAAGGCTGTTATAGGAGTGATCTGACATCATTTTTATAAGGTTGTTTTCATTGTTTATCTTTTTCTGCTGAAAAGTTTGTGTAATGCAGAGAGCCCTATCTGTGCCGTTCAGTGGTGAAAGAAAAGTTCAACAAGGGCAAGTGCAGAGTCCTGCCCTTAGGACAGAAGAATCCCATGGACTGCTACAGACTAGGGACTGAATTGCTAGGCATCAGTTCTGCAGAAAAGGACCTAGGGGTTACTGTGGACGAGAAGCTGGATATGAGTCAACAGTGTGCCCTTGTTGCCAAGAAGGCTAACGGCATTTTGGGCTGTATAAGTAGGGGCATTGCTAGCAGATCGAGGGACATGATCATTCCCCTCTATTTGACATTGGTGAGGCCTCATCTGAAGTACTGTGTCCAGTACAAATTGTGAAGGGCAACAAAAATGATTAGAGGGCTGGAGCACATGACTTATGAGGCGAGGCTGAGTGAACCAGGATTATTTAGTCTGCAGAGGAAAAGAATGAGGGGGGATTTGATAGCTGTTTTCAACTACCTAAAAGGGGGTTCCAAAGAGTATGGATCTAGACTGTTCTCAGCGGTAGCTGATGACAGAACAAGGAGTAATGGTCTTAAGTTGCAGTGGAGGAGGTTTAGGTTGGATATTAGGAAAAGCTTTTTCACTAGGAGAGTGGTGAAGCTCTGGAATGGGTTACCTAGGGAGGGGGTGGAATCTGCTTCCTTAGAAGTTTTTAAGGTCAGGCTTGACAAAGCCCTGGCTGGGATGATTTAGTTAGGGATTGGTCCTGCTTTGAGCAGGGGCTTGGACTAGATGACCTCCTGAGGTCCCTTCCAACCCTGATATTCTATGATTCTAAACTCAGCATGAACTGAGAGAAGACATGAAATAGGGCTGTCAGCAGCCAATTAAAACCACAAGCTGCACTTCCTTTTTATTTCAAGGATGTGGAGTTTGGTGCTGGGGAGGACTGGAGGATCCAAGAGCTGGAAGATTCAAGAGACAGAAAATTCTTGAGACTGGAGATGCTTAAATCTGGAACAACCTGGGGCTGTGCTATGTCCTGAGTTGTCTTAAGAGTGTCAAATAATTAATTATCTGAAAAGGGGGGTGAACAGTGAGGTGGCAAAGTTTGCAGCTGATACAAAATTACTTAAGATAGTTAAGTTCAAAGCAAACTGCGAAGAGTTAAAGGGATCTCACTAAACTGAATGACTGGGCTAGAGAATGGCAGATGAAATTCCATGTTGATAAGTGCAAAGTAATAGAAAACATAATCCCAACTATGAATACAAAATTGTGGGGTTTAAATTAGCTGTTACCACTCAAGAAAGAGACCATTGTGGAAAGATCTCTGAAAACATCTGCTCAATATGCAGCAGCAAACCAAAAAGCTAGCAGAATGTTAGGAAAGAGATAGATAATAAGAGAAAAAATATCATAATGTCACTATATAAATCCATTGTACACCCACTTCTTGAATACTGTGTGCAGTTTTGGTCATTCCATCTCCAAAAAGATATATTAGAATTGGAAAAAGTACAGAAAACAGCAACAAAAATGACTAGGGTATGGAACAGCTTCCATTCAAGGAGAGATTGAAAAGCCTGCACTGTTCAGTTTAGAAAAGAAACAACTAAGCAAGAATATGATAGAGGTCTATAAAGTTGTGACTGGTGTGGAGAAAGTGAACAGGGAAGGATTATTTGGAGTCCTGCAGTACCCTGGAGAGCGGCACCCATAATGCTGGCAACCCTGAAGCCTCAGGCTGGGAATAAATGAGACAGTTTGGGGTTTGTGGCTGCTGTCTTCCCTTCCTTTTCCTTAGCTGGTACTGCTTGTCATCCAGTTTCTACCAGCAAGGATCCAGCCCATTTTATTATCTCCAGCCCTGACGGGAGCCCCTCCTTGCATAGATCTTCCAACATTAAGTACCAGACTTGAGCTTTCCAGTGATGGAACTATATTTTTTAACTCATGCAGGAGGATGAACCTGCCAACCTGTCTTATGGGGAAGGAAACTGCTCGCACTTAACCTACCATACACTATAGGGTTCACTTCTGAGATGGCCTTGCAAGATCCCTTAAAGTCAGTGCTGGGAAATTACCTTGGTTTTGTCTTTGGGTGATGGTGGCTCTCTGTGATTCTCCCATCATCCCACGGAGGAAGCTGTTTCATGTGCTTTATGTATGTTTCTCAAGTAACTGCAGTGGGTCTCTAAGAAGGGTGGATGTGATCAGCTACAGTAGGGACTGACCCAAATGCCACCTCTCTTTCTGAGGCTCAAAAATGTTCCATGAACTCTCTCTCAAAAAAACCAAACCACTTTACTTCCTTGTCTCTTTGCATCACATAAGAACGGCCATACTGGGTCAGACCAAAGGTGCATCTAGATCAGTATCCTGTCTTCCAACAGCCAATGCCAGGTGTCCCAGGGGGAAAGAACAGAACAGGGAATCATCAAGTGATCCATCCCTTGTTGCCCATGGCAAACAGAGGCTAGGGACACCATCCCTGCCCATCCTGGCTAATAGCCATTGATGGACCTATCCTCCATGAACGTATCTAGTTCTTTTTTGAACCCTGTTATAGTGTTGGCCCTCCCAACATCCTCTGGAAAGGAGTTCATTGCTCTGTAATCAGAAAGCGGACAAAAGGGTTGCACAAGTCCCTTGCATTGGTTAGTGACACATTCTCAGAGCTCTGCACATGTGGCCCAGCTCAGAAGGTAGAAACTGGATTTCTTCAATCCAACATTACTGGGGAAGAAAACTGAAACTCTGAGTTATTTTGAGTAGCAATATTTGGGAGCCAGATTATTATTGTGACACACTGGCCAGACCTTCTGAAGGATTTTCATTGTTTTCGTGAACATACAGGGCTTTTACAAAGCAGTCTGGAACTGCTTCATGTTACCACTTGATCAGGGGAATCCAAGTTTGAGTCCCTAGCCCTAAGTGGCTCATTCCTAGGACTTAGAAACACCGCAGAAGTGATCCAGTGATTTGGCTGAGGGGTATGCCTTTGTCATGGCACCCCATTGATCAGGGAAAGAGGAAGATGCTTTTTTTTTTAAAACCTCCTTTTACCAGTTAGTCACAGAGTCAATGTCCTGGTAAGTGTGTTTTCCTTGCAGTATATCACTAGCATACGTGTCTCTGGCATGTCACTTGGAAGGCAACAGTTGGCTTTGATTTTCTCTCACTCTCTCTGGTCCTGTGCCACTGAAGTCAATGGGAGTTTTGCCATTTGCTGCGGAGGCACGGGATGGGAATGTAATGGAGTGCACAGACCTAGCGAGCAGTGTACGATAGCTAAATCACATAGCTTGTGCCTCCTTTGCATGATGGGGATCATACGTACACCCACATCTCCTCACCGCTGCCCAGCCCCTTTTTGTACTTGACTCTAGTGAGTAGGTATGTGGACAAGCAAGGCTTGTGACTGTGCAGACAGCTGCATCCAGTACATAGGACAACTATTGCACCCACAGGGTAGCCTCCACTCACACTTTTGCTGGAGCGCCACAATTTTGCACACCCTGCTGAGCAACCTGCAAGGACTTGCAGGAGCAGAGTTTTAACAGATTGGTTTTTTTGTTTGTTACCTCTTCTGCTCCTGGTATTGATGAGTCTTAACTAAAATGTCTAACTCAAGTCCATGCAAAGGGAACTGGGGCCTGGATGCCCCTCCGTTTGCCCTAGGAGATTAGCTGGACTTATTCAAAACAAATGATTGAAGTCATGCTGAGGATGCTTTGGGTTGCCTGGAAACCAACCTGCTTTGGAGGAGAGAGAAGCAGATGCTCTGAGAGGTGGTGGTGAAAGGCAATTAAAACAGAAACGCTCCGAGTCAGATTGCTATGGATTCCTGAAGAAAAAAAAAAAGAGCAAGAGACAGACTGATTCTTAGCACAAACATAAGCTCAGCGTTGATCACAACCTGGAAATAGAAGCCAGAGGGTGGAAGGCACACAGGAGAGCCATGGAGGCCTGGCTGTGTCATTAACCAGGGAGAGGAGAAATTGAAATGGAGAGACATCCTTTCTCCATGGAACAACATGCAGAGAGCAGAGTGAATTCTGAAACCCACAGCTGTGAACTGTGGGAGAGAGCTGTAACGAAAGGGCCATGCAGCCTGTAGCAGCCTGATACACAGGCGTGGAAATGGGCAGTGATGCAGAAAGGGACACACGGTGCCAGTTTCAACCCCATAAGCCAGGAGCAAGGCCCTGGTGCTAGGACATTAGCTGGAATGGGAGCCTGCAGTGATGCAAAACAGTCCTAGTCTCCAGGCTATCAGGGGGTCTGCCGGGAGGGGGACAATGCAGCCCAGAAAGTGGGAGTGCTGGTTGAGAGGGAGCATGGCAGGTGTAGACAGAGGAGAAACTCTGATTCAGCTTCCATCGCCAAAGCTCCTGTGGACCCAGTGGTGTAAATACCTCAGAACAGGAGCGGCGACTTGCCAGTTCTGTGGGTTGTCATGATGGGTCTACAGATCATGGGAGGCTGCAGCATTAGATGGGATTTGTGTGATGAGATACACCATGTGGAAGAGAAGGAGGACAAGATATAAAATTGTGTCTGAAAAGTCTTATGCTTAAGGCAGTCTGTAGCCAGCTAAGTGAAAATGTGTATTTAACATAGCCTGCATAAGGAAAGATACATCTCAGGTGGTCTTCCTCCTTTTTCCTATAAAACCCACCATTTAGACTTAAGCAGGATGAAGAATCTCTGTATTGATTTAAAAGCAACAAATGAAATGGAGAGGCTAGAGCTCCTTCTCCTGGAAAATGCAGAATGCCCTCTGAACTCATTCTTCTGTATTTTACAATGTAGTTTAGTGGGGCAAAATCATTATGTTCTTCTGAACTGATCAACAGCCATGTATCAACCCTTCCCACCCCGTGCTACCACACGTACCCAGAGCACGTTATCCCTTCAACCTGGGCTCTTCTGTGCATCTCCCACCTGAGTCTAAGTCCCTCAACCCCCCTTCTCCCACCCCTATGCTGTAACATCGTTGGAACGGGCTGTCTTTGTTACTTGCTTCTACAGGGTTTAGCACAGGAGTGAGCAAACTATGGCCTGTGGGCCACACCCGGCCTGCCAGCTGATTTTATCCAGCCCTCGAGCTCCTGCTGGAGAGTGGGGTCTGGGGCATGCCCCTCTCCCGCCGGTGTTTGGGGCCGCTCCGTACACATGTGCTGCAGCTCCATGTGGCTCCCAGAAGCAGCAGCATATCCCCTCTCCGGCTCCTATGCATAGGGACAGCCAGGGGGCTCCACATGCTGACTCCTTCCCAAGTGCCACCCCCACAGCTCCCATTGACCAGGAACTGTGGATGGGGCAGCGTGCAATGCACAGAGCCACCTGGCTCTGTGTTGGAGCTGGAGGGGGGACATGCTGCAGCTTCCGAGTGCTGCTTGAGGTAAGCGCTGCCAAGAGCCTGCACCCCTGAATCCCTCTCATGTTCCAACCCCCTGCCCCAGCCCTGATCCCCCTCCCACCTTCCAAATCCCTTGATCCCAGCCTGGAACACCCTCCTGCACCCCAATCCCCTCATCCCCAGGCCCACCCAAAGGCCTGCACCCCCAGACGGATCTCTCACATCCCTCCCCAGTTCCCCAACCCCCTGCCCTGATCCCCCTCCAAACCCTTCGGTTCCAGCCTGTAGCACCCTCCTACACCCCAAACCCCTCATCCCCAGCCCCACCCCTACCTCAGAGCTCACACCTCCAGCCGGAGCTCTCACTCCCCCCAGCCCCGTTCCCCAACCCCCTGCCCTGATCCCCCTCCAAATCCCTTGATCCCAGCCTGAAGCACCTTCCCCAGGGCCTGCACCCACAGCCAGAGCCCTCACCCCCTCCTGCACCCCAACCCCAATTTTGTGAGCATTCATGGCCTGCCATACAATTTCCATACACAGATGTGGCCAAAAAGTCCTTGACTAGGTTTCCCAGGTGCTACCATGGCATGAATAATAATAATGTGCCCTTTTGGCCGAAGAGGATAGCAAAATTTGGGACTTTACAGAGCTGTTTCCATTTGATTGAGAAATTAGTGACATGAGTCCTGGTGCAATCATGTATATCTATAAGAAATGAACACCAAGTCCTGTTTCACTTAACACAGTAGGAACAAAGAGCAGGCAGCTTCCTTGCTCAGGAATTCCCAAATCTGCCACTCCAGTGAACTCTGTGCCCAAGAAGCTGTCTCTCTGCTTGCTCTCAGGGTCATGCTCACAACTCCTCCTGCTGGTTTTCCTGCCTCCTACACACACCTCCTGCAACCAACTGCTTAGCTCCTGTGTCTGTAAAAAGGGAAACCCCTGCTGGATACCTGATTAAGCTCTGCTTATTGCCATGAGTCATCACCACTATTGTCTGCAGCTGTCTTTACTACATAAAAGGCCTTGATTGCATCTTTGAACCTGAGCATGCTTGGCATCTCCGCTGGCTTTAACATGGTCTGTGATTTTCTTTGGATCCAAAGCTGATCTGGTGGCAGTCTTCAGCATAACAGTGATATCCCCTGACATCTATACCAAACACAGAGGGGTACTTGCAATGTGAATGCTTAATATGTTCCAGAGGAACTAAAATCAATGTGCAGTAACAACACCAACACCATGAGAATACAGTAACATCTGGTAAGAGCAACCGCCATTTTCAAGCAACATTTCCCCTGGGAACACTTTCCCTGCTGTGAACTGTCGATGCTCCCCATGACAGCAACAGCTGCTTAGGAGCAACATAGGAAAAGGGCACCAATGTGCTGCTACTAAGGAGTGTCTACTGTACTGCTGTCCATCAGGAGTTAGAGCTCTTGGCAGAAGTTGTGGTGGGCACCTTTTGAGGCCTTGAAGATTTTCTTCTCGTCTCGTTACAAATTACAGTTTTATTGAAAGAACAATTTCACCCATTTAACTGTCACTCAGCTGGTGCTGAGCCACTTATTAGCATTGAAATGGTGCTACGAGAAAGAGCAATCTTCAATATTTCTGGAGATCCTGGGTCCTTTCGCAAATTACCTTTTACTGGTAAATTAAGCTTGTCAATACCAAGCTCGCCTGGCTGTGCTATAAGGGTATATATGTCTGAGTTTAAGAAAAAAAAGATACACCACACACCAATGCAGATTCCACATATGATACACTGTGTTGTGTAGCAACCACTCGAGTTAGGGCTGCAGAACAGTTTCCATTCTAAACCCCTTTGTTTTCATGTGTTTATTACTTTGAGTCATTCCCTATTGTAATGAAGGGCTGAAATTTCCCATGTTTGGTCTCCATTGTGGAAACGTGAAATGGTGAAGAAGAAACTGGAATCTGAAACCTAACTTGGCCAGGATGCAGTGCTCTGTTATCTTGCTTGGTATGAAAATAGTTTCTTTGATTTAAACAAAGACACTAACGCTTGAAAGTTGCAGTGGAAGTAGAAAATATCTTTGCCTGCAGGTTTGCACTTTCTCATATATGATTTTGTGTATCTGTGAGAAGTAAATTTAATTGTGCACTGGTTGGTTCAAATAACTTCTTACAAGCTCCCCTAGTGGCAAGGTGCACAGCAAAGCATTTACAAGCTGTGCTGTTAAAGGTCCTACTCTTACCATAATATCTGCACAGGCAGATCCTGGTGCGAAATCCGGCGGGTCTCTATGTAGCAGCAAGGATTCACCTGTGAAGACCTGATGACTAGATGGGAGCCTAAGCCAATAAAATCTGTAAGCTTCACAAGCAGAATAGCTGCAAACATTTACATTTGTATTTTTAAACCTGCAGTGTTTCCCGTCTCGCATTACTGCAAGCTGATTTTCCTTGCTGTACTGTGTGACACTCATTGAACTTCTCAGTTAAGACCTCGGCCAATAATTTCATAATGCAGTACAGCTGTGAAACAACAAAATTGCAGCAACATTTACAAGTGGTGCAGTACAAAGAAACTGGGTGCCGCAGTTGGGTTCGTTTCAAAGGTGGGTAGAAAATAATAAATGAAAGGAGTTTACTGGTCCCCCTTCTTACCCTCTTTGGATACATGTCTGTGTTACCAAACCTCTCTATGATTAGCTGTAATTTGCCAGGAATGGCACTCCCCACTAGTGACAGTGAGGAACAGAATAGCAAGGCTTGGTGCAAATCAGGATTGAGACTCATTGGCGGGGCTGTGCAGGTACGTCTACACACCCCGTGCAAGCAAGCGTCCCAGCTTGGGTCAACAGATCCAGGCTTGTAGGACTCCTACAGTAAAAACAGCCATGTAGACATTGCATCTTGGGCTGGAGCTCAGGCTCTGAAGCCTAGGGAGGGGCTGGGCTTCAGAGCCCGAATGGCAACTTCAAAGCACTCTCTGTGCAGCTATTTGTAGAGGGCTCGTGTGAGCCCTGCAAGCCCAAGTCTGTCAATCTGCACTAGGAGGCTCGATTCCATGGGCTGTGAGGAACAGTAAGGGTGGCGGCAGGTCTGGAGTGTGAGGCACTGTGTGTTGTGGTCCCAGCAAAGCAGAGCTGCAGTTCAGGATGGAGGTGCATTTGCAGAGCTGTGTGGGGCTGCAGGTAATGTCTGAAGTACAGGGGTAAAATGAGGAGTTAAGATGCTTGCACAGCATCTGTTGTTTGTTTGCACTGCAGTAGCACCTCGGAGCCCCAGTTACAGGCCAGGACCCTATTGTGCTGGATGCTGTACAAACACGGAGCAAAAAGATGCTGTGCCTGGCTTTAATCACACATTGGTGCCTCAGTTTAACAAACAGTAACATAAAAATGGACTAATTGGAGCCACTGGAGATTGTGGAGCTGCTTTTTACTTACTCTGGGCAACCGAGCAAAACGAAGAAACAACAATACCAAATACCGTCTTCAGCATTAGTAATACAAAACCTATTGGATTTAACTCATTTCATCCTCTTTTGCAGGATTTCTCAAAGTGGGGTCTGCGGACCGCTGGGGGTCCTCAAGGGTGCTCCAGGGGGTCCACGAGTCATGCCTGCTGTGTAAGCTCATCTATAGGGTTCTGATCTGATAGGCAAGGTCTGAGCACACTTATTAGATTGGGCTTCGAGAACACCCATCTTTCCCCAATTTGCGCATTGGTCTGGGACTTGGGCACCCATGCACCTGGCATGGGGCTGCAGTATGCATGTACACAGGCACTGAGGGAACTTTTACTGCGAACATTTAGGCATTGAGTGAGTGTAGATGCCTACAGGCTTCAGTATCAGCTGAGCAGGGTCTCTGTGAATCCCTCACTTACCCTGATGCACATCAGGAGCAAGTCCATAAATATCAGGCATAAGAGATATCAGAATTATCCCACAGATGGCTATACTTGAAGTTCTCTGCTCTAACCACTAGACAGACTTCCTTGAAGTTTTATGATTCATGTCTGTTCCATTTGCAAATTACTCTTGTAAATACTTTGTGAGTCAGCTGCTGTGCTTCCTCTCAGAATGTTGTGTCTATGAATGGATGTGAAAGAAGAATGTAATGGAATAAGGGTGCAAGAGGTGGTGGTAGTGTTCTCTGCCCCCACTGGTGCTTGTCTTCCAGTCCCTCATCCCTCAGCATCTACCCCCTAGACACAAGACTCAGAAAGTGACAGCAAAAGCCACTTAGCACTTTTAGACAAAGCTAGAGAATCAGGCTATTAAACTTCACCACCAACTGCTGTGAGACAGATAATGATATCCCCCCGCAGCCTTCCATTGAATGACACTTTCCATAAGATTCTATCAGGCACCACAACAATTACTTACCGTATTGCATATCTGACAAGAGATCACACATCAAATTTATGCCAGCTAATAATAACATAATCTCACTCTCCCCATTCCATTGAACCCAAGAGGGCAGCTTCTTTAAAGGGGACATGCATTTATATTAGTCCTGCCAATTCACAAGCTAATTCCTGATTCCTGCAGTTTTACTCTTGTGACCTCGGTTGTTAAGGATCAGTATACTAGGCCCATAGGGCCACGTCCAGACCCAGTGTAAAGAGGTGCAACGGCACTGCAATCAATTCGAGTTGCACCAGATTTGAATCTGCTTCCTACTGTCAGAGTTGATATTAATAAGCCTGACAAAAGACTTCATTCGCTGTGCAGTCATGTACACTGGTATGAAGCAAGCGGGAAATGCTACTGTATCAGAAAAGCAGTGTGTTACGCCCACTTTGCACTGGTGAAAATGACTGTGCAAGGTGCAGGGTAATGGTGAACAGGCCCAGAATCTCTGAGAGATGGCATCTGGGCCTGCAGTAGCTGAGACAATCCGCAGCAGAAATCCCGATGTAACTCACTAAGCCACTAACCCAGCTATAATTTGGTCAAGGTTAATGTCCCCACCTTGAACAACGTGCAGTGGGGCCTTTTAACTCAAGGAAGTCGGGACTTTGGTGTTACGTCTCAGCTGAGAGAAAGCTTTGCAAGTTCAAACAGCCTGTTGGGGTCAGGACTGTATTTGGAATAAAAGCACCAAGTATTCACTTGTTGGCACTACTCCTGCAGCATCTGGATTTCCCTCCATTCAAGGACTTCCCTGCCTAGGAGATGGAATAAGATGCTAATGCCTGTGTGATTTGCCTACAGGGCACAATGGGTGATTGTTTACTTTCTATTGACTCTGATGGAATCACGTACACTTTCCACCAGAGCATGGTATCATTCAATTCTGCTGTAAGAATCCTTCCCCCATCGTTTCTCAGACTCAGTAAGCTACTTGGCTCCAGCAACAGACTCATAAGCGGGATTGAGCTTGACACTAGAGGAGAGAGACTCCAACAATGGTAACAGGATGGATAAGCACCAGGAATGTAACTCATACAAGGCTCTAAATAACGTGTGTTTTCCTGTGCACACGTCACATAATCCCTCATGTACAGATTCCCCCCACCCTCCTTTCAGAGTCCATTCAGCCCTTTAAATGGCCTGAGACTCAATAGGCAGGCCCAACGCCTGTGCCCTCTTCTCCTAAGAAAGCTTCATAATCATATGCCTGAGCTTGTTGTCTGCAATTTCATCCATCTAAATGGGGATTTTAATAACAGGGTCTAGGTCTTGGTTGGCTTCCGCTCCTTTCTCCTCTGGTTGGGGCCACAGCTGCCTCATCACCTCGCCTTGGCTAAAGCACTTAACAGGCCATGGCCAGCTGAAATTTTATGCAGCTGGGCTCAAATAGGGGATGGAAATGGATTCAGAACAGTGACGAAAGTGCACTGCCTGAATCACAGACTCAGGGCAGGGAGGCAGGGTCATTGGCAGAAAGTACACAACAGAGCTATGTCTCTGTGTTCTAATAATAGCAGCATCCGAAGCGTGCCTAAGTACGGACAGCGGCATGCTCGTCAGCAGGAACAGACCCTATAACCTCCGGCACCCATCTCTACTGCGTTTCTAGCTCCATGGAGCGACTGTTATAGTTGCAGAGCCAGCCACTAGGGAGAGGTAGGATCACATCCGTGAAGCCACTGTTTTGGATTGTGCCTTTGTTTTACCTTTTCACTGCACCGAGCACAATGGGGTCCTGGTCCATGACTCAGGCATCTAGATGCTACGATAACACAGATATTAATAATAGTTCACATTTTTAAAGTGCCTTTCATCCCAAAGGCACCTAAAGCCCTTGGAAGACCTGAATGAAATGTACCTGCAGAGTCAGCACAAGGGCTATGCACTACACCAACGCCAAAGTGGTACTTACGTTGAATCTAGGCCTTGTGCCGGCCCTCTGCATGGGGTGACTTTCACCCATTCTCCATAGTGAGGTCAGTCACCTGCCAATGAAATGTAGCCACAGCTGGGGTGGAACACAGTAACTGCTTAACACCACACAGTGATGCCACACAATAGGGTTTTTTGGGGTGGGGGGGGGAGAGGAGGAAGGAAGCAGAGGATAACATTTCTGATTGACCCTGAACTTGGCCAGGGGACTGAGGCTAACACCCGGACTCTGGCTAAAAGTGCAATGAGATCACTGATGATTGCAGCTAGTCAGGACCTTGGGTTTAACGTCATCTGAAAGGCGGCATCGCCAGCAGTACGGTGCTGTTTCTGATGTACTTAAAAAAAAATCTGTTAGTTTTTGAGTCTTTACTTAGTTGCACGTCAAATTCTGTTTTGGCCTGCCTAATTATACTTTTACAGTTGACTTGCTAGAGTTTATAGTCCTTTCTATATTCCTCAGTAACTTCCAGTTTTTAAAGGATGCCTTTTTGCCTCTAATAGGGAGATCAGACAGCAAATGTGAAAAATTGGGATGGGGATGGAGGTTAATAGGAGCCTATATAAGAAAAAGACCCAAAAATTGGAACCGTCCCTATAAAATCAGGACATCTGGTTACCCTAGCCTCTAACCACTTCTTTTACTTTGTTGTTTAGGCAGGGTGGCACTTTTTTGGTCCTCTTACTATGTTTTTTAATTTGGGGTATACAATAGACCCTCAGAGTTACTAACACCTTGGAATGGAGGTTGTTCATAACTCCAAAAAAAACATTATGGTTGTTCTTTAAAAAGTTTACAACTGAACGTGTGCTTAATGCAGCTTTGAAACTTAACTGAGTGGAAGAAAATGCTGCTTTCACTTAATTTTTTTTTAGTAGTTTACATTTAAAACAGCACTGTACTGTATTTGCTTTTTTCTTGGGTGGCAGGTGGGAGGTCTTTGCTGCTGCCTGATTGTGTATTTCTCTTTCCAAATGAGGTGTGTGGTTGACTGGTCAGTTTTTGTAACTGGAATTTGTAACTCTGAGGTTCTACTGTACATTTAATTTGAGCCTCTATTATGGTGTTTTTTAAAAGTTTCCATGAAGCTTGCAGGCATTTCACTTTTGTGACTGTGCCTTTTAATTTCCGTTTAACTAGCTTCCTCATTTTTGTGTAGTTCATCCATTATTTTTAAGTGTTCTATTTTTATAGCCCTTCTAATCTCCCTGAGCATTTCAGCCACCATCACAATCCTGGTCAGGTGGTCGGTAGTATAGTCCTACTGCTATATTCTTACTATTCGAGCATGGAATTTCTATCCATAGAGATTCTATGGTACAGTTCGCAAACTCCACTTCTACAATGCTCTAAGCTGTTTTTGGACCTCGCATGCTCCTCATATTGGATGAGAACACATGCAGAGATGGGCATTGCTGCAGGCCTTCCTACAATAGCTTATGCAAATTTATGTTAATAGAATATTAGAGTTGGAAGAGACCTCAGGAGGTCATCTAGTCCAACCCCCTGCTCAAAGCAGGACCAACGCCCACTAAATCATCCCAGCCAGGGCTTTGTCAAGCCTGGCCTTAAAAGCCTCTAAGGATGGCGATTCCATCACCTCCCTAGGTAACCCATTCCAGTGCTTATAATGGGGCAGCAGTCTGCACTAACATAGGGAGACTCGGCTTTGTTTCCAGTCAGCCATGCCTTTCATACACTGTGCCTAAAGCCCCATAAGCTGCATCAGCCCTTATGAACTGAGCATTGCCATGGAGATCATTAACACAGGCCAGAAACCAGTGCAGCTTTCATACAGTCCCATTATTTTAAAAATCCCAAGAGGCCAATTAATGTGTAGGGGTGGCTAATTGCCATGGAAAATGCTAGTTCAGCACTTTCAGCCGTATCTCATTAAAAGGGAGGCCACACTCCTCCAAATAAGGATGGAATTCCTGTTCCCCTTTCCTATCCCTGGTCTAGTCTCACAGCTGAATCATGAGACACAGGGTTCCATGTGTTAATGCAATGACTCTCTGCTTGGCTCTTTGCTGTTGCATTTCTCCTGGCATTGGCTCTATCTCACACTTTTCAAAGAGCAGCCTCACACTTCTGGGACTCAGCCGCCTCAGAGTCATGTGTGCCGTAACTACACGCCACGCAGCAGCCAGAGCTTTCGTGAGAGAACAACATTCCTGTTCTTCCCTCCCTGAATGTAGTGCTACTGAAGGGAGCCTGACTGACAGCCCTAGGGATTGCAGTCCTGTATCCAGCCATGGACATGGTACAGCACAGGCAGGAACAACAGCCAGAAGGACAGCCCACTGGTTTGGGCACTAGCCTGGAGCTTGGGGGATCTGGGTTAAATTCCCGGCTTTATCACAGGCTCCCTGTGTGAAATTGGGCAAGTGTTGCTTAGGGATAGATCCACAAAGGGGACTTAGGCTCAGCGTTGCAGCATCTAGCTTTAGGCACCTTGGTGCGCAGTGGAACCACAAGCCCTGTGTGAGGAGCCCAGGTGCTCCATCTGAGGCATAGGGAGGGTTAGGCACTGAAGAACAGGGTCTACACAGTCTGCTTTTGTCCTAAGCCTCACCCATCAAAGGTGCCAAAGTCCAGGTCAGAGGTCCAGGCCTGTCCTCACTTGTGATTCCCAGCCATGAACTCCCTCCTGGAGGCAGGTGCCTAAGACAGATCTGCCCTTTCTCAAGAAAAGTGGTGGCGGTGTCGTTATAAGGGAGTCTCTTCTGGGAAAAGCCCCATCTACTGAGCCAGCCATTTAGCACCACTTATGGCAGGGAGGGAGGTTGTGTGTGACATGATGCTTGCTGGCTAGGATGGGAAGGGCTTTCAGTCACTGTCAGAGCTGGGCTGCTGGCAGCCTGTGGGCATAGGCTGAATTGCTCAGTGTTGGAGCGGAAGAGACAAAGACCAGTCTGAGGTCAGTCCAGGTCACACTGCAGAGGCAGAGTCCATTATCATGCTGAAAGTGTGAGGCAAGAATCAGAGTCAGGCCAGGCTGAGGTCTTGCACCGGGGTCGGCAGTGGTCCTAAGTCAAAGACAATAAACCAATGTCAGGGTCAGGAGCTAGGCCAAGGTCGAGGTCGAGAATCTAAGATCCATGCAACGAAGGGTCTAGGGCAAAAGCACACTGGAGGTCTGCATTGCTCAGCCTGCTCCCAGAAATGGCTTCTTGGTTTATATAAAGAGCGCCAGCCAATCAGGGAATCACAGAGGGCTGTCACTCATGCCATTTAGGGTGGGACTTCCTGCAGGGCTTAGCCTCTCTGGACTTCTTGGTGACCAGCTTGCCCCTGGTGCTGAAAGGAAACAGCATCTGCCTCAGACTACACAGTCCCTGGTTCTAGGCCCATGGGTTCTTACAACCACTCCCACCCAGCAGCCTGGTGTGAAAGGCCCAGTAGCTGGGTGGGAGGGAAGGATAGCTAAGTGGTTTGAGCATTGGCCTGCTAAACCCTGGGTTGTGAGTTCAGTCCTTTAGGGGGGCCTTTTAAGGATCTGGGCAAAAACCTGTCAGGGACAGTATTTGATCTTACTGTGAAGGCAGGGGACTGGACTCAATGACCTTTCAAGGTCCCTTCCAGTTCTATGAGATAGGTATAGCTCCATTATATATAAAAAGCCTGTCTCTACCATCCTCTGCATCTCCTCACCCAACAGCAGGGCTATGTGGAGAATGACTCTGGTTTTAATTGAAATTCTCTGTCTCTTACACACACAAACACACACACCCTGTCTGGGCTTGGGCATGCTAAATCCTGAGCATCTCTAACTCTCAGTGAAGGGGTGCTCAGCACTCCCACAAAGTGCTCAGCCCCCCTCCAACATTGTTATCATCCCTTCTGTGCCATGGAGATAACTGCTATTGACCAGCTTTCTCAGGCGTTCCCGGAGAGAAAGATAATTAGCAATCAGCTTTCCTTTGAGATTGTGATCAGTTGTAGCTACCACATTGAGATGTTGAGATTAAGTGAATGGGCTGCCTGATCAATACGAGTCAGACTCTCAATGAATGCTCTGGAATGAAGCTTTCCTTCCAGGTACCATCCTCACAGACACAGGTAAAAGAGCCACAGCAGGGTTGGGAGGTGGAGAACACATTTCAGCACCACGGAGAGCAGAAGTTTACATTAAGGGCCTGCCTACACTGCAGTTAAAAACCTGCAACTGGCTGGTGATAGCTGACTCTGGCTCACAGGGCTTGGGCTAAGGGGCTCTTTAAGGACTTAGGCTGGGGCTGGGCTCTAGGACCCTGTGAGATGGGAGGGTCTACACTGCAATCAGACACCCATGGGTGGCCTGTGCCAACTGACTCATGGGGCTGTTCCATTGCAGTGTAAATGTTTGGGCTCAAGCTGCAGCCTGATCTCTGGGACATACTCTAAGAGGGCCAACACATACTAATGTGCTTTCACCCATTCCTTCCTTCCTTGTGTTAAAAAGCCCCTCTTCCTAGCTCTAGGAGTCTGTAAAATCTTTTAAAGCAACTGACCACTTTCCTATTTCTCAACTTTCAGAATGCCCAAGAACGTAACTCACCTCCCACATCTGCTTGTCCAGCATCCCCCAAAGCGCCAGACCTGCTTCCAAGCTTTGGAAAATAGGCAGGCCCCTCGGAGGAGCTAACTCTCTGTTGTGCTCTGGCCCCTTGGCACCAGGGGAGGAAATGGCTTGTGTAAGGGGTCCCCCCACCAACATAGAGTGATCAGAATGGCCTAATAGCAGGTCCCTTCCCAGCCCCCAGCACATAGGACATGCTGGGAGGCAGTGAGGAAGAAGGTCAGGGGCAAGCCAGGAGTGGGAAGAAGGGGAACATGGGCTGGGGGCTGCTGTACTGCAGCTGTTCTCTGCTTCCCACAGCCCTTGGAGTACCATGGGAAGCAGAGCAGCCCTGGGCCTGGACTGATTTACACTGGGGGCTGGACCGGCCCCTAATATGGGGAAACAAAGGTGGAGTAAAACCTTCCCACTCTGCTCCTGCACTGGGCACAGGGATGGAGCTCTTGGGAAATATGCCCTGAAGGTCATCAAAGCCAGACCATATCAGACAGGAGCAGAGAGTGAATTGAATTGTCCAAGATGCCCATGGAGCACACTCTTCTGCCAGTCCACTCTCCCATTTAAGCCTGGGGACTGTAAGTTTGAGCACCTCTGCTGATCAGAACAGGAGCGGCAATACATTGGGAGAGATGCAGTTTCTGGGGTAGGCTGGTCCTGGGCTGGTTAGGTCTTTATGGGTCAAAGCCAATACTGCAAATGCAACTGAAAACAGATCAGAGGCCAGTACAGAGTACAGCACACCAGTGTCCTGTGCTCTGACCATGCAGCTTCTGCAGGCGGCTACATCCAGTACCCACTCAAGTCTCTCTTCCTCTTGACTGGGATTTTTTCTAAGGCTGCACAGTTCCCTGTCTTACACAGCAATATTCCCAGCAAGCCAGACTGCCTAAACAGGCCAGCGTCTGCGCTTTGCTTTCTCTCCAATGGTTATGAGCAGCTGTAATTGCCAGTTATGTTATCACCTGGCTCTTTCTATGCAAGCATATTTATTCTTAAGGTGAAAGAATTACAAAGAAAGCATATTAAAACAATAAAAGAACCTGCACATGTGCTAAAAAGACCATCCCAGCTCCAACCCCAGGCTCTGGGAGGAGTCAGTCCTTCAAAACCTACAACTGGGTTTTTGTCATGGTTACACATTCATAACTGTCTTGGATCCAGAGCCACAAGCAAAGCTGGGAAATTCAGGCATTTCTTTATACACCTTGGGCCTTTAATCTTGTCTCCAGGAGCAGGTAATCAGCTAACAATGACCACCCACTGGCCACTCCTCAGAGTGTAGCTTGAAAAGGCTGGGTTTTTGCATAACCAGAGGTGGTAAATTTGCGTTAACCTCCCCCTAGGGAATCCCCAGGAAAGCCACTTAACATTTATTGTTCCTAAAGTTCATATTTGTCTGGCACATTGTCAATCTAGTCCTTTGAACTCCAAGACATCACATCACATCTGCCTCCCTTAGAGAGGTTGTGTACAATCCTGGCTCACCATAATACATAACCTTTGCATTCAATGCAATAGACTTGATTCAGTAAGGTTTTTCAGGGATATTGCAGGAAATTGCCATATGTATCACAGCTTTAATCTACTTAGTGCGGGTAGAAATAGTATTGATGATGCGGCGGCATATACTTCAGTGTGGGCTAGCAACCCAAGTATATACCTCGGGTCCCCAGCGGAACTATACTGGGATAGATAGCTTGTGCTGAAGCCAGTGCCATCTTCAGTACTACTGTTCCCCATGCTAGCTAGACTAAAGCTAGTGCAGATGTGTCTGCCTGCAGTATAATTACACCATAATTTGCGATGTAGATGTAACCTCATAAATGCCTTGGGGCAGGGACCATCATTTTATTTGTGTTTGTACAGTGCCTAACACAATGGATCTTGGTCCATTAGGACTCCTAGGTGCTACAGTAATACAAATAATAATGTCACCACCCAGTGATACTGGTGCATGGAGAAAGGGCCATTCAGATTCAGTAGCATTTCATACCCACTTTGCACTAGCGTCAATGACTACATAAGGTACAAGGCAATGATGAATTGAGCCCCAAAATATTTCAGCATGATCCAGTGATGCTATGGGTTGAAGTTCTTGTTTAACAGAAATGTCTGTGTTAATTTCAAGTCCACTTGACTCAGGGAGAAATTGCTTCAGGGTTATTAAAATGGGTCCTAAAAATGATCAGTAGAAAAATAAGAATGATAAAAATCAGAGATTTTATTCAACCTTTATTTAACACCCAAAAAATTCTTCCTATTTGGGGTTCCCCCCATCAAATTCACCTATCCAGGCAATGTGAGATCACACACAACTCTGACGCAGTCATTATTATTGCTCTTGGTTCCAATGCAAAACCCACACAATTGAGTGACTGACTGCAGCTTTACAGAGAAGAATTCTCATTGATTGGCCTGATTTTGATCTCATCTACCTTGGTTTCTGATGAGCCAGGATGCCCAAAGATGAAGACCTGTGGTCCTTTAGAAATGGAAAATTCTGGATCATGGTCTCCTTTACATCTAAAAAAACTCTGAGTCACAAAAAAGTTATGCAATGCTTTTTAATTGCTTCCAAAAATGTCTTAATTGGCCAGAGTTTAAAATTCTGTATGCACGACTTTGATTTATTTTATTTTTATTTCTCTAGCCTTTCACATTAAAACATTCTCAGCAAAACTCACCTATTGAGGCTCTAGGTGCATTGCTATCAATTAGAAATGCAAATACTACTACAGACCCAGCAACTGCCTCAAAGTCAAGAAGAAAGCAGAAACCATCTCAACCTTAGATACCGCCACACAGATCCCAGGCTTCACTGTGTAAGCTTCTTGCCAGGTGGCGACAGCAGTAACAGGGGCCAAGCTCAATATCTAGGGGTTCCTCTTAAAATTACAAAACAAAACAGGCTGAAGCTCCCACCCAGAAATCTGGGAAAAATTACCCTCGGTACCTCTAATAGGCAATACTTCCCCCTCGCAAGCACTGAGTCTGTGTATAACAAAAAGAACATTTTTATTAAGATACAAGGGAACACAGCATTAATTTTGGAAAACACAGCATCAGTGGCTCAGAAGTATTCAAACAATAAGTGAAACACCCACCTGGTGCTATCTTGGGCAGTAGTCTTTTACCTCAGTTTCCCACCTTATGGTGTGAAAGGCCAGTGGACAAATGTCCCTTTAATACTCCACTCCTCCTTTCCCTCTGCTGCACCCTATGCAAAGTTCATTGTCCAAGGTCACTGTTTCACTTCCTTAAAGAAGTCCCACAATCCAAGGGTGCATTCAGGGGAGTTCACCTCCAGTCCCTGCAGCTGGTTGTGATTGATGCCATCGTGCAGTTGCCTCTCTTGGTGCTTTTCAGCCTCTCAATTCTTCCTGTGCCACCTCTGCTACTGCCAACTGCAGATGCCCTGCTTGCATCCCTGGTCTGGTCCAATCCCACAGCACCATAACTAGCTAGCCCAGCAATTCCACATCCCCAGGAATTGCTGGGTAAAGGACCTCTCTGGTGCTAGTACTGCTGCTACAACATCTTTCACCATATTGCCTTTAGCTGCCATGCTGTGTTCTGAGGTTCCACCACTTGGCCCAGTTCTTAGTGATTTCAGGTCAAGCCATTTCATTGGGTAGTGGAGAACCACACTACAGTTGCTTCTTTTGCATTTGCTTCTACCACACTGTCTCTACACCACCTCTAAAGCTCAAACCCATAGATCAGCTTATTGGTGATTTCAGCTCTACTAGTTGGTGGGAAGAAACATGAATCTTAGTTGAGGCTAATCACTGGGGAAGAAGGTCAAATAGCATCTAGAATCCTTAAACAGAGTCCTCTTCACCAGCTACCAACTTCTACAGACACATTCTCTGTTGCTCACTTGAAATTGGCTCACTACCCAACACTTAGCAACTGACATTACAGGTATGGTGACCCCCCCATTAAGCCTATTAAGTGCAGTTCTACTTCCCTCTAGTCATTCAAGAAGAAGAATAACATTTCATTACCCCTGCATCCAAGGTTTAAGTGAATTTTAACCCAAAATGGCTAAAATTGATCACCTTGGCAAAGTAGGTGTGTCTATCCAAATAAGATCTGTTCAAGAGGGCTTTCTCTCCAGTTTACCAATAGTTGGCAGTAGAGAGCTCCTTCAGATCACTGGCTTACAAACACATTCCACCCTCTCCTAAGAGACTTGCTTTGCAGCATGTTCGGAGGGTCAGCAGACCTGGCTATTTCTGATGGGGGGCGGGGAATTCCAAAGCCGATAGCCCCTCCCAGAGCACACACGGCCACCAATATCTCCTCCTTTATACTGACAGGATTCCAGCTTGTGTATGCCTGTTGATCACTAGCTGGGGTGAGAGGTGGTCTCTCATGTAGGCCGGTTCCCAGCTGCTTAGGATTTTATAGGTCAAAACCAACACCTTAAACTCCATCTGGAAACCCGCAGGCCAATCTAACCACTAACACCCATCATTCTTTACTGACATGCTTAGGTGTTTACAGAATCAGGGCCTGAGTTTTAGTGGGGACCCAACAAGTGGGAATTACAAACAGGAGGGATTAGAGTGGGTGAGGAAGGACACTCAGGCAGTGACTGAGTTCAGACATGTCCGCATCTTCATGCTTCAGTTTTTATTTATTTTTTTAACCTCAGTGTAAACATAATGGCTCACTTGCTGCAGGTGAAATGTCTGATCTCTAAAGTCCTATGGCTTTGTTTGAAACGAGCTAATGTAATAGATTTGTGGCTCTAGTAATAAAAAAGGGCTTTACTCCACCTCAAAATAAATAGGCACATAGAAAGTGCCAGGCCGCATCAAACCAGTAGCCTACCAAGGCCAACATCCTGTCTCTGATGGCAGCCAGCACAGGAGGAAGGGTTGCTTTGTGGTTAAGGGCTTGGGTATTTAGAACCACTTCCTGGTTCTGCCACAGACTCCATGTGTGACCTTGGGTATGTCACATAAGCTCTCTGTGCCTCAGTTCCCCAGCTGTCAAGTGGGGATAATGCTATTTCCTCTTTTGCCTTGTCTATTTATCTTCTCTTGTCTTCAGGGCAAGGACTGTCTCATACTTATAGCAACTAGAGGGTTGGGGCCAGGATCTTGGAAGACATTCCTAGGTGCATACTCAGTAGTAATCAAATGCATGATGGCTAGCAGCATAGCTGGCTCTGTCCCTCAAGATCTTACTAGGTACCTTGTGCACAAAGAGCAGCACTTCTGCATCTGGGAGGTGCTTACAGGAACAGAGAAAGTGTATAGTAAAATCAAAGAACTGCATTAAGGGAAGAGGTTATCAAGGCCTCATTAAAAGGTGAAATCACAGGACGATGATTCCATCTGCACCCTACCAGCAAGTGATTAACTCAGTCTCACGTGTCCGCCCATGGCATGAGGACACAACTGGAGCTGCCACGCTGATGAAGAGGTCAGGTGAGGATTCACAAAGCCCCGTTGGGACCAAGCAGCATGTGTCAGTAGTGAAATCAAAAGGGAAGGATAATTAAGGAACATAGCATCATATTTCAATCAGGAAGTTTGTTTATTTCATTCTGAGGTTTTCATTTCTTCCCTGAGGTTTGTATGTTACTTTTCCAGCCCTGTAGCACATTGGGACTGGTGATTCATCCCTTCTCAGAAGAAAGTAATGTTGCGATAACTGGGCCTACACATTAACCCTACCTGTGAGCTCAACTGTCAAAAATGAGTGCAGGTTTATAAAATGTCACAATAATCTATAACAACAAACATTGATGAGAAAAGGTGCAAAAAGGAGACGGACTTAATTAGTTCAAACAAAAAGAGCTCATGATATGAACTCAAGGACTGTGTTAAGATCATGCCTAATAATCAAGAGAAGTGTGGGACCGAAAATCAGTAAACCAAAATTGGTGTGTTGGAAATTAGGCCTAATTGGTGGACAAAGTCCTGAGGGGATGGGCTGTTCCACCCAGCAGTCCCTTTTGGGGTCCTTACAAAAAAAAGACGGGTGGGGGGGGGGAATATGGACAGATGGAGGCAAATACTAGCTGACCAAAGATGAAAGAAAAGGCAGGAGCGAGAGCACTGAGCTGTTTAGGCCATTGCTTTTAGTTGCCTTGCTGGTGACAGGCTTACAACTGTGTTGTAAAATACAGTCTTGGCTGGCTAAGCCAGACTCTTACTGGACAGAAATTAAAAAAGAGGGGAATAGGAAAGAGAAGAAATGAGGTGGGGAAGGAAAAGGACACAAAGGTTGGAGGAGAGGTGTGAGACAAAGTCTCGCATCCCAGGTGGTATTCAAGATTTAGCCAAAGCCAGCGGAGGTGGTGATATCATCTGGGTCCCTTTCTCTCATCTTGCTCTGGTCAGGTCATATCTCAGATTCAAAACAACAGAAGTTCAGGGTCCCAGGAGATGGTGGAGGTGGCATCCATCCCCCGTAGTCCTGTGATTCATTACTTAACCTCATGGGGTTGATTGGTCACTTCATTCTTCCAGTTTTGCTCCATTGTACTGTCAGGCTTCCTTTGCTGTTTCTGACTAGGGTTTTGGCGCTACAGTTTCAGCACCATGCAGTGGAGAGTAGGAAATTGCTCATCGGCACAGAACCACCTGCTGGGTGCTCAGGAATTCGATTTGGCTTCATGCCTCCTTTCACAGATAGGTTTGCTAATGATGTGACAAAATGGATTCATGTACGCATTTGGCCTGATCTCTGCACAGAAAGAGGGAAACATTTGCTAAGGCCCCACCACCAAGGTGCTAAGCCAAAACTCTGTGCTTCAAATGCTGCAGGCAAATTCCACCTCCCCTTATGTCTTTCAATGTGGGATCACCCTCCCCTTAAATCATGCTTCTTCTGAGAAACCCTCAAAACTGGGCTTCCCCTTCCCCAGTACAGCCTCCCTTATCTGAAATGTTGCTCTTTATTTTGTCTGGTCTGTCCTAAACTGTAAGGATACTACTTTATTTTGTATTTTTTAGTGTCATTTAGATGTACAGTGCTGTTAGTGTTTATTATTACAGATGCTTCCCAAGTTACTTAAACCTGATGTACGCAAATCCGAACTTACAGGAAAAGTTCTGAAAGCTAGAAATAGGAGGGTGTTTGGGGGTTTTTTGCGTAATGGTCAGAGATACATTTCCGATTTACGCAAAATACGAGTTACGCAAGGCGTTCTGGAACAGAACAATTGCATAAGTCAGGGAGTGTCTGGAATAATAATACTGGGCATGGTTGACGTCCACAGTGTAGTCTGCAAGGCAGCCATGAAGATATATTAGCACTGTGAATTCTGAATGGACTTACTGAGTGAACTGTCAGTCAAGAATAAAATTTACTGTTGATTAGGGTGCTCTACAGAGAATCTCTGCTCACTGAGCCATACAGTCTACAGTAGCAGCAAGTATTAAGTAAAAGTATTTTTATTATAAGAAATTGGGCAAAGCCTCTATTGCTTTTTATAAGATGCTACAGCAGAAATTTTTACAATCTAAGTTGTGTGTTGGTTCAGTTTTCAGAAGGCTCCCATTTTCCATGCCTGGCATCACTGTGGTCCCTGGCAGCTGGGAGGAGCAGCTGCAAAAAAAATCTTCTTTTTCTAGTGATGGTCCCGATTGTATTTCACTGAGGGTTTATGCCTGTGTGTCACATGTTCGGAGCTGGAGATTTTGAAAGTTGTAGGGTCTGTTGGTCCACACGTGCACCCTAGGCTCGTTTCATGGTTTTGTCCAAGGTAGTAAAGAGCAGGATGGACTGTCTCCAGTTCCTTCTCACCATTCCATGGTCCAGGTCAGAACTATTACTGTCCTCTTGCATATGACACACTTTAAAAAACATAGTGTTGTATATAGTTAGGCTTAGAATTTTTTACTGTTTACACAGTAGCATTGGTACTTACTAGGTTTAGGAGTAGAATTGGGGCTCTTTTTTGGGACGGGGGCTGTTTCTAAGTAAACACCCCCTCTATGCCACCCCTGTACCCATGCACTGGTACTGGACTGTGCCGAAGATCCCAGGTTTTAAAATTTGAGCCTCCTGCTTGCATTCCCTCTTGGAACATCAACACTGCCTCTACTGCTTGGGAGAAGCCCACATTTCATCCAAGTGCAGTATTTGCCAGTCCTTCCCCAGCCATACCAGAGGAAGCCGGGTTCTCTTCCTCTAGAAGCATCTCATGGAGGTCACCATGAAACCTCATTCAGACCAGGTTGGACAATCCCCCTTGTGCATCAGCCTGAGGTAGCTAGGAGTACGCCTCCAGCTATGGAGTCTGAGTCCAGCGCCAGCAGTACCACCACTATGGATCCCGTGCCAGGACCCAGTCGGGAGGCAAGGAAGCATGCACATAAGCATGGCAGTAAGTAAGGAGAGGTTCCTTCCAGGAATTCCATATGTGGGGAGTGAGCACAGTCTAAAGGGCACAAGCATGAAAAGAGACCCCAGAAACCAACTGGTCCATCGGTACCGGGTACTGACCAACACACACTGTCAACACTGGCATTTCTCCGAGCTCGAGAGCCATCCACTCCAGGGAAGACCATTACTCTCATATCAGTTCCATGGACTGAAAGAGTAGCCTTGATTCCAAGGAGGTCAGGAAAAGTGCCAGAGCCCCGGGAAATGTTTGCACTCAGAGAGCTGGGGTCTCTACACCTTCTGGGACCCTCTCCTTCCAGGAAGACTTTATATGCTGTTCAGGGCATGCCATAACTGAGCTGCTGCCAATGTACATGCTTCTGATGGCTTCAATGGTACCGCCGATGGAACTGGTCTCTGAATTTTCACCTTCAGAGGAATTGGGGATGAGAGTCAGGGGCTGTCCATACCTTCCCGCCACTACAAGTACCAATGGAGGCCTTCTACATTGTTGCAGTACCCTCCATTCCAGTTGCCCTAGAGTCACTGGTTTCCTGCACCGTGGGGCCCACTACAACACCCTCCAGATCTGTCATGCTGGACCTATTGGGAATCCTGGCCCCTATATCCACCCTCAGAACCCATCTGTTCTGCCAGAGAAATGTTGCCTATATCACCAAGTCGGGGTGCCCTTGAGTAGACGCTTGGAACCGATGATGGAGGAAGAGCTGCTCAGTCCAGCTCTGCTGGTACCCCCAAAGCAGGAGAGATTTCCATCATCACCACCTGATGCAGCAGTGGCTTTGGCATCTCTCCCATCCCCTGATGACTACTGCCAATTCCAGGATCTTCTGCACAGAGTGGCAGGAGGGCTGCACATTCCCCTGGAGGAGATCCAAGACACTCAGCAAAAGCTGCTGGGCATACTTCATGCATCAGTGCTGGGTAGAGTTGCTCAGCCAATCAATGATGCCAACCTCAAGCCAGCTGGGATGGTTGGGCATATGCTGGCCACATGTACACCCACCTCCAAGGAGGCAGAGAAAAATTGTTAGGTACCAGCCAAGGAGTCTGAGTTTCTTGTATCACTCCCCACCCAATTCACTTGTGGTCCAGGCAGTGATGAAACAGGCTAGACAACAGCACCCACGCTCCATCCCATCTGACAGAGAAGGCAACTAACTGGACCTTTTGGGCTGTGAGGTCTTCGCCTCAATCAGCTTTCAATTCAGGACTTCAAATTATCAGGCATTACTTGTGTGACACTGGTAGACCAACCAACTTGTATATAACCCATAACAACTTAACAAGAGGCATCACAATTGTATCAGGACAATTCACTTGTATGTGAATGTCAAACAGATGTACTAGACCAGGAATAACCAACCCATTCATTTGTAGTAACAGAAATCAAGGATAGATGCTAAGTGTATTTGTCCATGTTTACCTGTGTCTTGTTAAAACTTTAACAATGTAACCAAATTAGCTTGTAGATGTTAATTCCCTTTCATGTCTTAATTGCCTTATATTATGTGTATGTGATTGTAGTCAGTAAACCTTAAGATCAAAGATGTGAGACACCGCAGGAAACTAATAATATCTACATTGTCTTCAGCTTAACTATCTCTGTTATAATTAAAAGCAGCAAAGAATCCTGTGGCACCTTATAGACTAACAGACGTTTTGGAGCATGAGCTTTCGTGGGTGAATACCCACTTCTTCAGATGCATGTGGTGGAAATATCCAGGGGCAGGTATATATATGCTAGCAAGCAAGCTAGAGATAATGAGGTCAGTTCAATCAGGGAGGATGAGGCCCTGTTCTAGCAGTTGAGGTGTGAAAACCAAGAGAGGAGAAACTGGTTCTGTAGTTGGCAAGCCATTCACAGTCTTTGTTCAATCCTGAGCTGATGGTGTCAAATTTGCAGAAACCAGTTTCTCCTCTCTTGGTTTTCACACCTCTACTGCTAGAACAGGGCCTCATCCTCCCTGATTGAACTGACCTCGTTATCTCTAGCTTGCTTGCTAGCATATATATACCTGCCCCTGGATATTTCCACCACATGCATCTGAAGAGGTGGGTATTCACCCACGAAAGCTCATGCTCCAAAACGTCTGTTAGTCTATAAGGTGCCACAGGATTCTTTGCTGCTTTTACAGATCCAGACTAACATGGCTACCCCTCTGTTATAATTAAGGCTGTGAGTCTGTCACAGAGGTCATGGAAATCACGGATTCTGTGACTTTCTGTAACCTCCATGACTTTTGCAGTGACTGGTCTTGGATCAGAGGCTGCCCGGCTCAGGGGGGCTCAGGGCTAGGGGCAGGGGGTTGGGAGTGCAGGGGAGTGCTTACCTCGTGGTGAGAGGCTCCCCGGCTCCCACTGGCATGGCTCCCCTGCAGCTACTAGGCGGCGGAGGGGCAGGAGGTCTCTGCACTATGTGCTGCCCATGCCCACAGCCCCCCCCCCACAGCTCCTAGTGTCTGCAGTCCTGGGTCGGGCACCACCACATGCTTCCTCTCTCCCTCGCAGTACCCATGTAGGTTCCATGCCATCTCCCCTAGCACCCGTGGTGCCCCCGAACCACCTCCCAGAGCATCCATGGCCCCCAGCCCTAGTTTTAGTCAGGGTGGGTATTTTTAGTAAAAGTCATGGACAGGTCACGGGCCCATGAATTTTTGTTTCCGGCCCATGATCTGTCCATGACTTTTACTAAAAATACCTGTGACTAAAACATAGCCTTAGTTATAATGAATGACCTGCTGTTGTTTTGTAGTGTAATTAGTTTACCTGTTTATGCACAGGAAATAGAAAATTAACTTCAAAGCAAATGTCCACAACTATCTGCATTGCCTAGTCTTCCACGGAGGAGAGCCCTGCTGTGAAAATTTCTGTGAGAAGGCTTGTTAGCCTGCTGGAGAGCTATGAAAGAGAAACCTCGGGCTTGATCCTTTCATCTCTAGTCTGATGAACTTTGAACAGGGAAAGCGTAAGTGTAGGACTGAGATCTTTCAAACAGTTACTTGGAATACCCTGGAATATGCATAGAAAGACTCTATCAGACTCTACATCTAAACTGCATTTGTATTTGAACCTTCTCTGATGATTCCAGAGAGGCTGTTATAAACCAGCAGCTATAACGGGGGTGGCCAAACCGCAGCTTGTGAGCCGCATGCGGATCTTTACAGTTAATGTGCAGCTCGTGGAGTGCCCCACGCGTTTGGGGAAGCTCAGGACTTCTGCTCTGCAGCAGGATGGCGGGGCTAGGGTTTCTGCCGAGCAGGGAGGCACCTGCCAAGTCTCGGGGCTTCAGCGGGAGCAGGGCTTGAGCTATGAGCCCTGGCAGCTGCACCTGGCAGGGCTGAAGCCTCGAGACCCCCAAACCCCCCAGGGCAGAAGCCCCTAGTCCCACCACCCCACCGCAGGGCTGACGCCCCAGCCCCATCAGGCACACCCCAGCTCCTGAACTGCTGAAGATTGTCCCATGTGCCTCAAAGGTCAGTAAGTTTCGCCATCCTTGAGCTATAACATCACTGCTTTGATCCTGATCTATGATCACTGAAAGTCGCTTGTATGTATGATTCCTTAACCATTAATATTGCTCTTCTTTTTATTAATAACTAGTTAGTTAGTTTACTAAGAATTGGCTGACAGGGTGATATTTGGGTGAGATCTGAGATTCATATTGACCTGAGGTTAAGTGTCTGATCCTTTGGGATTGGTAGAACTGTAAGTATGGTGAACAGGATTTTCAGTAATCCCTCACACTATTAGACTTGGTTGTCTAGCTGGGAGCCAAGGGTTGGAATGCCTTAAGGGGACAGTGTTTGGCTTCTTGTTAACCAGTGTGGTACCATAGAAGCTCTTTTGTTACTGGTTTGGTGAATCTAATTATAAAATAAATCTCCAGTTTTGGGGACTGTCTGCCCTATTTCTTGCAATCTGCTCTGAATGCAGCATTCTTAGTGTGACCCATCCAGGCACCTGGTCACAACTTACCAATTACGATTTCCAGAATTACAGCAAATTAAAGGACTTTGCTGAAAAATTGCCACAAGACTGGGCCCGCTTCCATGCAATAATAGAAGAGCGGAAGCTTGTAGCAAGAACATCATTTCCTTCAGTGATGGAGGCGGCAGATACCTCATTGTGCTCTGTGGCCACGGATATAGTCATGCGAAGGAAGTCATGGCTGCATTCCTCTGGTTTTCCCACAGAGGTACAAAATACCATCAAAGACCTCCCTTTTGATGAATCTCATCTTTTCAGCTAGAAAATGGATGATTCCCTCCAGACCCTCAAGGATTCGAGAGCTACACTTCGTTCCTTGGATATTTACAAATCTGTGCCGAAGCATAAATTCTACTGCCTGTCACCCAGACAGCATTACAGAACCTCTTAGTTTTTCCATCAGAGGCTTTACAAACCACCACGGAAGCATCAAAAGACTCAAAGATCTCATCCTCAGGGTCCATCCTCCCAACCTTCTTCCTCCTCCCAGATACAACCTCCATAGAAGAGACATTTATGAGGAACCCTAGAGAGCCATCAGCCACCTTGCCTGCAGCCGTAAAACCACACCACCCTCTTCAGGGGCATCTAACACTCTTCTTACCAGCTTGGAATGCAATAACAACAGACAAGTAGGTAATAAATGTCATCCACTATGGCTGTACGATCAAGTTCATAACTACCTAATCCACAACCCCCTCCCCAATCCCTCCTCAGGGATCACTCTTACAACAGCATCCTTGCCCGAGAGATGGACTCTTTACTACAATGAAGGGCGATAGAGCAGGTTCCTCCAGATTATCAAGGGACAGGATTCTATTCAACTTACTTCCTGATACCCAAAAAGAAAGCAGATGGAGACCGATTCTGAACCTCCACCGTCTCACCCGCTTCATCCACAAACCCAAGTTTTGTATGGTCATGTTAGCAGTGAGCATCCAATCATAGAAAAAGTCATGTGGTGCATGGCTCTCAATATTCAGGATGTTTATTTTCACATAAAAAGTGACAAGGAGTCCTGTGGCACCTTATAGACTAACAGAATATTGGAGCATAAGGGCATGCATCTGATGAAGTGGGTATTCACCACGAAAGCTCATGCTCCAATGCCTCTGTTAGTCTATAAGGTGCCACAGGCCTCCTTGTCAGTTTTTACAGATCCAGACTAACACGGCTACCCCTCTGATATTTTCACATAGACATTCATCCGGTCCACAGATGGTTTCTGAGGTTCACGATTGGCCCGCAGCATTTTCAATACTGGCTCATGGCATTCAGACCCACCACTTCTCCCAGGGTCTTCACCAAGGTATTTTCCATTGTGGCGGCCCCCTCATGCGTTATGGGGTCCTGGTATTCCCCATCTTGATGACTGGCTCTCAGCAGCACAGTTCAGAGAGGAGGCTCAGCTTTCAACCTCCATGTTGCTTGGACTTCTTTTTTCCCTCGGAGTCAGCATCACTGTCAAAAAAATCAACCTTATACCACACACAGAGATAGCAAAAGGCACATCCTTGACACTATGGTGACCGCTCTGCCAAAGGTCAAGTCCCTGCTTCAAAGCATGCGGCACGAGAGCATCACAATGAAACAGATGTACGAATTTTTTAACGTGGTCAAAACAGCATCTTTTCCCCTAATATTGTTCTGAGAAATAGCTGTACTGTTTTAGTTGAAACTCCCTAGGAAAGTTCAGACTGAGGCAGAAACCAGCGTGGAAAATATCAACGCAAAAGGTTTAAGTTTGGAATAGATATAGGCAGCTGAAAACATGGTCTTATACAGGGCCGGCGCTTCCATTTAGGCGGTCTAGGCAATCGCCTAGGGCACCAGGATTATTGGGGGTCAGCATTTTGCCGGGGGGGGTGGGGGCCGCAGGCGGCTTCTGTGGACCTGCCGCAGTCGTGCCTGCAGAGGGTCCTCTGGTGCCGCGGCTCCAGTGGAGCTGCCGCAGGCATTCCTGCGGACGGTCCACTGCTCCCGCGGCTCCAGTGGACCTCCCGCAGGCACGGCTGTGGCAGCTCCACCGGAGCCGTAGACCAGCGGACCCTCTCCTCAGGCACAACTGTGGCAGGTCCACCGGAGCCACGGGGCCAGCGCGCGGGGCGGCGAAATGGCTGTGCGCCTAGGGCGCTAAAAACACTAGCGCCGGTCCTGGTCTTATAATATAAAATGTCAGGCAACTTAACTATAGGTGTTGCTCCCTGCACCACCTATAATCTTATGGTAGCATCTAGGAGGACAGTTACACTGAACACTTCTTATGGCAGTATGCAGCGTACATACACTGCACGCCCCCCAGCATGGGTATACATAGAAGGGAGGCACTGCTTAGGCCAGTAGGGGAAGGACAGACCTGAAAGCTCTTTACGCACCTAAGTACCTCCCCTGTCTACCCTGCTATTTTTTGCAGTGCAGTGTCCTGCTGCTTCCCTGCTGCCAGAGCCTTTCCCTCCTGCCTCCTCCTTTCACTGACACATAGCTACACACTGCAGCGTGAACGCTGCTCCAGGCCATGGGAGCTGCTGGAAGCGGTGGCCAGTAAGTCCCTCAGCCCGCACCGCGTCCAGCAGCTCCCATTGGCCCGGAGCAGCGATCTGTGGCTAGTGGGAGTCGCAATCGGCCGGACCTGCGAACGGGGCAGGTAAACAAACTGGCCTGGCCTGCCAGGGGCTTTCCCTGCACAAGCGGCGACTCCAGTTTGAGAAACCCTGACCTAGCACAATGGGGGCCTGATCTGAATCTGGCAGTGGAATGTAGGGAATGTGTAGCCACATGCCACAGTGAAAAGCAGGCTGCGTTCACACTTCAGTGTGTAGCTATGTGTCAGTGAAAGGAGGAGGCGACTCCAGTTTGAGAAACACTGTGCTAGGTGAAGGACATAAATCCACACTGTGTAGAGGCCAAGCACAGGAGATTATTACACACAGCGCTGGTAGAGTGTCACCTTGCTTATTAGGCTCAGAGACACTGCCAATCAATTGATTACAATAGAATATATAGATTTTCCATGGGTGGGCAAGTGACGGGGCAGGCAGCTCCACACCCTGGGATAGGTTTTGCAGCAAGACAAGATAGCACATTAGCCAATGGTTAAAAGGTTACATAATGTCCAGGGCCGGCGCTTCCATTTAGGTGACCTAGGCAGTCGCCTAGGGTGCCAGGATTTGGGAGGGCAGCATTTTGCCTCCCTTGGTGGCAATTTGGCGGCGGGGGGTCCTTCCGCGCTCTGGGTCGTCGTCGGCAATTCTGTGGCAGGTCCTTCACTCGCTCTGGGATCCGCCACCAAAGTGCCCTGAAGACTGGGAGCGTGGAAGGACCCCCCCCACCCGCAGCAGAATTGCCGCCAAAGACCGGGAGCGCAGAAGGACCCTCGCCTAGGGCACCAGAAACCCTGGTGCCACTCCTGATAATGTCTCCACCTATGGTCTCAAGTTAGCAAGTTAACATTTAATTAACATTTTGATGAAATGTTATTAGTATAAAATATATATGTTGAATTCTGATTTGGAGTCCATAGGAATGGAGCAACTCCTTTGATTGTCCACCAAGTATATTCCTAGGGGTTAAAGCAAAGAAACAGTGAAAGTATGTGACAATAAAGATTGTCCCCTTTATGTCTTAAGGTAGGCACTGGTCCCTGGGACGGGAGGTGGAAGGAGGCCATATCTTATATTGTCATGTACCAACTTTTCACAAACTCAAGGTTGGATCTGTGAGAAGAACGTTCCCTACAGAAGAGACTGACACAATAGGAACAGGGATCCTTTGTCCAATTTGCAACTCTGAATAAGACACAATTATTTAGTTCTTAGCTCCAACACCTGGCAATTTGCTGACCAGGCCTATTTTAGCAAAAACAAGATTATCCATTTACCCCAGCTTTCTCTTAGCTAATCACCATTTGCTAGGCCTCTGGTCTCTTGACCAAACTCTGGACTTTGGGTCTGAGAAAGAGCTGGCACAATCCATATACCAGGTTGTTATATAAAATGCACGTGGGTTTTAACTCTTCACTAGGTGACAGGTTTCAGAGTGCTAGCCATGTTAGTCTGTATCAATGAAAAGAACGAGGAGTACTTGTGGTACCTTATAAATAAATTGATTTGTTAGTCTCTAAGGTGCCACAAGTACTCCTTGTTCTTTTTGTCGTGCTAGGTGTTATACATACACAAGACAGTCCTTGTCCTGAATGCAGGGATTAAACAGACAAGACTGGCAAACGGTGGAGAAAGGAATTCTTGCTATACTGCTTGTACAGAAAGACTAGGTGACTTGCACAAGGTCACACAGGGAGTCTGTAGCACAGCTGGGGATTTGAACCCAGGTCTCTGGTGTCCCGGTCCAGGTAATGTCTTTGGAGAAGGGACATTTCTTTGTTTTCTATTGTACAGTGCCTTGCCTAATGGGGCCCTTACCTTTAGACGCTACCGTGATACAAATATTAACGTTAATGATCGCAGGCTCACCTTCTCTCTGTGTGTTTAAAGCTATGTTTACTGACTAATGTGGGTTCCTGCTCCCAGCACCCCAGGCAGGCTGTTATGGGTAAGTAGCTGCTTGAACCAAACAGTAAGCAGCATTATGCAGCTGCCTTCTCCTGCGATGATCCTGCTCTGTTCTAGATGGGCTTTTTCCGGTTGGCACATCGTTACGGGGGTGTCTCAGATGGAAAAGTGCCGATTTGCAGAGTTTTGTAAATGAAATAGATCCATTTGCATAAAAAGAGGTTAAAAAGCAATTAGCGCCGCCTCCTTCCACCATAAAATGCACTGTGCTCATTGCCTGAAAGGGTTTGTTCATGCCATCATGCCCTGTATTGCGTGTGCCTGTGTATGGGGGCGAGGGACGGGACACGGCGAGATGTAAATGAGGCTCCTCCATCATGAGTGCTGGTAATAGCCCCAGATCACATTCCCAGAGTCTCAGTCATCTGGCACGCCTCAGGAAATTCTGGGATTAAAGGCACAGTTGAAAGCTCACTAAGACATTAACTTCTTAATGTGCGCGGGTTAGGAATTAAAACAAGTGTCAGAATCTGGAGGGACGATTTTCATTTTACCTGGCTTCTTACCGTGATGGTGCTCTGGTTCCTTCATTGTTGTTATTCACTATTATTATTATGATTATTATTTATATGACCAAAGCGTGTCGGAGCCCCAGTCACAGATAAGGATCTTGCTGTGCTAGGCGCTGTGCAAATATAGCCTGAAAAGACCGTGGGCAATGTGTGAACTGCCTGTTAGGAGAGGCTAGCCCTGGCCCCACCCCTTCCATTGACCCTCCCCCGCCAGAGCCTTGAGCCTCCCACCGCGGCCACCGCCCCAGCCCCGGGTGCGAGGCACGGCCCCAACACTCTCAGCCCCAGAGCACCAGCTGGGCAGCACGGTCCCCATTGCCCCCAGCCCCAGAGCGCCGGGTGGGCAGCACAACACCAGTGTTCCCAGCCCCAGAGCACTGGGCAACACAGATCCCTAGCCCCGAACCCCCCACCAATCTCAGAGCGCAGGGTGGGCAGTGCAGCCTCCAGCGCTTACAGCCCCAGAGAACTGGGTGGCACAAGCCCTGGCCCCAGCTTCCCCAAGTCCCGGGCTGCAGTCCAGCCTGCCCTAGTCCAGGCCCCAGGGGAAGAGTGGGAAGCAGGAAGGGGCCTCAAGGCAGGGCCACACCTGGCTGTTTGGGGAGGCTCAGCTTCCCCTGGCCTGTGATACGCGCCACCCATTAAAAAGATGGTCCTTATCCAATCTAAGTATAAGACAAGAGACAACAGATGGATACAAGATAGAGTGACAGGGGAGTACAAGGAAACAATCACACTGTATTGGCCACATGATAAGTAATGGTCTCAACACACCAACTGTGTAATTGTTGTCGAGCTTTTTGTAGGCATCACAGGAAAGGATGCTCTCCTATCACATACCCAACACCATATACGAGAAAAAACAACTCAACTCAACGCATTCAGCCAGCAAATTGGATTAAAAATCAACTGCCATAAGACAGATATCATGACCTTTAACATTGCCTCACCACCCCCAGTATGGATAGAGTATCATGTTCTCACCAACGTGGAAACAGTCACATACTTGGACAGCACCACCAGCCAGGACGGTGGAACAAGCCAGGATGTCCGGAACAAAATCAGTAGAGCCAGGAACACCTACAGGGGCTTAAATACAGTCTGGAAATCATCAAAATACACCAAAACCAAACTCAAGATTCATCAGAGCTGCGTACTTTCAACACTACTTTATAGTGCAGAATGCTAGGTAATGAGAATGTACGACATGTCCAAACTGTCTTCATTCCATACAACCTGCCTCAGAAAAATCTTCCGTATCTTTTGGCCCAGAACAATCTCAAACCAAGAGCTATTGACACAGTGCAGCCAAGAGGATCTGAGCACCATCATTGCCAGGAGGTACTGGAGATGGATCAGTCACATGCTTCGAATGGAAACTGATTCCATCACCAGAGTCGCACTAATATGGACACCTGAAGGTGAGCGAAAACCAGGCTGCCCAAAAACAACCTGGCGAAGAGCTGTGGAAGCTGAGCTGAAAATCCTGGGGCACAGCTGGGGAAACATTGAAAGACATGCCAGAAACAGACAGGAGTGGAGGAGCTTCATCACTGCCCTAAACACCAGAGGCATAATAGGAACATGATGATGATGATGATGACAGCAAAGGAAAGTTTTAGGGAGAGTTGATGGACGATAATGAAATAGTTTTGCAAATGTTTATGGAGAGCTTCTCCACAGCATGATGGGTGGCGAGGAGAAAGTACAGGGATGCTTGTTTGGAAATTTAAGAAGTGGGTGATGGAGGCTGGCCTCATTGGCCAATCAGAGATGGGAGGTAGCATTCCTCTCTCACACTCACACACAAACACACACATTCTGCTTTCCCACCTCTTCTTCTCTGCAACACAGAGAATAAGCTACAGAATGAGAGATGGTAGGTAAGATATGAGTAGGGCATGAATGGCTGTGAAAATGAAGACAAGCAGTTTCTGTTTGATGCAACAGAGAAAATAGAGCTAGTGGAGAGACGCAAAGACGGGTGACGTGGTCAAAGCAACCAGCTTGGAAAATGGCCTTTGCAGCAACATGCTGGCTGGATATGAGCGGAACGAGATTGCATTTGTTAGGGCCAGAGAAAAGGAGGTAGCAATAATGGAGACATGACGTGGATGAATGTTAGCTGTTTGGATGGACAGGAAAGGCCGTACCTTAGCGCTTTTATGCAGAACGAATCTGCAAGACTTAGACACAGCCTTGATGTGAAGAACTACAGAGAGCTATGAATCGAAGACGAAATCCAGCTATGGGCCTGAGTCACAGGCAGGATAGCAGTGTTGTCCACATTGATCAGAGAAAGAGGTAGCAGAGAGGGCTTGTGGTGGGAAGGGAAAATTAAGAGCTCTGTTTTAGCCAAGTTGAGGTTGAGCTGATAGCGAGACGTCCACGGGGAGATGTCAGCAAGACAGGCTGAGATTTTAGTTTGGATAGAAGGAGACAGTAGAGAGGTAGATATGTGCATCATCTGCATAGAGATGTCTTTCACATGCCTTGGGTGGCAGGCCAGTCCTAGCCCACAGACAACCTGCCAACCTGAAACATATTCTCACCAATAACTGCACACCGCACCGTAATAACTCTAGCTCAGGAACCAATCCATGCAACAAACCTCAATGCCAACTCTGCCCACATATCTACACCAGCGACACCATCACAGGACCTAACCAGATCAGCCACATCATCATCAGTTCATTCACCTGCACATCCACCAATGTAATATACGCCATCATATGCCAGCAATGCCCCTCTGCTATGTACATCGGCCAAACTGGACAGTCTCTATGGAAAAGGATAAATGGACACAAATCAGACATTAGGAATGGCAATATACAAGAACCTGTAGGAGAGCACTTCAACCTCCCTGGCCACACTATAGCAGACCTTAAGGTGGCCATCCTGCAGCAAAAAAACTTCAGGACCAGACTTCAAAGAGAAACTGCTGAGCTTCAGTTCATCTGCAAATTTGACACCATCAGCTCAGGATTAAACAAAGACTGTGAATGGCTTGCCAACTACAAAACCAGTTTCTCCTCCCTTGGTTTTCACACCTTAACTGCTAGAACAGGGCCTCACCCTCCCTGACTGAACTAACCTCGTTATCTCTAGCTTGCTTGCATATATATACCTGCCCCTGGAAATTTCCACTACATGCATCTGATGAAGTGGGTATTCACCCACAAAAGCTCATGCTCCAAAACATCTGTTAGTCTATAAGGTGCCACAGGACTCTTTGCTGCTTTTACAGATCCAGACTAACATGGCTACCCCTCTGATACTTGCATAGAGAGGGTAATTGAATTTGTGTTTGCAGGTCATATTACCCAGAGATATGATGTAGAGAGAGAAGAGAAAGGGCCCAAGTCCACAGCCTTGTGGAACCCCTTAGAAAATTGGAGGAGGGAGGAGGATCCTCCGAAGGATGTGCTGAAGGAACAGTCTGAGAGGTCAGAGAACCAAGAGGGGACAGAGTCACAGAAACCAAAGGACAAAATGTCACAAAGAAGAGGCTGATGATGTGGAGGGTGGCTGACAGGTCAGGGAGGATGGAGGACTGGTTCTGAGATTTGGCTAAGAAGCGGTAATTAGGAGACCAATGGCTAGAGCAGTGAGCCTGGAACTCAGAAGACCTTGGTTCTGTTCCCAGCTCTTCCACTGGCTCCTGGCTAGACAATCTCTCTGTGTGTGCATGGGTAAACTGAGGTTAATTAAACTTGCTTGTCTCTATAAAGAGCTTTGAGCTGTATTGGTGCTAAATGCTGTTGAGAGCAGGGGAAGGCTGCTTTTATAGCTAACACATAGAACTAGGGGACTCAGGAGAGCTGAGTTCCAATCCTGACCATCACTCACTCGGGGTGTGATGGTTGGCCTTAGGCCTGCAATCTTTACTCACACAAGTCACTTCACATAAGGCATTGCTCACTGAGGTGAATAAGGGCTGCTCATGTGATGGAGGGAGCAGGATGGGGCCCCTAACTGCTCTATGCCTCAGTTTCCCCATCTATATCATGAGGTTTAATAGCACACACCTCACAGGGTTGTTGTGAGGTGAAATTCACTGAAGTTTATAAAGTGTTTGAGAAACTCAGATGGAAGGTGCTATAAACACACAAAGTACCTGAGAGCATATAAAGCCCTCAACAATTGTAATCCGGAGTCACTGAGTGAAGGCCTGTGTCCCTGCCCAGCAAGTTTGGTCAGTGAGGCTGGGTTGGCTCGTGGTCTCTTGGTTCAGTCAGGATGCAGGATAGGGCTTGTTCAGTTGTAGATGTGAAGCTGCCGCTAGGAGTCTCTCTGTGGCTGCTTTTAGGGGACAGTGTGTGTGCCATATACTTTGGCAGGCTGATCTTTGACCATTTTCGGTGTCCCTTGCTTTGTGGTTTGCATTTGCTCCTGTGATGGGCCTTCCCGGGGCGCAACCTGAACTGTGGGATTGCTGAGCCCTCTGTCCAACCAGCTTGGGCTCCCTCTCCCACCGTGATGTTGTTGCTAAGCCACAAACCTGTGTCAGGTACTGTACTTACACAGACTTCCCTAGGCAGGGACACACCCAGCTGAGTTACATGAATGCTTCTGCCAGCCACTCATGATCTAACAATAGAGATGATCCAGCCAATTCCCCTCAGAGCTCCCCATCCTTGCACCCCAGAGCTGTACCGTCCTGCCTTGGTCAGAAGCCTGACCAGTGTACGTTTATTACCCAGTCTGCCCCTCCCTTGATGTGGGGAGGACATGCACCTTATTCCTGAGCTGAGGTTTCCCCAGCACTTCAAGCAAAATACACAGTTTTAGGTGAAACATTAAGCAGGTTTATTAACTACAGAACAATAGCTTTTAAGTGATTGTAAGTGGTAGGCATAAAGGATAGAGATAGTTACCAAAGAACAGGGCTGCCCAGAGGATTCAGGGGGCCTGGGGCAAAGTGGGGGAGCTGCGGCGCTTGTACTCATCCAGCAGCAGCATTTCGGCGGCAGGGGGCCCTTCAGTCACTCCGCATCTTTGGCAGCAGTGAAGGGACCCCCGCTGCCAAAGGCCTGGACCACCGCTGGGCCAGGGCTCGCGGGACCCCTGTGGGGCCCATGGCAAATTGCCCCACTTGCCCCCCCCCCGGGCGGCCCTGCCAAAGAAAATAAAAATAAGCGCACAGCCTAACTTCTATAAACAGGCATTGAATCAAGCACTGTCTCACCCTGACAGGTGGCACAAACAGGGTACAGATCTTCAATACACAGGCTGGAATTCTCCTCCAGCCTTGGACCACCTTCCCCCTTTCAGCCTTTGTCCTCCAGATGGGTTTCCAGGTGTTGAGTTGTGAGGGGAGTGAGGCTAAGTGATGATGTCACTTCTCCTCTTTTATAGTTTCTTCCAGCTTGCTGGAAAGAGGCTTTGCTATGACATGGGTCAAGCAATCTCCATTGTGTATGTACACCCTCTGAGAAGTCTCTGTTGTACACAGATCCTGAGATAGTCTTTGGGAGTGTGGCTTCCCTTTAATGGGCCATCAGCACATCTGGCTTCTCCACTGTTGTACCTGGGGGCAGGGATAGCTCAGTGGTTTGCCCATTGGCCTGCTAAACCCCAGGTTGTGAGTTTAATCCTTGAGGGGGCCAGTTGGGATCAGTCCTGCTTTGAGCAGGGAGTGGGATTAGATGACCTCCTAAGGTCTCTTCCAACCCTGACATTCTATGAAAGGCTGGTTGTGGGTGTTCCCAGCCTCACAACGTGTTTCAGTAACACACACTTCAAATGCAATGATAGTATATTCAATCCAACAGGATATTAATATTTAACAGATCAAAATGACACCTCATAGACTCTAGGACTGGAAGGGACCTCAAGAGGTCATCGAGTCCAGTCCCCTGCCCTCATGGCAGGACCAAATACTGTCTAGACCATCCCTGATAGACATTTATCTAACCTACTCTTAAATATCTCCAGAGATGGAGATTCCACAACCTCCCTAGGCAATTTATTCCAGTGTTTAACTACCCTGATAGTTAGGAACTTTTTCCTGATGTCCAGCCTAAATCTCCCTTGCTGCAGTTTAAGCCCATTGCTTCTTGTTCTATCATTAGAGGCTACGATGAACAAGCAGCAAAGAATCCTGTGGCACCTTATAGACTAAAGCCTTGGCTACACTCACACTTTACAGCGCTGCAACTGGGGTGTGAAAAAACACCCCCCTGAGCGCTGCAAGATACAGCACTGTAAAGCGTCAGTGTAATCAGGGCAGCAGCGCTGGGAGCGCGGCTCCCAGCACTGCACGCTACACCCGTAAGGGATGTGGTTTACATGCAACGCTGGGAGAGCTCTCTCCCAGCGCTGCCGCTCTGACTACACTCACACTTCAAAGCACTGCTGCGGCAGCGCTCCCGCAGCGCTGCCAGGGCAGCGCTTTGAAATTCCAAATGTAGCCATACCCTAACAGACGTTTTGGAGCATGAGCTTTCGTGGGTGAATACCCACTTCCTCAGATGCATGTAATGGAAATTTCCAGGGGCAGGTATATATATGCTAGCAAGCAAGCTAGAGATAACGAGGTCAGTTCAATCAGGGAGGATGAGGCCCTGTTCTAGCAGTTTTGGTGTGAAAATCAAGAGAGGAGAAACTGGTTCTGTAGTTGGCAAGCCATTCACAGTCTTTGTTCAATCCTGAGCTGATGGTGTCAAATTTGCAGATGAACTGAAGCTCAGCAGTTTCTCTTTGAAGTCTGGTCCCGAAGTTTTTTTGCTGCAGATGGCCACCTTAAGGTCTGCTATAGTGTGGCCAGGGAGGTTGAAGTGCTCTCCTACAGGTTTTTGTATATTGCCATTCCTAATGTCTGATTTGTGTCCATTTATCCTTTTCCGTAGAGACTGTCCAGTTTGGCCGATGTACATAGCAGAGGGGCATTGCTGGCATATGATGGCGTATATTACATTGGTGGATGTGCAGGTGAATGAACCAGTGATGGTGTGGCTGATCTGGTTAGGTCCTGTGATGGTGTCGCTGGTGTAGATATGTGGGCAGAGTTGGCATCGAGGTTTGTTGCATGAATTGGTTCCTGAGCTAGAGTTATTACGGTGCGGTGTGCAGTTACTGGTGAGAATATGTTTCAGGTTGGCAGGTTGTCTGTGGGCAAGGACTGGCCTGCCACCCAAGGCCTGTGAAAGTGTGGGATCATTGTCCAGGATGGGTTGTAGGTCCTTGATGATGCGTTGGAGGGGTTTTAGCTGGGGGCTGTATGTGATGGTCAGTGAAGTCCTGTTGGTTTCTTTCTTGGGTTTGTCTTGCAGTAGGAGGCTTCTGGGTACACATCTGGCTCTGTTGATCTGTTTCCTTATTTCCTCGTGCGAGTATTGTAGTTTTGAGTATGCTTGGTGGAGATTTTGTAGGTGTTCGTCTCTGTCTGAGAGGTTAGAGCAGATGCGGTTGTACCTCAGTGCTTGGCTGTAGACAATGGATCGTGTGATGTGTCCGGGATGGAAGCTGGAGGCATGAAGGTAGGCATACAGACAACCTGCCAACCTGAAACATATTCTCACCAGTAACTGCACACCGCACCATAATAACTCTAGCTCAGGAACCAATTCATGCAACAAACCTCGATGCCAACTCTGCCCACATATCTACACCAGTGACACCATCACAGGACCTAACCAGATCAGCCACACCATCACTGGTTCATTCACCTGCACATCCACCAATGTAATATATGCCATCATATGCCAGCAATGCCCCTCTGCTATGTACATCGGCCAAACTGGACAGTCTCTACGGAAAAGGATAAATGGACACAAATCAGACATTAGGAATGGCAATATACAAAAACCTGTAGGAGAGCACTTCAACCTCCCTGGCCACACTATAGCAGACCTTAAGGTGGCCATCTGCAGCAAAAAAACTTCAGGACCAGACTTCAAAGAGAAACTGCTGAGCTTCAGTTCATCTGCAAATTTGACACCATCAGCTCAGGGTTGAACAAAGACTGTGAATGGCTTGCCAACTACAGAACCAGTTTCTCCTCTCTTGGTTTTCACACCTCAACTGCTAGAACAGGGCCTCATCCTTCCTGATTGAATTGACCTCGTTATCTCTAGCTTGCTTGCTAGCATATATATACCTGCCCCTGGAAATTTCCATTACATGCTGTCATAAACAGATAGCTAAGGGTTAATGTCTCTTTCACCTGAAGCACCTGACCAGAGGACCAATCAGGAAACCGGATTTTTTCAACTTTGGGTGGAGGGAATTGAGTGTCTGAGTCTTTTGTCTGTCTGCCTGCTTTCTCTGAGCTTTGGAGAAGTAGTTTCTACTTTCTAGTCTTCTGTTTCTAAGTGTAAGGACAAAGAGATCAGATAGTAAGTTCTATGGTTTCTTTTCTTTAGTATTTGCATGAATATAAGTGCTGGAGTGCTTTGATTTGTATTCTTTTTGAATAAGGCTGTTTATTCAATATTCTTTTAAGCAATTGACCCTGTATTGTATCATCTTAATACAGAGAGCCCATTTGTATGTATTTTTCTTTCTTTTTATATAAAGCTTTCTTTTAAGACCGGTTGGAGTTTTTCTTTACTTCAGGGAAATTGAGTCTGTACTCACCAGGGAATTGGTGGGAGGAAGAAATCGGAGAGATCTGTGTGTTGGATTTGCTAGCCTGATTTTGCATTCCCTCTGGGGGAATAGGAAAGTACTTTTTGTTTCCAGGACTGGAAACAGAGAGGGGGAGTCACTCTGTGTAGTTTCACAGAGCTTGTGTCTGTGTATCTCTCCAGGAGCACCTGGAGGGGGGAAGGGAAAAAGGATTATTTCCCTTTGTTGTGAGACTCAAGGGATTTGGGTCTTGGGGTCCCCAGGGAAGGTTTTTCAGGGGGACCAGAGTGCCCCAAAACACTCTAATTTTTTGGGTGGTGGCAGCAAGTACCAGGTCCAAGCTGGTAACTAAGCTTGGAGGTTTTCATGCTAACCCCCATATTTTGGACGCTAAGGTCCAAATCTGGGACTAAGGTTATAACACATGCATCTGAGGAAGTGGGTATTCACCCACGAAAGCTCATGCTCCAAAACGTCTGTTAGTCTATAAGGTGCCACAGGATTCTTTGCTGCTTTTACAGATCCAGACTAACCATCTGATAAGGTGAACAAGTTTTCTTCCTCCTCCTGTTGACACCCTTTTAGATACCTGAAAACTGCTATCATGTCCTCTCTGTCTTCTCTTTTCCAAACTAAATAAACCCAATTCTTTTAGCCTTCCTTCATAGGTCATGTTCTCAAGACCTTTAATCATTCTTGTTGCTCTTTTCTGGACCCTCTCCAATTTCTCCACATCTTTCTTGAAATGCGGTGCCCAGAACTGGACACAATACTTCAGCTGAGGCCTAACCAGCACAGAGTAGAGCGGAAGAATGACTTCTCGTGTCTTGCGCACAACACACCTGTTAATGCATCCCAGAATCACGTTTGCTTTTTTTGCAACAGTATCACACTGTTGATCATATTTAGCTTGTGGTCCACTGTGACCCCTAAATCTCTTTCTGCCATACTCCTTCCTAGACAGTCTCTTCCCATTCTGTATGTGTGAAACTGATTGTTCCTTCCTAAGTGGAGCACTTTGCATTTGTCTTTATTGAACTTCATCCTGTTTACCTCAGACCATTTCTCCAATTTGTCCAGATCATTTTGAATTTTGACCCTGTCCTCCAAAGCAGTTGCAATTCCTCCCAGTTTGGTATCATCTGCAAACTTAATAAGTGTACTTTCTATGCCAACATCTAAGTCGTTGATGAAGATATTGAACAGAGCCAGTCCCAAAACAGACCCCTGCGGAACCCCACTTGTTATACCTTTCCAGCAGGATTGGGAGCCATTAATAACTACTCTCTGAGTACGGTTATCCAGCCAGTTATGCACCCACCTTATAGTAGCCCCATCTAAATTGTATTTGCCTAGTTTATCGATAAGGATATCATTCAAGACCGTATCAAATGCCTTACTAAAGTCTAGGTATACCACATCCACCGCTTCTCCTTTATCCACAAGACTCGTTATCCTATCAAAGAAAGCTATCAGATTGGTTTGACACAATTTGTTCTTTACAAATCCATGCTGGCTGTTCCCTATCACCTTACCACCTTCCAAGTGTTTGCAGATGATTTATTTAATTACTTGCTCCATTATCTTCCCTGGCACAGAAGTTAAACTAACTGGTCTGTAGTTTCCTGGGTTGTTTTTATTTCCCTTTTTATAGATGGGCACTATATTTGCCCTTTTCCAGTCTTCTGGAATCTCTCCCATCTCCCATGACTTTCCAAAGATAATAGCTAGAGGCTCAGATACCTCCTCTATTAACTCCTTGAGTATTCTAGGATGCATTTCATCAGGCCCTGGTGACTTGCAGGCATCTAACTTTTCTAAGTGATTTTTAACTTGCTCTTTTTTTATTTTATCTTCTAAACCTACCCTCTTCCCGTAAGCATTCATTACGTTAGACATTCCTTCACACTTCTCAGTGAAGACCGAAACAAAGAAGTAATTAAGCATCTCTGCCATTTCCAAGTTTCCTGTTACTGTTTCTCCCTCCTCACTGAGCAGTGGGCCTACCCTGTCCTTGGTCTTCCTCTTGCTTCTAATGTATTGATAAAAAGTCTTCTTGTTTCCCTTTATTCCCATAGCTAGTTTGAGCTCATTTTGTGCCTTTGCCTTTCTAATCTTGCCCCTGCATTCCTGTGTTGTTTGCCTATATTTATCCTTTGTAATCTGACCTAGTTTCCATTTTTTATATGACTCCTTTTTATTTTTTAGATCATGCAAGATCTCGTGGTTAAGCCAAGGCGGTCTTTTGCCACATTTTCTATCTTTCCTACCCATCGGAATAGCTTGCTTTTGGGCCCTTAATAGTGTCCCTTTGAAAAACTGCCAACTCTCTTCAGTTGTTTTTCCCCTCTATCTTGATTCCCTTGGGACCTTACCTATCAGCTGTCTGAGCTTACCAAAATCTGCCTTCCTGAAATCCATGGTCTCTATTTTGCTGTACTCCCTTCTACCCTTCCTTAGAATTGCAAACTATATGATTTCATGATCACTTTCACCCAAGCTTCCTTCTACTTTCAAATTCTCAATGAGTTCCTCCCTATTTGTTAAAATCAAGTCTAGAACAGCTTCCCCCCTAGTAGCTTTCTCAACCTTCTAAAATAAAAAGTTGTCTGCAATGCAGTCCAGGAACTTATTGGATAGTCTGTGCCCCGCGGTGTTGTTTTCCCAATATATCTGGATAGTTGAAGTCCCCCATCACCACCAAATCTTGGGCTTTGGATGATTTTGTTAGTTGTTTAAAAAAAGCCTCCTCCACCTCTTCCACCTGGTTAGGTGACCTGTAGTAGACTCCTAGCACGATATCACCCTTGTTTTTTTACCCTTTTAACCTAACCCAGAGACTCTCAACACTTCCGTCTCCTATGTCCATCTCCACCTCAGTCCAAGTGTGTACATTTTTAATATATAAGGCAACACCTTCTCCCTTTTTCCCCTGTCTATCCTTCCTGAGCAAACTATACCCATCCACACCAACATTCCAATCATGTGTATTATCCCACCAAGTTTCAGTGATGCCAATGATGTCATAGTTGTATTTATTTATTAGCACTTCTAGTTCTTCCTGCTTATTACCCATACTTCTTGCATTTGTATATAGGCGTCTAAGATACTGGTTTGATCTTGCCTCTCAGTTTTGCCCTGACCCTCCTTTCTCTTTGCCATTATAGCCCATGCTCCCTCTTGTTTCCGACCCATCTCCCAAGTCTTCATGTTCCCCACTTACCTGTGGGCTTTGCTCACCTGTCCCCGTCGAACCTAGTTTAAAGCCCTCCTCACTAGGTTAGCCAGTCTGTGTGCAAATAGGGTCTTTCCCCTCCTCGAAATGTGAATGCCATCTCTGCCTAGCAGTCTGTCCTCAAATAGCATCCCGTGGTCGAGGAAGCCAAAGCCCTCCTGGAGACACCATCTTCGCAGCCAGGCATTCACCTCCATGATGCATCTGTCTCTGCCCGGGCCCCTACCTTTGACAGGAAGAATCGAAGAGAATACCACCTGCGCTCCAAAGTCCTTCACCCGTACTCCCAGAGCCCTGTAGTCACTCTTGATCTGCTCAGCGTCACACGTGGCAGTATCATTTGTGCCCACATGGATGAGTAGCATGGGGTAGTAGTCAGAAGGCCGGATAATCCTCGACAATGCCTCTATAACATTTTGGATACGGGCCCCCGGCAGGCAGCATACCTCCCGAGATGAAATGTCAGGGTGGCAGATGGGCACCTCCGTCCCCCTCAGCAGAGAGTCTCCGACCACCACTACCCCACGTTTCCTATTTTCAGTGGTGGCAGCAGACCTCCCAGCCTTAGGGGTACGAGGCTTCTCCTCCTTTACTGAAGGGGGAGATTCCTTCTCTCCTGTATCAAGAAGAGCATAACGGTTACCTGTTACCACGGCAGGAGGGTTCGCAGCAGGGGTGGAGCACTGCCTGCTGCCAGTGTCCACCCTGAGCCATCTCCTCCTCCACCAGTGCTGTGTCAGCAGTCCTGTGAACTGGGACTTGGTACAAAACATATCACAATTATATGACAGTGGTGAACATGGGGTTCCAGGGTGTTGTTTTGAGGTACCAACTGCTACAGCTCCATCCTCTGTCCCTGTTCGTTGTGATAAGTAGGAGCTGTTCCCTTTTGTCAGGAGGGTGGGCTTGTCTGGGAGTTCACTCTAGTACTTGATCTGCTGGGCTGGGCTGGCCCATAATCATTTGTGCTGCTTGGTTCTTTATTTTGATGTTAACACCCAATACTGATGTAATCCCTCAGATGTCTATTGAGAGATACTTCATAAATACAGCAAATCAGAAATAAATAGGGATTGGGTGGGGTCAGTCCTGGCATGATTCCAACACTTGAGGAAAACTTCTGTGCAAGAAGCAGCACATCTGTGTTATGGAGAAAGATGTCATGGGAATGTAGCTTCCTCTTCTACTACCAGAGCCTCATAAAGACAAACAGAGAGCCTGGAAGCCGAGACAAACAAAGCGAGAGCTAAATTAAAGAGAAAACAAATACAGTGGCACAAATACAATTAACATATCAGCAAATTGCCCAATTTTCTGGCAAAATTGGATCTTTAGAATGATTTTCTGTTCTATTAAGTCCTGCAGGTGCTTTATCTAAAGCATTTCTCCCTCACACACACACACACGCACATTCTGCTTTCCTACCCCTAACCCTCTGCAAAGCACAGAGAACATGAAAACAAGCCGATTAGCACAATGAACAGAATGACAGCAGAAATCTTGAAAAGAGCCACCGATCCAGTTTGGGATTATGCCCCCTAGAGATTGGCTGGCAGTCCTGCCTTGGGCTGTCATAGCCTTTGAACTTATGCTAAGCAGGGTCAGGATAAATCATTACTTGGATGAGGGACCTCTGAGCTGTTGCAGTAAGTGGAGCTTTCCCTCTGAGTCACTCAAATAATCCCCCAGCATGGTGCCAGAGGCTGCTTTATTTGTTAAACTGAGGTCAGGCCTGCTTGTCATCCTACTATACCCCGGAGTAGGAGTGCTAATCCCCAGTTTGCTGGCCAAATTTCAACATGAGGTAATTGCCCTATTTTAAAATGTCATCCTTCCCAAACCACTGGCTTTTTGACATCAGTGAAACTTACATACATTTCGAAACACCTACCACCATGGTAGCTAAACATCTAAGGCAGTGGTCCCCAAAGTTCTCAGTATCACGTCCTCCTTACTCCTGTCTGCACCTTCTCCCCCTCCCGCCCAGCACTGGGGCTGGGAGCAGGGCTGTGGCTCCTGGGGGGACGGGGAGGAGGGACTCAGAGGTAAGGGGGCTGAGGCTGGGTCCGCAGCTGGGGTTGGGTCTGGGGCCAGGAACAGAGCCGTGGCTAGGACCAGGGCCAGGTGCGGAGCCGCTGTTGGGCTGTGGTCAGGGGCCACAGCTGGGAGCAGTGGGGATGGGTGGTGCTCTCTCCCTGCCTCCCCCTGCACCCCACCCACAATATTCCTCCATGCCCCCCTACGTGGGCGCACCCCACAGTTTGAAGACCTGTGATCTAAGGCATCCTGTGCTAGAAAAGGATACCATGGCAGACAGAAGAATGACCACAGGAGAGCGCTAGGGCTGGTAGGCAAGGCAAGGTGTTAGTTATGGAGAGGCAGAAGCTAATGAGAAAATAACAGATCTACAAAATATTAGAAAATAAACATACACGGTCATGGTAATATGTGACAATGTGGGGTGTTTCAAAGGTGGGATTGATGTGAGCTTGGGACAGCTGCATTACTCTCAAGCGGTAAAGCTAAGAGTGAGTTAGGCAGATGATTTTTGTGCCATCTTATATTTTGTGCATGCCGCCAGCACAGTAGGGGATAAAGAGAGGATTTCAGTCTCCAAGGTTGTGAGTTGGGTACCCATTATCAGATAGTCACATCAGAACAGAACTCCTGGAAGGAATTATCTAGATGTTGAACTGATGCATCCCGCAGTCGCAGAGTGGAGAGGTTTTTGTTTTCCTCTGGTGGCTGGCCACAAATGCGGCTGATGAGTCTAGTGCAACCAGGAGGCATACTCCTTTAGCTCAAGCAGCACTCATGCTTTTAGTGCAAGAGGTCCTGTGTTCAAACTTTGATGTCAGCCCAAGCAGGGTGGGTTACGTCTGCTTAGATTGTCTCAAAGCGTCAGCTGAACTGCTGAGAGATTCTTGCCTGGCCAATCACTGCCAGCTCATTCTTCTCCACAGCTCACTGCTTTTGAACTTCCCCAAACCCTGGCCATCATTTAGTGGCCCTTCAGCTAATCAATACGCTCACCTCTCCCATGTAAAAAAGCTTATCCTCCCAGCATGTCTTCTGTTTGGTGCATGAACCAATCCCCTTCATTCTGCAGCCCAGCTGCTGAGGCAGCAATTAGTTTATGGTCAGGTTTTATCATTAGGGTTTAAAAGGAAAAAAAAATTGCAGGGTAAAAAGGTTCCATGGTTTATCCAGTGGCTGGTGAAATGTGGATGCAGCAAAGCAACTGCTGTAAGACTGTGACTTTCCTTTATGTCATATGCTTATTACACCAACCGTATTCTGTGCGCATGTGGCAGAGAGGCAGCCAGACAATGACAAAGAAAGAAGGGGGAATTGTCCTAACTTTCCCCCTTCCTTTTGACATTTGGTTTTGTTTGATTCTCAGTTGCTGGACAGCCAAAGCCAGTGACTCGGGACTTTCTGTGGGAGGAAATGCAGAACTGCTAAACGAGCAAAAAAGGAAATCATAGCAGACTAGGTCCCAGGCCTTGCTCCTGCCCTGAGAAGAAATGCTCCAGTTCGATTATCAGATTATCTAGTTCCTCACCTGGCACCAGTGCAGCATTGTTCCTGGCAGCACATTTACTCGTGTTTCCTTATGATTAACCTTAGATTGCATTGTAGTCCTGGGGGAATGTTGTGCCAAAAAATACAAACATTATGTGCATAATATTTTAAAATTCTGCAAAACTGACTGTCACGGAGTGTGGGGGAGTCCGGCCCTGCACCCCTCTTCCTGGGACTCACAGTGACTCTTAGCCAGCCAGTAAAGCAGAAGGTTTATTGGACAACAGGAACACAGGTTACAGCAGAGCTTGCAGGCACAGTCAGGACCCCTCCACCGAGTCCTTCTGGGCTTTCAGGGTGCTTGGATCCTAGCTAGGATACCCTGAATTCCGCCCACACAGCCCCAAGCCCAAACTCAAACTGCTTCCCTCCTGCCACTCCCTTCCTTTGTCCCCTTCCCGGGTAAAGGTGTTGACCTTTCCCCTCCCTTACCTAGCTCAGGTTACAGGCTCTGGCATCGTCCATCCCCTAGAGTCCTCCCCTGCTCTCCCACTCCCCACACAGACAGTACCTACTGCATCACACTGACAAATGTTGTTTGTCAAAATAACACTACATAATCATGCCAGTTTCAATTATTTTGGTAATTTATTTCAAAATACCTATCAGCAAGTATGTCTGTAACAATACAGAGTAGCAGCTGTGTTAGGCCTGGTCTACACTATGCGTTTATACCGATTTTAGCAGTGTTAAACCGATTTAATGCTGCACCCGTCCACACAAAGATATCGATATAAAGGGCTCTTTAAACCGGTTTCTGTACTCTTCCCCGACAAGAGGAGTAGCGCTGAAATCGGTATTACCATATCAGATTAGGGTTAGTGTGGCCACAAATCGGCGGTATTGGCCTCAGGGCGGTATCCCACAGTGCCCCACTGTGACCGCTCTGGAAAGCAATCTGATCTCGGATGCAGTGGCCAGGTAGACAGGAAAAGACCCACGAACTTTTGAATTGCATTTTCTGTTTGCCCAGCGTGGAGCTCTGATCAGCACGGGTGGCGATGCAGCCCCAAATTCAAAAAGAGCTCCAGCATGGACCATGCGGGAGATACTGGATCTGATCGCTGTATGGGGAGACAAATCTGTTCTATCAGAGCTCCGTTACAGAAGACGAAATGCCAAAGCATTTGAAAAAAATCTCCAGGCTATGATACAGAGTCCACAGCACAGTGCTGTGTGACAAGCGTAACGGAAAGCCAAAGAATTAAATGGACGCTCATGGAGGAAGGGAGGGGGGACTGAAGACTTCAGCTATCCCACAGTCCCCGCAGTCTCCGAAAAGCATTTGCATTCTTGGCTGAGCTCCCAATGCCTGTAGGGTCAAACACATTGTCCAGGGTGGTTCAGGGTATATCTCGTCAGTTTACTCCCCCCCACCACGAAACAAAAGGGAAAAAAAATCATTTGTTGTCTTTTTTCAATGTCATCGTATGTCTACTGCATGCTGCTGGTAGACACGGTGCTGGGGCAATGAACAGCAGCATCCTCTCCCCTCCCTTCCCCGGTGGCAGACGGTACAGTGCAGTAGGACTGGTAACCGTCCTCGTCATCATCCCGTGAGCGCTCCTGGCTGGCCTCAGGTGAGGTTGGCCGGGGGCGCCTGGGTAAAAATAGGAATGACTCCCGGTTATTCCCGGCAGATGGTACAGAACAGCTGGTAACCGTCCTCATCATAGCAACTGGGGGCTGAACTCCATCAGCCCCACCCCCCCTTTCATGTCTAAAGAAAAGATTCTGTACTGCCTGGACTATCACAGCAGCAGGATGCTGCACTCCTCTCCCCTCCACCCTTTAGTGTCCTGCCTGGACTATCTTAGCAGCTGGAGGCTGCCTCCCCCTCATTTTATCTCACTAAAAAGTCAGTGTTGCTTATTCCTGCATTCTTTATTACTTCATCACACAAATGGCGGGACCCTGCAATGGTAGCCCAGAAGGGTTGGGGGAGAAGGGAAGCAACATGTGGAGTTGTTGCACGGACACCCCGTAGAATAGCATGCAGCTCATCATTTCTGTGGGATCTGACATGGAGCAGCTGTGCTCTCTGATACACTGGTTCTCTAGTACACTTGCCCCATATTCTAGGCAGGACTGACTCTATTTTTAGATACAACATAAAGGAGGAAATGACCCGGGGAGTCATTCCCATTTTTGTCTTTGCGCCCCCTGTGGACCTCAGCTAAGGCCAGCCAGGAGCAGCCATGACAGCAGCAGACAGTACAGAAATACTGATAACCGTCATCTCATGGCCAATTTACAATGGCCCAGCAGACGGTTCAGAACAACTGGTAACCATCTCTGCTACCTTGCAAAGGCAAATGAATGCTGCTGTGTAGCACTGCAGTACCGCCTCTGTCAGCAGCATCCAGTACACGTGGTGACAGTGACAAAAGGCAAAATGGGCTCCATGGTCGCCGTGCTATGGCATCTGCCAGGGCAATCCAGGGAAAAAGGGCGCGAAATGATTGTCTGCCGTTGCTTTCACGGAGGAAGGATTGAGTGACGACATTTACCCAGAATCACCCGAGACACTGTTTTTGCACCATCATGCATTGGGATCTCAATCCAGAATTCCAATGTGTGGGGGAGACCGCGGGAACTATGGGATAGCTACGGGATAGCTACCTACAGTGCAACGCTCCAGAAATCAACGCTAGCCTTGGTACATGGACGCACATCACCGAATTATTGTGCTTTGTGTGGCCGTGTGCATTCGACTTTATACAATCTGTTTTACAAAACCAGTTTATGTAAAATCGGAATAATCCTGTAGTGTAGACGTAACCTGAGTCTGTATCCATAAAAAGAACAGGGGTACTTGTGGCACCTTAGAGACTAACAGATTTATTTGCGCATAAGCTTTTGTGGGCTACAGCCCAATTCATCGGATGTATAGAATGGAACATATAAGAAGAGGATACATATATACATACAGAGAAGATGCCATACCAGCTCTGAGAGGCTAATTAATTAAGATGATCTGTTTTCAGCAGGACAAAAACCTCTGGCTTGAATAGAGACTGGGAATGGCTGAGTCATTACACTGCTTGAATCTATTTCTTATAACTATCCTTACACCTCTTGTCAACTGTCTCTAACTGACCATCTTGATTATCACTACAAAAGTTTTTTTCCTGCTGATAACAGGTCATCCTCTGTATAGACTAACACTTGCTGGCGATGAGACATATACTATGCCTGTGGGTTTCACAGATACTTTCTGACATCAGATGAGGCTCAGGAATCTTGGGTTCCATTCCAGGCTCTGGGGGAGTATGTTAGGAGACACGGACTTTTCTGCTTGGTTCCCCCCATGTGTGACCTCTTCTGCCTCGTCCTCTCCAACCTGTCCCTTTTCTTTCCCTCCCCTCACTCCTTGTCCCAGTTTCATTCTCCTGGCCTACCCAGTCCCCAGCTCCACTCCTGAGTCCCAGTCCCCTCTCCTAGCTTCTTATCCAATCTGTCTTTCCCTCCCTTCTTACTTTGGCTGCCAGTCTCAGTCTCCCTCTCTGGGTAGTTCATCCACTTTCACTTTCCTCCCTACCTGGCTCCTTGTTCCAGTCTCTTTTCCCAGCCAGTCCCCAGTCATGCACCCACACTCCAGCTCCTTGTCAGATCTATCTCCCTTCCCCAATCCCTCTCCATTTCCTTTCTCCTCCAGCTCCTCAGATGATCTCATTGGCTCCCAGTCTCCCTACCCTCCTCATTATTTCTCTCTCCTTGTCCTACTCTCTTCTGGCCAGCTCCCAGTCCCAGAAAACTGTGAGGGACCATGGGCCTCAAACCTGGTCCCTCAGGTCCTTGGCTGCCACCCAGCAGCTCACCTGAACCAGTGGAGAAGGGGCTAACGTGGTCTAGTTCACAAAGGGCCCCATCCACAAGGCTCCTGATTGGGGGAGACATCCAGCCCCACTGATTGGCTGGGGCACACCACTTAAACCAGAAAGAGGCAGAGGAAGTTGTGTGAGCAATTAGGTCAATTGCTGGATGCTATGGATCCTGCCTACATGCCTGAATCCTGCCTCCCAGCCTGCTCCTGTCCTCCTTATCCTAGCCCCCCACCCCCGTGTGTTTCCAGTTTCTGCTTTCATGTCTTGCTCCAGCTCCCATCTCCTATCCGTGACACTGACTCTGGCTTCAACCCCTGGCTTGGCGCTTGACTCTGACCTTTGGCTTGTCACCTGATTCTGGTACCAGATGCCTGACTCTAAGCATTAGGCATGATTGCCATGCCCTGGCCCTATAACTGCTGCTCAACCAATCCTATACTCCCCTTTCCCCTAGCTCCAGTCCCAACCTCCCCTTTCTTTTCCTGAGTTCCCAATTACTATTTCCTTTCCCAACCAGTTCCAGCCTTGCTTTCCCCCCAGCTCCCAGTCTTATTGCTGTTGCATTAATTTTGATGGAATCAATGGGCAAACGGTATTAACATAATTCAGGCCTGGTCCAGCATTAAACAGTGTTAAACAAGGTCTCGGATATGGTCTGCAGAGACCTCAGCCTGGACAGTACCATGGAAAACATACCAGTCAACATCCTTTTATGAAAGATAAAGAAAAGCAGGAGAAACAGTTAAAACATTTGAAATGTAAAGTATTAAATATTAGCTGCAGAGAGTCTTAGGAGGGAAACCCCTTTGTTTGACAGCCTCTTAGCAGGTATTCAGATGGTAATAACTGTCCTTTTGGGGAACAGAGAAGTTAGCTACGATGGGCTGGAGCTGTCGTTGTTGTTGCTAATGTTAAAGTCCAATCCCATTTCATCCCAGGTGGTGGTTAGGATTCAGCTGGAGCCATTAGAGGTGGCCATGTTATCTGGGTCTCTCTCTCTGACCCGGTCTGGTCGGGTCATCTCTCAGGATTATGATGACAAAGACCCGGGGTCCCAGGAGATGGTAGGAATGGCAGCCATGATGGTTTTGGAGCCCCTGTCTGTTCTTTATTTTCCACTCAAAGTCTCTTTCTTTAAGGACCCAAAAAGGGAGTGATGAATGGACTAGCCCATCCTCTCATTATTTTGTCTGCCAGTTAGGCCTAATAGCTGACACACAAAGTTTGGTTCATAATTTCTAGACCTTCGTTTTCTTGTTTACAAGGCATGATTTTAACATACTCCTTGAGTTATATCAGAAGGTGTTTTTGTTTGGACTAATTCGGTCTGTCTCCCTTTCGTGTTATTCCCCATCAACATTTGTTATCCTAGGTTTCTGTGACGTCTCATGAACTTTATATATGTTACAGCTGAGCTCACAGGGTAAATTTGTAAGCCCAATCATCAACCAGTCCGAGCCTTCCTCCCCTCAGCCCCTCTATCAATTATCAACCAGTCCTCTCCCCATCTAGTCCCAATCTCACCAGATGCCCAACCCCAGCCGGGAGCCATAGCAGGGAAAATCTGGGTTCACCTCTGCAGCCTGGACTAGAGGGACCATGCTCAATCCTGGCACACATAGGAGGTGTGAGGGAATGACATATGCCCAGCCACTGTGGGGATGGCACATGTGCTATCTGGTGAGCACTAGGATCTGTGAGAGGCTGGAGCATGCTTGTTGAAGACAGAATCATTGGAAATTTTTCTGCTCAAGTCTAAGATGTCTCCACTGAGCATGTGCAACCTGAGATTTTTCAAAGGCTTATACATTGGATAAATTTGGTCAGATTTTCACCAGAACAGGCAAAGGCACATCCCTGACACAAAGGCCACTACCCTGACTGATTTCAAATTCCTGTGCCATATTATAGGGGTGCTAGAACTTCTTGAAGAATAGGTCACCAGACTTTTTTTAATATTCCAAAATAATGCATTTCCCCCTAGCCTCATTCTCAGAAAGGGCTGAACTGTTTTGGCTGAAACTTTCCAGAAATATTCAGCCTGAGGCAGACACCTGAGGCATGGGAAATTGCACTCCAAATCATTAAAATTTGGCAAAGATATAAGCAACTGAAAACAGGGTCTTATAATAGGAAGTGTCAGGCAACCTTAACAGGCGGTGTAACCATCCTGTATATAATAATAATTAATACAAAATCAAATGTAATTCATGACTGTGGGGAGATTTTACATCAGTTACTATTTATGTTTTTCTCCCTGCCTTGTTTTAAATGATATTTCCTTCATCTGCAATATATTTGACATCTCCGCTTATCTCACCAGTCCATTATTCTTTGTTTTTTCTTTGCCTTTAGCCTAAAGCCATCATTCAAAAGTGAAATGTTTGCTCATGTTACAAAGCAAACATCTGGCTTCATTATGGAGAGATGTCTTCATATTTACATCACAGGCATGTCAGGTAGTGAGAGCTGGAATTATGCTAGAGCACTTCAGGGCAGTGAACTTGATATGCTCAGTACCTGGAAGGCCTTCGAACCTACATTAATGAACTAGCGTTTGTGTAAGTGATGTTGTCCTTTAGTTGGTGGAACAGAGACAGACTAAAGGATTTACAACAATTACATGCAGCTAAAGAAGTTCTCCTTTAGCTCATGGCTACTACCCCCAGGCTATAGAATCATTTTTGTTCCCTCTCTGGCCCAATGGACATTTATTTCATACAAAGTGGAATAGTTGCAACAAGGAAAGACCCCCTCCGCCCCCACCCCATATACCCTATATTAGAGCACTCACATGGGATGTAGGAGATGTGGGTTCGAGTCCTTGATGCAAGTCAGGCAGAGTGAGATTTTGAATCTGGGTCTCCCCCATGGCAGGTGAATGCTCAGGTATAAGCACTGTGTGTATATATATCTCCTCAATATTTGTTCCATCCTATGTATCCGAAGAAGTGGGCTATAGCCCACGAAAGCTCATGCTCAAATAAATTGGTTAATCTCTAAGGTGCCACAAGTCCTCCTGTTCTTTTTGTGGATACAGACTAACACAGCTGCTACTCTGAACAGGGCTGCCCAGAGGGGGGGGGCAAGTGGGGCAATTTGCTCGGGGCCCCCATGAGAATGGCTGAGGCTCCCTTCCCGGCCCTGCCCTGACCCTGCCTCCGCCCCTCTCCTGGAGCCTCAGCGCATGCAGGAGCGTCCCTGAACAGCGGTGCAGCATGGCTCCGGTGGGGCTCTTGAGCTCCTCCCCACTCAGAACCGCGTGGTAAGGGGCTGCGAGCTCCAGCGGGGCCTGAGCTTCCTCCACTCAGCCTGGACTCGCAGCCCTGCCCCCTTACCACACAGTTCTGAGCAGGGAGGGGCTCAGGCCCGCTGGAGCCATGCTGCAGCTGTTCAGGGATGCTCCTGGATGCGCTGAGGCTCTGGGAGAGGGGTAGAGGTGGGGGTAAGAGGCCGAGGGGATTGGATAAGGGGTAGGGAGACCCGGGGACAGGGAGGGGGCAGGGGTTAGGGGGGCGGTTAGGGAACAGGGAACGGGGGGGTTGGATCGTGGGCATTCCGGGGGTCTGTCAGGACTCGGAGGGGTGGATAGTGGTCAGGGCAGTCAAAGGGACATGGAGCAGGGGTGGGGGTCTGGGGTGGTGGTTGGGGAGGGGCCTCTGGGGGACAGTGAGGGGACAAGGAGCAGAATGGGTCGGGGATTCAGAGGGAGGCAGGCAGGAAGTGGGTGGGGGTTGGATAGGAGGCAGAGCCAGGCTGTTTCGGAGCACAGGCTTGCCTACCCTAAAGCTCATTCAGCAGTTTGAGGCTTGCAGAAGAGCCAAGCTGTTAGCTTTTCCATTAGGGCTATAATTCCTTTCACTTCTCAAATGTCATATTATAGTCTATATTTCATTTCAGTGCCATAGGGAGATTCATGCCAGGGAAGGGTAGTTTAATATAAAATTAGCCCCTACCTTCTTCCCAGCCGTACAAAGGGAGACCCCACTCCACTGCATTTCCCGAGGCTTCAAAGGCGTTAATTCAGTGGTTCTCAAACTTTTGTACTGGTTACCCCTTTCACACAGCAAACCTCTGAGTGCAACCCCCTTCCCCTTATAAATTGAAAACACTTTTTAATATATTTAACCTATTATAAATGCTGGAGGCAAAGCGGGGTTTGAGGTGGAGGCTGACAGCTCGCGACACCCCCCATGTAATAACCTCGTGACCCTCTGAGGCGTCCTGACCCCCAGTTTGAGAACCCCTGGGTTAATTTAATTTTAGCACCCTGTGTCCATTCACATGCATGTGCTATTTTGAGCATTTCAGTTTTCACAACATAGGCTCATCCCAGATTCTGGAACAAGCTCAAATGCTCAGTTCGTGGAGTATGTTCATAAGCTATACTAAAGACAAACCCACAGTAACCGTCTCCAGTTTGTGAGGGACCCCATGGAGCCAGTATCTAGGAAACAGATAAATGCATGGAGGTTAAGTCCATTAATGGCTATTAGCCAGAGTGGGTAAGGAATGGTGTCCCTAGCCTCTGTTTGTCAGAGGGTGGAGATGGATGGCAGGAGAGAGATCATTTGACCATTACCTGTTAGGTTCACTCCCTCTGGGGCACTTGGCATTGCCCATTGTCAGTAGAGAGGATACTGGGCTGGATGGACCTTTGGTTTGACCCAGTATGGCTATTCTTATGTTCTAACCTAAATGAACCCAAAGTTATGGAGACAGATATGAGTCAAGGAAGCTAGCAGAGTATCAGAAACCTGGAAAAATCTCTGACTGGATGGGCTCAGGCGTTTGGTCACAAGCTGAGGTGGTTCAAAGTTTTGGATATTTTTTAAGCAGAATTTTTTTATTGTTTCTTTAAACAATCAAACACAGCAAGCAGCAAATATTTGGCCACACACTTCTGAAACCTCAAACCATATTCGGGTTTTGGCAGACCAATTTCAGCTTTTCAATTAAAAAAAACCACAACAAATTTTGAAGGAAAGCAGACATTGTCCAAGATTTTTTTCTGCTTTTTAAAAACCCCTAGTTTTTGATCCAAAAAAAGTTTTGATGGAAAATGTTTGTCCAACCCTTTTAATGAGCTTTAGTGCCTTTTAGCACTAGCTGATGCTGAGAACCAGTGATACCTCGTAAAGAAGTTTTCTCAAAACTGAGTTTGTGCTGAGATGCGGAAGGCTTATTTTTCCTAGGGCCGCCCGTGGAGCTGGGAGCAAGTGGGGTAATTTGCCCTGGGCCCCTCAGGGGCCCCCACGAGAATATAGTATTGTATAGTATTGCAATTTTTTTTATGGAAGAGGCCCCCAATATTGCTTTGCCCTAGGCCCCCTGAATCCTCGGGGCGGCCCTGATTCTTAAACAATGTATAAGAGAGACACTACCACATTTTGTGCAGGGATCAATTCAGCATTCATGTTCGAAGGCAGCCTGTGAGAACACCTACAGCAAACGCCTAGATTGAGGACCCCACTGGGGTTGAGGTGTGGGCTAGGCACCAAACAACTTTGGCTTTGTACATATGCAGTGTCAGAAATTTAAGTGCCTACAGGTGGCAGCTGAGCAGAGGTTCTGAAATTCTATGTTTTGGATTCAGATACCTAAAGTTGCAGTTAGGCACCTAAATCCCTTTGTGTATCTAGTCCTAAGCGTTTTACAGACATGAAAAAAGACATAGGCCTAGTAATATTATTGGGAGTCACCAAATGGTATTATTAGATATAGTTTTACAAGTTCTATTTAAATTAATGTGTAGGTAGCAAGATCTTGGAGAAATGCTGGCTGTTAGTTGAGGTTCTCAATATCATCAGTAAAATTGATTATCTCTGAATAGAATAATTTCATGGTTGCAAATTTACTGTTTACAGGGGATACCCTCAGACAAATTAAAACATGATGTCAAAAGCACTATGATCCTGGACATGAAGATCTTACAATCTTACAACACAGGAATGTAGGGAAGGGAGCTATGAAAGTCGTGTGAACAAGCAGTAAATTATGACATAGGTTTTGTGAGGGCCATGCTTTTTCGCTATAATAGGATGGACATATGAATCCTTGGTTGATGGGAGGCCTGGGCTATATGAGACTGGCAGGGAAGGGGCCTTGTAAGAAGGGAATTGAAGGAGTATATTGTGGAGGCATGAAGAGGTCATGGAAGAGAGCAGGAGAAGGACATGAAGGGCTTGGGTGCGTTGGGTAGAGCAGGGCAACTGAGTATGGGGAGCAGGGAGGCCAGCCGGAGCTGAGTTGTTGAGTGCAGAAGCTCTGAAACTGGGGAGGAAGACAAATCAGGGTAGGGCAGAGCTTTGAGGGTGGGTGGGAAGAGGACAAGATGATGGGTCACAGCAGCAGTTGAGTGGTTTGGGAATTCCAGGGTACAAGGTGGCCTGGGGGGGTGGGGAGTGTGTGTGTGTGTTGTTTCATTGATCATAGGGGTAGCCGTGTTAGTCTGGATCTGTAAAAGCAGCAAAGAATCCTGTGGCACCTTATAGACTAACAGACGTTTTGGAGCATGAGCTTTCGTGGGTGAATACCCACTTCGTCAGATGCATGTATTCACCCACGAAAGCTCATGCTCCAAAACATGTTAGTCTATAAGGTGCCACAGGATTCTTTGCTGTTGTTTCATTGAGTGGCTGGGGAAGAGGCAGGTCCAATGCTTCTATATCGTGATGCCAACTTTTCCCAACCTAGCGCTAAACATTTCCCAAATCTGGTGAAAAATTCTCAGATAAAGTTTTTTACAGTGCTTCTATATCCTGGGGAATTTCCCAAAACTGGGAATTTTCACTCAAAACGTTTTACTCACAAATGCCCAGATTTTGGGAAATTTCCCAGGTCCCAGTGTGAGGGTGCCCTATAGGGTGCAGACAGTGGTCAGCCCTGGGATGGGGAGGAGGCTTTTGGCAGCTTCCAGCCCACCAATGCCCCAACTGCACATGACATGGGTGGTGGTCTGCAGAGACTTCAGGCCCCAGACTGCAATGCGCTCCCTTGACCCTAGCCGCAGGCCTGTGTAGTTTGTTGAGACCACGATTCCCAGCATGCATTGGTCCTAGCTATGAGCCGTCAGGGCTGATTTGTGCGCAAGGGATGCTGGGGTTTGGAGTCTCTTTGCCACCCGCTCTTCCGCACGCCTCCCAGTCGGTCTTCAGAGCGCATGCGCAGTAGAGGCGGGGCTGCGCAGTGAGTGACCACGCTCACGGGGCGAGCCCAAGTGTTCGCTGGCTGGCGGGGGCGTGGCTGCGGCTCCACCCCTCCGGCTGCTGGTTGGTGTGTGTGCGCCCGAGGCTCCAGCCCCTCCTCGCTGGTTGGCTGGCGCTGGCCAATGGGCTGTGCCGCGTGGCCGTGGCGGGAAGTGCGGCGCGGAGCGGAGCGGCCGGGTAGGTCAGCGCGCGGCAGAGCCGCGTCTTTCCCCGGGCTGAGGGGAGCCATGGAGGCGCGGAGCGGGGAGGACCCCGGGGCCCACCGCTCCGCGAGGCCGGGGCCCTGAGCAGCCTTCGGGCCAGTGCGCCGGAGGCGGGGATGGTGGCCCGGGCTGGGGCGCTGCTGCGGCGGGGCTGGGCCGGGCCGGGCCGTTGGTGAGTGAGGGGGCAGAACGCGGAGGGGGTTGATGGCTGGGCCGCGGGGGGGGGGCGGGGCAGGCTGTGGTGGTGGCTGGGCCACGGGGGGGCGGGCTGGGCCGGTGGCTGGGCCGCGGGGGGGGGCGGGGCAGGCTGTGGTGGTGGCTGGGCCACGGGGGGGCGGGCTGGGCCGGTGGCTGGGCCGGGGGGTGGGGGGCAGGGCAGGCTGTGGTGATGGCTGGGCCATGGGGAGGAGGGGGAGGGTCTTGGGGGAGGAGGTAGGATGTGGTGATGGCTGGGCCGTGGCAGGGGGCGGGGCAGGCTGTGGCGATGGCTGGGCCATGGGGGGAGGGGGACGGATTAGTGCAGACTGGGATGTGATGGCTGGACTGTGGGAAGGTGATGAGGGGCTGGGGGGTTGGAAGAAAGAGGGATGGGGGGACTTCAGGGGCTGGGTTCTGGGGTTGGGAGTCAGGACAATGTTGTGCGGGGGGGGATAGTTGGCATTGCGGTGACAATACAGTGGGTGCACGTGGTTAGTCAGTGAGGGAGTGGGATTTGGGACTGCAGATGTGGGGAGTGGGTGCCGGGGCTGGTGGGGCTGTTCAGCACCTTTGGAGAAGCGGTGTTGGCAAACCAGCTTTGCGTAGAAGCTGCTGCTCAGGTGATGTCTTCCTCTGTTTCACCCCTACTTGGGGGATGCACTCTGCACTGGGAAGGTCAACTTTCTCTTTACCAAACATTGTTAATTGTGTGCACTGTTAATGCAGCAGTTTAGTTCTGCGCAGTGCCATTTTGCAGTGTGGTTGTAGCAAACTGTGCAGCAGGACTGTGCTGAACAGTGATTCTTGAAAGATGTGTCCATGCTCGAGTTCTTTCTTAAAATCCCACTGTTGCAACAAGTTTCTATGTTCCAAGCAACACACAGTAAAATATAGACCACTAAACTCAAGGATCAAATAGAAGCACATGAAGCATTGTGGGTGAGCTGTCAAATGTTTACCAAACTTTCCTTGTCTTTTTCTCTTTCAGGATTTTGTTGCAGGTGAAAGTCTGAGGATTGTTATGACTTCAAAGACTGTTTTTATCTGTTGCCCATTGGGCCACAAAAAGATATGGCTACAGAAGCTAAGTACAGCATTGTACGGGAAGTGGGCCGAGGGAGCTATGGGGTAGTTTATGAGGCTGTTGTCAGTCAAACCAGAAACAAAGTGGCAGTGAAAAGGATGCAGTGTAATGTACCTGAAAATGTGGAACTGGCTTTGCAAGAGTTTTGGGCCCTGCAAAGTGTTCAGAGCCAACATGAGAATGTGATCCAGTTAGAAGAGTGTGTCTTGCAGAGTGGCCAAGTCTTTCAGCCAATCAGCCGCCAGTACAGGAAATCGGACAGTCATCTGCTGCTGATTGAGACCTGTCTGAAAGGGCGGAGATGCATGGACCCCAAGTCTGCCTGTTTTGTGTGGTTTGTGATGGAGTTCTGTGATGGTGGAAACATGAATGATTTTTTGCTGTCTCGCACTCCAGATTCTCAGCTGAATAATAGCTTCATGCAGCAGCTGAGCAGTGCTGTTGCTTTCTTGCACAGAAATCAGATTGTGCACAGAGACCTGAAGTCAGATAATATTCTTATTTCCCATAGCCCTGGAGGTCCTGTAGTAAAGGTAAGAGGGGAATCCTTCTTGCTGCTGCTCAATATGTGGGTGAAGTGTTATGCCAATTGCATTACTTGCACTGAGTTGGTCACTTGGATAACACTGTAATATTCAGTTTCCTCATTTGTTTCATTCCCTTTAAACTTTTAGAAAAGGATGGGCAATTCACTTGTATGAGTCTCAAAAGAGAATTTTGGTGAGGGTGTGGGGCAGTCAATTACCTTTTGGCCTCTTCGGGGAATCCTGAGAGCATTTCTGTAGCATCTTTCATGCGCAAGACCTTCCTTTAAGAGGAACAATTTAGGGTTAATTCAGTTTTAAACCACTACCTAGCCACTGTGTTCCTGATCAGTTGTGGAGTATTTTCTCAATGAAAGCAGCAGGGCACTTGTGATTTCAGTGCAATCACACTGTTGGGTCCAGGACCTATTGGGGCTATCCTTGGTAACACTGGGACTAGAGAATTGCCACGCTAAATGATAGAGGATAAAGTTGCTCGCAGAGAGGGATGTTTTAAATACACCCTGGATTAACTGATTGCAACTAACCTTACTATGGTTCCTGCTTTCTGGAACAGATTAGATTTGTCTTTTGGGGATATGGGAAGGAAGCATGAAGATATTGAGAATAAGGTCTTCAAGGGTTTATACAGCATCGTCCCTTCCCTTATTGGTGGACCTACAGTCCTTACACACTTAACAACGCTTCCAATATTGTAGTCTGTAGCACTACTTGCTGTTTTGGAAGCAAGAGGTTTTCTTGTCTCTTGCTTCATCTGGGCTCCAGCCATGGGTCTTCGTGGTTAAAATGAAGACTGACTAATTCTCTTCCTTACAGTGACAGACTGAAAACAAGTCTTTCTCTGGAATAATTCAATGGGAAGAGCAGCTTAGTGGCAAGAAAGTCAACTCACAGTTTACTCCCAATTCCAGGGGAGTTCCAGCAGTTAACTCAGGATGGTAGGCCTGTCCCTTGTGGGTAACTCATGTCTTGGCCCTCAAGATCAATACTGCTATATTACTTTCTCCTTTGGAGCAGCCAAAGGACAATCAAACTGAAGTTTTGTTATTCAATACAGATAATAGTGAATATAATAGAATTCAGAGCACTCAATGTAGCTGCCTGCTCAATTGCTGTTCTGTTCATGCCTGTATGCACAGTACAATGATATAGGTAATGATGGTGACCTCCTAATCTCTCCCGTTTTCGTCTATAGGTAGCAGACTTTGGCCTGAGTAAGATATGCCAGGGGAAAGTGAACGTGAACCAGCATTGCTTCTCGTCAGCCTGTGGGTCAAACTTCTACATGGCACCAGAAGTGTGGGAAGGTCGTTATACTGCCAAAGCTGATATCTTTGCCCTCGGGATCATTTTCTGGGCTATGGTAGAGAGGATTACCTTCAGGGATGGGGACTCTGAGAAGGAATTGCTTGGTGAGAATAATGGCTGTACAGCCAGCAATGAGCCCTAATTTATAGATCATTCTCCTGCCTTATCCCCAGCAATCCTCTAAGCCCTGAGGATCTTTTTCCCAGGTATAGTCACATCATCACCCTTTTTTCTGGCATGGTATTGGATATGGCTTCCTCTGGAGTCTGTCCACATTTCTCCACATCTCCACCAGAGGTATTGCCAGAAATCTGTAAAGCCCTCTTCCTCTTTCTCCCTACCCCTTTCCTCATGTTGAGTACACTTCCTTTGCGGGACTCCCCAGTCTTTAAGACCTAGGAGCAACATGTTCAGAGCATATTATCTTAACTTTACTTTTGTTTGAAAGCTTTGTTAGACTTTTGTGATCTCTTCTGCTTTTTCATTTACAAAAATGTTTGACATAAACAGCCAGGAGAAGAAAACTTGTCACCTGGCTTGGGCCATCCATTGAGGACAGGAGGTTGGGAGATCAGCAGAAATGGGACTAGCTCCAATGAACTTTAATAAACCAACCAACCAAAGAACTCCAAAACAAAACCTCCAAACATATTCCAAAGGAAGTGCTGAAAGTCAGAGTTAAATTCCATTGGTGAAACATTTTCAGTATATCCACACTCTACAGTCAAGATTCAGCAGCTTTATAGCCATGTCTGCTTTACCAGTGGTTCTCAAACTTACTTGATCGCACCTCCCTTCTTTGTGTTTGTGGTAGTTTTTGCGCCCACCTCCTGTCACACAAGTACATATACCAATATATGCAGCAGCGGTGCTTCACTTCAATGAGTTTTGGCGTCTGTTTTTCACTTGAATTTTTTTTTTCTGTGGCACGAATGAGCCAATGGTCCATTGTAATAAGAGCAAAAGCAAAACTGCAGTTGTGATCCATGCTGACGCTTAAATGTGCAAATGGATTAACCTACAAATGGCAATTTGTATAATGCTAGGCAAGCTTAGCAGAAATCCATCAAAATGCACAGTGCCATCTTAGAACCTGATATGTCCGGAGGAATCATCTTTGCTAGTTGTTCATTGCTGGGGGTAAAATGTGTGCACTAAGTTCCCCCTCCCCTAAATCTCATGTGTGCCCTCCAGCCCCCCAATACATTCTGCACCCCCCCAGTTTGAGAACCTCTGCTCTACCTTGTTACCCTTGCTGTAAATCTATCTTTCCTTGAAGATGGGCTGATCTACAGTTGGTACATTTTGTCCTGCTGATAGTGGTGGTATATGTAAAGCCCACAAGGCAAAGGACCCATCCAAAGGATTGTAAGGACATGTAAGAAAATAGGTTATGAAGCGGGAAGGGATGTTTAAGTCATCCTTAGTGTTTTGTCTGGCTGAACAAGATCCTACAGGGATGGATGGTCTGTGATTCTAGGAATATATATTGCAACAGAAAATGCACCTCGAAAGAACAGAATGACAATCTTTTGTATGAACATACTAATCAGAGGCATTTCAACTCACTCAGGGAAGCCCAATATACATAATGTACACATTTTTTTTAAATATTGTTATAATTTCAAGTCACAATAAAGGCCTTTAGAGAGAGGCTCCTTTTACTGAGCGGCTGCTTTGTTTTCAAAACATAGTGAATTAAGAACTGAGATCGTTCCTTTTCAAAATGCCAAACAGGAAAAAATGTTTTAGTTCTTGGCTAGAAAAACAGGAAATATTCTGGGTCTGAGGCCAAGGCATGAACAGACTTCATTAAAGTTTATTCAATAGCCATCCACCAGCTTGAGATAAGAGACTTGCCTGGCTAACCTCCATATGCAGATCGGTCATTTATTCAGTGCTTGCTGCGAGGGCAGAGCAGCTTGACTGAGCAGTTTCCTTTGCTGTCTCTTTGGAACCCAGCTAATCCACTTTGACCAGTGCATTTATTTACATTTCTGTTCCTTAATTTTGCTGAGGAGAAGCTGTATCCAGCAGTCTGGATAAAGGTAAATGGAACATACGGTCATTTATTATTAAAAGTTGTTTGACTTAAATAACTGAACCACTATTTGCTCAGTTAACTTTTTTCTAAGTCATCTGAGCCAAACATAACTTGCTTCTGTCTTCCTTAGAGCTTCCAGTTCTACTGATGCGGTAAAATTAATTGAAACAGAGTGGAGTAGGGGAAGCTCTTTGCAACAGGTTGTTTTCTTTGCATGTGATCTCTATAACCATTTGACAATGTCCTGTGCAGGCCAAATTTAAGTGTCTTTCTGTTTCCCTCTGCTTGATGCACACTTGTGCAGAAATGGGGATGTAATAAACTTGATGGTTCCTATTTTGGTATTGAACTTCTTCTTCTGTGGCTGGTATCTTACAACACTTGTCTTGGCAGTAGCCTTTGAAGTTGGGTTTCACATGCTGTGATCATCTACTAATAAATCCTGTGTTGCTTGTCAGATGGACCTGTGGTGTGGATGAACTTACTCTTGTGTGGATTCTCCTTTTCCTCAATCTGACATCTCCCTCTTTACAAACTATGCCCAGGAACCTACATCTGTCAAGGCAAGCGGCTTATTCCTGTTGGGGAGGCGCTGCTGGAGAATCCCAACATGGAACTGCAGATTCCTCTGAAGAACAAGAAGTCCATGCCAGATGATCTCTGCAGGCTCCTGCATGACATGTTAACTTTTAACCCAAAGGAAAGACTGGATGCCTTCCGACTAGAAATTCGAATCAGGAGAATCTCATATGGGAAAAAGCGCCAACGTTCATAGCAGCAAGTGGTGATCAGGTTGGTGTCTGTACTGGAGTAATTTCATTTCAAATTTGCAATCCTAGTTTTTGATACTGACCTGATTGGCCTAAATTCTTTAAATCTAACAGCAGTTCCCTAGAGTCATTGCTTGGTTTCTTTCAGTTTGATTGTACCCTTCGCTGTCAGGATAACTGCTCTATAGGAGCAATATGTTGGGTTCAGTATATTGTATGACCCCATGAGTGGTAACTGCTCAGCACCCTTATAGGTAATAGAAATGGAGATAAGAAACCAGTGTCAAATTAACCTGTTTCTCCTTAATAAACACCTGTAATGAGTTTCACACACACTTGTTACTGTGTGTTACCACATATTTTCCATGTGTGGATGCACTTTTAAAAGGTGGTGTTTGGCACTCTCTTGCATGTTAGACAAATGGGAGCCAGGTTATATAACGAAAAGTTGACTGTTAGGTTAGTGCCAAGAGCCCTATCAGATTGGGGGTCGCGTTGTACTTGGTAAGGTGATGTACGCAGAGAAAGGCGAGGTTCCTGCCTCAAACTGCTCTTACAAACAGGCCTCAGTCCTGAAACAGAATCTGCTAGTGTCTGTCCCTGTGACCTTCCTGGGTCCCTATGAAAATCATGCTGCTGATTAAGTCTGACTTTGTGCTCACACTTGAAAATTTTGGCCCTAGTCATTGCATGTTGTTGTGACCTTTTTTGTTTTTGAGAATAGACAGTAGCAGCTTTGTTAAAACCTCAAGTGTGTAGAGCACAAATTTCAGGAATTCTTTGTCAATGTTTTGTACATTGTAATGAGGAAACAGAAAGCCATTAATAGGATAGTGACCAAAACACTTAATTCTGTTGCAAATTATACTAATTCACTGTAATTTTCTAATTGTTGCCGCTATTTTTAAGTTTGCTATAAGACTGTTCTCCATGGTGGACTGCAGAAATGTTAATTGAAATGAGCTGCAATAGAGATTGGTACCAATCACCTTCTTTTGCCCCTAAAGGGGTCTCTTGCATCCTTTCCTCAGTGATAGAAAACCTCAGCTTTCTTGCTGAAGAATTCTGGGCTCTCTCAAACCCACCATGCTGAAGCACAGTTGTCTATAAGGGTTGCTAATAAATAGTTTGTTTTTTTTTTTCTTCCTGGAGCTGGGAATATCTTTCAGGCACCTCTAGCTCATATCAGCCTGAAAAGCAGTGACCCCAACCTGAAACTTGTGGTCTAAGGCAGTTTTTTTTTTCAAAGTACGGGTCGCGACCCAGGACTGGGTCACGGAATGTCAGGCACTGGGTCGCCTGGCTGATTCAAATTGTAAATGACAGTTGCTGCACAGCAGCTCTAAAGGGCTGCGCAGCACGGACCTGAAGAAGAGAAAGGTAGGCGGTGGGCGGGAACTGGGGAGGGGAGCAAGTTATGGCTTGCAGGGCTGCTATGCGCCTCTCCCTCTCTTCCCCGCCCCCCCCCCCCCCAGCTGCTGCTGGCAGAGGGAGAGAGGCCCTTCCCCTGGAGCTCTGGCAGGGGGAGGGCTAGGGGAGTCCTCTGGCCCCAGCTCTGGGGCAGCCTGCCTGCACCCCAAACTCCTCATCCCTGGCCCAACCTCAGAGCCCTCAGCCGCCTGCATCCCAACCCTCTGCCCCAGCCGGGCCCCCTCCTGCATCCTGAACCCCTCACCCCCAGACAGCCCTCACCTCTGCACCCCACCCTCTGCCCTATCCTGGGCCACCTCCCACACTCCTTACCATAGGGTTACGAAGGCTAGTGTCTAGCTAGTTATGTAAAGTGGGGTAAGCTGGAACGTATTGCAACATTATGATTTTATGAAAACTCTAGTCGAAAGCTATTATGATGGGTCACGGACATCAACAATTTTCTTCAACTGAGTTATGAGGAAAAAAGTTTGAAAACCACGGATGTTGGGCACTGCCCAACAGTACACTAACTATCAGATCAGTGTTAGATGTTTACTGTCATTTGACTGTGAATTCTTAAGCTAATGGGGTAGAAGAGCATAAAGGATGCTGTACAGGGGTTCTCAAACTGGGGGGTCAGGAGATTATTACATGGGGAGGTCGAGAGCTGTCAGCTTTCATCCCAAACCCCGCTTTGCCTCCAGCATTTATAATGATGTAACATAAATTAAAAACACTTTTTTAATATATAAGGTGTGGGGGGGTCATACTCGAGACTAGCTGTGTAAAAGGGGTCACTAGTACAAAAGTTTGAGAACCACTGCTGTAGAAGATTAGAAACATCAGTTTCACATGGTGGTTGCAGTGTTTTAACAGTAAATCTGGAGACTGAAGTCCTCTCTCTGAATTGCAGATACAACAGGCAGGGGCAGTGCAAATTCCCCCACAAAGCCCCATGTGGCTGTCTCAGTCCCCTGCTTCAGCAGTCTCCTCTCAGGAGACAGGGTAGCTCACTTGATGCTTGTTCAATTTTTGACTTCTCTGTTGAACCAGTGCAGTGCTGGTTTAGCTATGTAGAAAGTTTTACCCTAGGAATTAGTGTCAAACCACTAACTAGACGTCAGATGGTAAAATTTCCGTTGCCACTAGTCTGGGCTGGAATTGAAACTGAATCTCCCTGCTAATCTGAAATAAGAGTTCTTGTTCATTGGAATGCTAGTCTAATTAAGGTGTGGTGATGAGGTCTTTGATTGTCACTGGCTTCTTCCACAGGTCCTGTATTCCACTGTTACCATCACACAGACATCATGACCAATACCTCTGAATTCTCATTGGATTAATGGTTTGACCCTGAGGGAGACTGGTCAGAATAAATCTTGACTGCTTCCCATTTGCCCAATGGTTGTATGTAAAGGAACAATTATTTATTTGTATAGTAATTTTAATATGCAAGTCCTACATAGATTGCCCAATTTTTTAATGGAATATTGCAGACTGACCCTTTGCTTGTATAATAGTGAAGAAGGATGTTGGTGACTGAGGCTGCCAACCGTACCAACTCGGTGGCCATGCTCCAAACTGTCAATTCCAATATGACCTGTCCTTGGTACAGCAGATGAGGATTGTCTTGTGCAGTGTTTAATTAGAGCTTTTCATGTAATTCCTTCATTCCATGGTACTTGGCCATGTAACTAAATGGTGGCTGTTGCTGAAAGAGTCGCATGGTGTAATCTAATCTAATGTTTATCCAAAAACTTTCTAGCAGAAACAGAATATATTTTCATCACAGTAGTTTGTGAATATTCTTGCTTAGCTTAACAGAAATGCATTCTTAAAATAAATACAAAGACTGTTGAATATGCCAAATTGTTATTAGAATGTATGTATCACTATTACCGTAAGTAGTTTAGAGACTGAAGCTGTCTGCTGTGTCAGCTTTGTCCCAGCTGGTCTGACATGAGAAACGAAAAGGACTGAACTGGAGTATTGGCAGGTCAATAGGGACCCAACCTATTTCCCTCCTGTCTGAAAATAGTTAACACCTCTGCGATTGATATTTAACTATTTCTAAAAGCCCTTAGTTCCAGGAAGGTGACTAAGTAGCCCTGGTTTTCCCTCCAATTCTCTTCTTGCCCTCAGCTCTATTTTAATTTGTGATTTGAAGATGGGCTACAGTATCTTTGGACACAACTGATACTATGGGACAGGAATGTATTGTCAGAGGAAGATAGAAGAGAGCTCCTCTTTTTTCTCAATGTTCCCTTATTTCAGAAGGGGGTCTTGTGGGGAGGAAGCAGGTAACTGATGTGAAGTCACAACAGCACCATTTATGGAGGGAGAACAGTGCTTGGAATTAATGGCAAAAATTATTTAATTTTAAAAAATCTGTAACATATTTCAATCAGATCTCTGGGCCTTGTCATTCTGCTGTGGACATTAGCTATTGCCTGCAAACCAGTCTCCATTCTCTTCCCTTCCCTTCTGCCACAGAGCTGTGACTGCAGTATAAAAGCTTCTGCATTCCCTCATCTTAAAAGTTCATATAGTAGAACCTTCCCTAGAATGTATTCCACACTACTTACTTATTTGATCTGGAAGCCCTAGTGGGTTACACAGGAAGAAGTGGAGAACTCTCCCTATGGCTTGGTGATGCCTACCTCTGTAAAATGCAGCATTTCATAGATACCTTGCAGACTCAAGTCATCTGAGCTCTAGCTGTAACCATCAAATAACAAATGAATGTCCAGTATTAATGGTTACTGATCAGAGCTGCTGCAGGAACATACTCAGCCAAAACTCTCCTTTATAAAACTTTTGGAAAAACCTCAAAATCTTTTAACAAACTTAGTGCTGGTGGAAGTTGCTGGCCTGGCAGTTATAGTGAGGTAGCAGTGCAAACGTTTTGCTCTACATTCTGCCCTGGACAAGTAGATTAGCTATAGCAGTGAAAGGAGTTGGTTCTTCCCAACCAGTTCAGCATTGCTCAGAGGGATAAGGTTGGATAGGCTCAAGCAGGTGAGAATGGGAGTCTGAAACTCATTTGTCATCTGGAAATTTTAGATGTATTTTGGAGAAGGTTCTTGTCTTGTTAAAGCAATGAGACTATTAGTAAGCATGCTTTGGCTTTGGTCTGCTCTTCTTCCCATACAATACTACTCAATTTTACAGCTTGCTGGTGTTGCTGTGGCTTTGTTTCTCAAGTCAGGTGGCTCATTCTTAGAAACTACAGCATCAGCTGACTGTGTTTTGCTCACCAGCTTGAGGCTGCAAAATTGTTCAACTTGCTTTACTGAAGAAATTCTTGTAAAATTTATTTCTTCTTCACTCCCACAGCTATTGAAAGTGTGCTGTCTGGCTCTCTAATGCCATCTGTTCTTAGAACAGCCAAAGTCTGTTAGCCTTGTGGAACTATCATAGTTGAGGAAGAGTCAAACTTTGCAATGCAGACCACAGTTAAGATTACACCAGGCAATAAAACCACTTTGAGGCACTTTAAATGTTTGCGTGGCACAGGGTTGGCTACTCTTGCTTGTTTTATCATACTTTGTTGATGTTCTCCACAGCCTCTGTCAGAAATACTTATTTGTATGTGTGCGTTTTTGTTACCTCACACTGTGTGTGTTAAGTTTAATAAAAGGTTTTATCCAGACACCTTGTATCCCTGCTCTGGGCACGAAGCACTGCATTGTGACGCCACCTACACGGAAGGAACGATCTGTGTAAGGTGGGTGGCCCTGGTGAAAGCTATTGCTTCAGTGAGCAAAGAGACACGTTTCTCCGCTTTTATTATTCACATGACTAAAAACGACATGCTCTCGGCAGGTGTAGAATTTGCTCTTGGTTACCTGCCTTGTGCTCCTGATGTGTTTGTTCCTAACAGTCCCTCTCCTCTGTGACATACTGTGCTGCTGACAGCACACATGGGCAATTCTGTAGGGAACAATCTTGCACTGTACTGGGACTAGATCACCTAATACATCTCACCCATTTTTACCTCTATTCTGTCTTCTTACACAAGGTAGCACTTCTTGAGAACTGAGCCTACAATTGGGGAATGGGCAGAATTTATGACAGGCACAAACCGAACATGAGTATGGCTTGGGATAAAGAAATATTCTACTTCCATTCTGTAGGGGAGAGGAGGACAAAACTGGACCTTGTGAGTTTCTGTGCTACCAGAGTTTCTCTCTTCAAAGGGTATGGCTACACTTGAAACTTCAAAGCGCTGCTGCAAGTGTGAGTGTGGTCGCAGCGCCAGTGCTGGGGCATTGTTTACACTGGTGCTTTGTAGCACTGTATCTTGCAGCGCTCAGGAGGGTGTTTTTTTCACACCCCTGAGCGAGAAAGTTGCAGCGCTGAAAAGCGCCAGTGTAGCCAAGGCCAAAGTTAAACTATAGTAGTTTCAAGAAAGCAAAATATAGAAAATCAGCTATTGCCTTCATCTGGGGCCTAATGTATGTATGTTTGTTTTATTTGAAACTATTTCCTTGACAGACTAGTTCAAAATTCCTTCTCCACAGAAAACATATCTACTTTTGTACTATCTTGGCATAATATGGTTGGTTATTCTACAGCAAGTGCTTGTGTTAACTTGCACAGTCCTGAGAACTGCTGGTCTCAGAATGCTTAGGCTTCTCAGTAGGAAAGTTTAGGGACTAAAAGCAATGTTAGGGTTACAGTAAGTGAATTCCACTCTGTCTAGTTCCTAGCTCTTAATTATTGAAAGTGTCGAGTCCCTTGTAGGATGGCTTCTGTAATATTTAAGTAGTAACACTGGCTAGAGTTAGAATACACAATTGCAAAAGATTCATGCTAATAAGTATGAAGTGCATTCTTTCAAAAGATTCAAATGCTGGGATTGAATAACAGCTTATATAAAAAGGGAAAGTCTATTCAATCCTGCTAGGAAATGGGAATACCGGAGCGAGCAAACACCCCTGGCAGAAAGTGACCCTCTTGTCCCTGACTGAAAACAATGTGTTGGCTGTTGATGGAATTGGGCCTGACTGCTTCTCAGCAGCTTGAGGCAAATGGGGGAGGGACTTCTGACCTTGCTTTCATGGTATCAGGTACATGAAGCCTGATGGAAACAGTTTCTGGTGCTGGGCAGTCTGACTTTAATAACCATTATTACAAACAGCTCTCACTAGGAAAAGTTTTAGGCTGAACCCAAGTCTGTTTGTATCTGTTACATTTTAAGCTCTTCATAACCATGCTGACTGATAGGGCATCAAAATATTTTGCTGTCCCCGCTGGTAAGTACTGCTATGATATGCCTCAGAGGTGGAAAACACAGGGGAGAGGGGGATTAAAAAAAACAAGTGTGGGAGGGAATGCATATCCTTATATGTGTGGCTCAGCCAGGTATGTCAGAGACCACCCACCAGCACTTGACTGACTTCAGGTTAACATACACTGGTGGAGTTCTGCTTTCCTACTGTGTGTTTCCCTTTCAATTCCAGAGGTTGTGTAACTCCTCCCTGTAAAATGTTAATAAGCATCAAGTATGTGTTGGCTTCAGCAACCATCCCCATGCACTGAGAAAACAGCTCTATATAGTAACCTCCCATGTAAGTTCTTCCAACAATGCTGGCCCAGGCAGGATGGGCTCAGGTTGGCTATGGGACGACAGATGCTTTCAAAGGTTATTTTTCAAATGGGACTAGGAGGTAAGGTGATATGGAAAGAGCTCACTGAAAGGAAGAAAAGTCTTCACTAGCTCCTCTCCCTGGCAGGGAAAGCCAGCCAGCCACTGTGATTCCATTTTCTGCTATTGCTCTGGTTTTAAAACTAATCACAGCAACATGTTCACCACCAGTGCAGCTTTCAAAAAAAAAAAAAAAATCCCATCATTTCTTCATCCAGAAGGTGACAGTGATGGAGAAGACAAAGAGGCTGCTTCTTTCTAATTCCATCATATACCCACAGTACCTGTGAGATCTACAGCTGCCAGGAAATAGTTGTAATTAAACTCAAAGGGGCAACTTACCATAGAGTAATGAAAGCTTTTTGGATGCCTGTTGCCAGTATGTTATCTACATGCTGCAAAGGGGATGGTTTGAAACTGGATACAGAAGCTGGTAGAAATAACTACCTCATCTCAGTGGGGTCTCAAGGTTAGGACAACAGGAGCAGATCTCCCCAAGCTGTAGCCAAAGTTTTGGCATGGGTGAGATGAAAAGTTTGGCAACTTACTTCAGGGGTCTGGCCTGTAGCTTTCAAGTCCTTTGGTGGCTACTGCTAGAATTTGTCATAAAAAGCATCAGAGCCAATTCAACTGTGGTCACTCACTGAAGAGCTTTTCTTCAAGGGCTCAGAAAAGCTCCTGAATTTCTTCAGGCTGGAGATGTGAGAAGGCTCTGTGAGATAAGACTAATGGTATTTAATTTCCTGTCCTCCATGTGTGAAGTGGATCCAGTGTGTTTTGTGGACTAGGTCAAGCAGAATTTTTTTTTGCAGTAGGTGGTAGCCGGAACAGGTAGGCTGCAGTATCTTCCTCTGCTTTACATATAGAAGGGGGAAGTCGAGTGCACGTGGCCACACTAAGCACATTAACTCAGCGGTGTGTGTCCATGGTCCGAGGCTAGTGTCGATTTCTGGAGTGTTGCACTGTAGGTAGCTATTCCGCAGCTATCCCATAGTTCCCGCAGTCTCCCCCACCCCTTGGAATTCTGGATTGAGATCCCAGTGCCTGATGGGGCAAAAATCAGTGTTGTGGGTGATTCTGGGTAAATGTCATCAGTCATTCCTTCCTCTGGGAAAGCAACAACAGACAATCATTTCACGCCCTTTTTCCCTGGATTGCCCTGGCAGATGCCATAGCATGGCAACCATGGAGCCTGTTTTGCCTTTTGTCACTGTTACCATATATGTACTGGATGCTGCTGACAGAGGCGATACTGCAGCGCTACACAGCAGCATTCATTTGCCTTTGCATGATAGCAGAGATGGTTATCTGTCGTTCTGTACCATCTGCTGCTGTCATGGGTGCCCCTGGCTGAGGTTGGCCGGGAGCTCAAAGACAAAAATGGGAATGACTCCCTGAGTCAATCCCTCCTTTATGGTATCTAAAAATAGTCAGTCCTGCCTAGAATATGGGGCAAGTGTACCAGAGAGCACAGCCGCTCCATGTCAGATCCCGCAGAAATGATGAGCTGCATGCCATTCACAGGGGGGTGCCCCTGCAACAATCCCACCTGTTGCTTCCCTCCTCTCCCAACCTTCCTGGGCTACCATGGCAGTGTCCCCCCCATTTGTGTGATGAAGTAATAAAGAATGCAGGAATAAGAAACACTGACTTGTTAATGAGATAAAATGAGGGGGAGGCAGCCTCCAGCTGCTATGATAGTCCAGGCAGGACATTAAGCAGTGTGGGGGAGAGGAGCCCAGCATGCCGCTGCTATGATAGTCCAGGCAGAACAGAATCTTTTCTTTACACATGAAAGGGAGGGGGCTGATGGAGCTCAGCCCCCAAGTGCTATGATGAAGATGGTTACCAGCTGTTCTGTACCATCTAGTGGGAATGACCGGGAATCATTCCTATTTTTACCCAGGTGCCCCCAGCCGCCCTCACCTGAGGCCAGCCAGGAGCACTCACGGGCTCATGATGAGGATGGCTATCAGTCCTACTGCACTGTATCATTTGCCACCGGGGAGGAGTGGAGAGAGGATGCTACTGTTTACTGCTGCAGTACCGTGTCTACCAGCAGCATGCAGTATACATAGGGTGACATAAAAAAGTCAAACGATTTTATCATGGAGGGGGAGGTAAATTGACAAGATAGATCCTGAACCACCTGGACAATGTGTTTGACCCTTCAGGCATTGGGAGCTCAGCTAAGAATGCAAATGATTTTCGGGGACTGTGGGATAGCTGGAGTTCTCGGTACCCCCTCCCTCCATGAGCGTCCATTTGATTCTTTGGCTTTCCGTTACGCATGTCATGCAGCACTGTGCTGTGGACTCTGTGTCATAGCCTGGAGATTTTTTTCAAATGCTTTGTCATTTCGTCTTCTGTAACGGAGATCAGATAGAACAGATTTGTCTCCCCATACAATGATCAGATCCAGTATGGTGGGTGACGTGATCCAGCTACATTCAGTGGATTTGCAAAGCACAGTGCAGACACTTCCGTGAGCACAATGTTAAGGAATATTTCACTGCTGCAGTATCGGTCTGATGAATGGGGTAGCACTTTAAAATAATGTTAACAAGCTTACACATTTCCACTATCTTTCTGTCAATCTCTGTTACTCTTTTTCAAGAGCCTTCTTGCTGCTAATTGATTTCTCCAAGGCTTTTTTAAGTTGAATGTGGCAATTGCCTCTCTTCTAAGCAGCACCAGTCTTCCCTTCTAAGAGCTGCAGGAGTGTAGAACTTGAATTGAATGTTCTTTCCATTTAAAAATAATAATCTGCAGCCACTAGTCTCTGTTTACAGCAGTACCCATTAGCCAGCATGCAGGTCCCTGTTTTGTGCCATAGTTCAATATCTGCTCTCCCTAGTCAGCCATGACACCAGCAAACACCATAGGCTGATAGTCAAGAGCAAATAGCAACAGGTGCTTCCATGGTGGTCATACACAGAGATTTTTAGAGCAGGAGCAGATACATTTTAAAAAAAGGCTCTGGTTTTAAGTGAATGAGAAGTCAAAATCATTTCCCATGACTTAACAGCAGTAGGAGAGAGTAAGAAAGTTTTACCAGGGCTATAGGCTTCTGTAGCTGCTTTTTAGAGGTCAGGTCACTCACACGTGAGTGCTAAGGCCTTGTCTACAGGAGAAAATTGCACCACTCTAACTTAAATAGTTTTTTAAAACCATTATGTTTAATTGGTGCAAGCCCCTGTTTGGATACTCTGATTCCAGGTTAAGAATGTCTTCCTGCAGGTTAGCATCAGTTCATTAGGCAACTCTTTAAGTTAAACCAAAATGGGCCACCAAACCGAAAATAAAACTATTTAAATTAAACCAGTGCAACTTTCTAAGTAAATTTTACATCAGTCAGCAACAGAATGTGTAAAGAGGTGTGTCGCCCAGGGGAGCTGTACTGGGTCCAGTCCTATTCAACATGTTTATAAATGATCTGAAAAAAGAGTGAGGTGGCAAAATTTGCAGATGATACAAAACTATTAAAGATACTTAAGTCCCAGGCAGACTGTGAAGAGCTACAAAAGGATCTCTCAAAACTGGGTGAGGGGGCAACAAATTGGCAGATGAAATTCAGTGTTAAGTAATGCACATTGGAAAACATAATCCTAAAATCAGGTCTAAATTAGCTGTTACCACTCAAGAAAGAGATCTTGGTGTCGTGGATAGTTCTCTGAAAACATCTGCTCAATGTGCAGCAGCAGTCAAAAAAGTGAACAGAATGTTGGGACTCATGAAGAAAGGGATAGATAGATAATAAGACAGAAATTATCATATTGCCCCTCTATAAATCCATGGTATGTCCACAGCTTGAATACTGCACGCAGATTTGGTTGTCCCATCTCAAAAAAGATATATTGGATTTGGAAAAGGTTCAGAAAAGGGCAACAAAAATGATTAGGGATATGGAACAGCATCCATATGAGGTCAGATTAATAAGCCTAGGACTTTTTCAGTTTGGAAAAGAGATGACTAAGGGGGGAGATAATAGATATAACTGGTGTGGAGAAAGTAAATAAACGTTTATTAAAGGCTATTCTTGCACACAGTGACACAACCTCAGAACAGAGACAGCCATCAGATAGAACTGCAAGGGAGGCTGGAGGAGGGGCAGAAAAGGCAATAGGGACTGAAATAGGAGCGGGGAGGCTGCCCCAAACCCTCAGTGACACCCTGGCTCCCACTGCCCCTGTTAAAGCCACTTCCAGGGCTGCGTAAGGGATGCTGACGGAAGCATCTGTGTACAAGCTTGCTGTGCATTTGCCCTGCACAATAATGGAGATAGGGTGACCAAGCAGCAAGTGTGAAATATTGGGATGGGGCAGGGGGATAGGAGCCTATATAAAAAAAAAACAAAACAAAACCCCAAAAATTGGGTCTGTCCCAATAAAATTGGGATTGCTAGTCATCCTCAATGGAAGGCTTCATTCACAAGAGTTGTTGAATAAGTCAACCCTCTTCACCCACACTAACTCCACCCAGTAGCTTCAAAGGTGAAGTTTACATATTTGCAAATAACCTGCATGTAGTCAAATAAGTTGATTACAGGGTTTGCACAAAATGCCACATGGAGCTGGACACACAACCTGGCAGTGAGACATTTGCCACTGCCCTGCAAAAGCACCTGTGGGCTCAACCTCAGCTAAGCCCCCCCCACTCCCCCAGCTGCACATGAGGTGGGAGATCTCCAGAGTTCGGTCCCTCTTGCAGCCAACAAGAGGGCAGATAGAGTTTCACAGGGAAGAGACAGAATTGAGACAAGACCTGAATTTCTAGAAGAGAAAAGCAAGCAGATCCAGGACTATAAACATAGCTTGGAAGCAGAAGAGCCATCAATCCTTTCAGGCCTCCTTTCAATATCACAACACTGCAGAAAAGGGCACAACTGTATTCCTCCTGCCCTGTGTGCATCATTCCTATGAACTCCCTAGCTGAGCCTTCTACAGTTATGGGTGTGTTGTTCCTTCTTTGGCTGGTGCTAGGAAGTGGGGAAATGTCCTCCCTGACCTAGCCAGAAAGAGGGGGCTAAAATTAATACAGACGCACGCATGACTGGCTGCTGCCTTCACCCTGCTTGTGTTTAAAAAATTAAAAAAAGGCAACCTGAGTTGACATCAGCTGTCCCTTAAGAAAACACAGCAGCTTTTGTAAGTTTTTCTTTAATAATGAGATTTCCTGACAACCTCTTAGCGTTGAGAGACCTAGAGAAGTGGCTGCGGCATCTGTGAAGAGCTGCTGAGCTGCAGTACAGTGATTTAGCAACAGGGTGTGTGTGTGTGTTTCTTCACTGAACTCCTCCAAATAACTAGCCATGCCTGATGCACAAGAGCCCTAGTGGAGAAAAATGTTTGAGGTTCATCCATACTAAATGCTATGTGACATACAAATCCAGGCCCAATATATGGCGATATACTTATCTCAGAGAACTGGAAGGGACTTGGAAAGGTCATCAAGCCCAGCCCCCAGCCTTCACTAACAGGACCAAATACTGAGTTTGCCCCAGATCCCTAAATGGCTCCCTCAAGGATTGAACTCACAACTGTGGGTTTAGCAGGCAAATGCTCAAACCACTGAGCCATCCTTCCCCTCAATCTCCCACCCTATCCTACACGCCAACTTTACAGAAAGGATACAGGCACCTTCACTTTTACCACAAAAACAGATTAGCAACAGAACACATTACAACAGGAGCAGTCTATTTTATGCTGGTTAGGTTCTTATACTGCTCTCAGCACTGAAGTACAGAATGATCACAACGGCAGCTGTGGGAAGAAACTGATGCCACCTTTATCTTTTACAGCATCCATAGACACTGGTCAGCCACCTAGCCCAGGGCTTAGCTACATCTGAAAATACAGACCAGTGTAACTAAACCCCTTTATCTACATGGGGGGATTATACTGTTTCCATAGTAACACTGGTATAACACCCCACATGGCTAAGAATGCCCATACAAGAAATTACACCAGTGCTACTATACTAGCATGATGATCTCAGTGTACTTCCCCATGTGGCCCTTTGGGTCAGTCTAGCCACACCAGTGCAAATCCCTAACACAGATGCACTTATAATGGTTTAGGCCTCACTTAATGACTAGATTAAGCTAAACCAGTTTAGACTCTTCTTAAAGCAGTTTAGTTGACACAGTATTTTACCAAATTAAACGAGTCTTAACCCACTTAAAGCATATCATCATTAGGGCCTAGACAGCTTTAGTTATGCCAGTGCAACTGTACGTATTCTATTGACTAAGCCCTGGTGTCTGGCCAGCACTGAGGAAGAGCTGGATGAAGATTAAACCCAAACTATGTTATTGCCGACGGGTAGAGCTTTGAAGAGCTTGCTGCCCTCAAACATCATCCTACATCGAAGATATCTGCCCTTAAATACCCAACGTAGGCTAGGAGGCCTAGACTCCTCACTGCTGTTGGAATCTCACATAACATGGGTTGCAATAAAATACACCCTATCAGCAACAGATCTCTAGGAGATTGTGCCCTAGGTACTAGAGTGATGGCTGCCACTACAAGAGCCGTGCCAGTCCGCTCATCTCCAATGCCTCAGTTATGCGCCTCTGTACTTGAAAGAATCAGCCTTGAAGAAGTTGAAGCTGGTGCAGAACGTCTGTTCTCACTTCCAAGTGACGTTGTAAACAAGAAGAAGGCAGCATTATCTTCTACAAATGTAAACAATCTTGTTTGAGCAATTGGCTGAAGTAGGACTGAGTGGACTTGTAGGTGCTAAAGTTTTACATTGTTTTATTTGTGAATGCAGTTATTTTTTGTATATAATTCTACATTTGTAAGTTCAACTTTAATGATAGAGATTGCACTACAGTACTTGTATTAGGTGAATTGAAATATACTATTTGTTTTTTACAGTGCAAATATTTGTAATAAAATATAAGTTGAGCACTGTACACTTTGTATCCTGTGTTGTAATTGAAATCAATATATTTGAAAATGTAGAAAACATCCAAAAATATTTAAATAAATGGTATTCTATTTTTATTTAATAGCACTATTAATTTTTTTTAATTGCTTGATAGCTCTATTACTTATACAAACATACAGGAGGGAGAAAGCTTAGGCCTGGTGGTCAGGGCATGCACCTGGGATAGAGACGTTCAAGTCCCTTCTCCAAAGGAGGCAGAGCAGGAATTTGCAAACAGGGCCCTCTCCCACTCTGGTGAGTTGGCTAGCCCCTGGGCTATTGGCTGTAATGCAGTGAGTCTCTCTTAGACTCTCTTGTTTTCATGAGGAAGTGATGACCTGTGGTGATTTGGGCACCTAACTCCAAGAGCAGGCTCACAGCTGTGAATTCCAAGCAGAGATAAGCATCTCCTTCTAGCCCAAAGCTAGGTACATAATTACGTCTGGGGGTGAGGCTTAGGTCACAGACCTCTTCTCAGCATTTTCTTCTAGCTAATTTAATCAGTTGCCGTTCAGGCTGCTGGCAATCCCATTTTTAGGCACCTAGCTCTTCTCATGCATTGTATATGGCAGCCAGGCACCTAATTTGGGGCCGGTTCCACTACGCAGTAGGGCACTGCAGTGCTGACCCTAAGCTCCCTTTGTGGATTTTGCCCTAAGATGCTATGGTGACAGCTGCAGTGTAAAAACCTAAACAGAACAGAAGAAAGGGACAGAGGAAGACTGGGCACTGAGCTTGTGCTTTCTGCATAAAGCTGCAGTGCTGGATATGACTGGCACTTAAACAACAGGGAGTGCAAGGCTGCTTGTGATTTCTCCCAGTTCTCAAAAAAAGGTGCCTACAATTAATTTTGGGATTATATGTAGTGCTAAGACATTTAGCTACCTGATTTGCAGGAAGTTAGACAGCTGAGTGATAACATTTACACCTATGCTGAAATTATACCCATGAAAACAGATGCAGTCTTAGGGGGGGGGAAAATATCAAGATCTTGGAGGATTACTGGGAAGAGAAAAAAAAAACCACACCCAAGTGAAACAAATTTTCAGCCTGGAGAAAGTCTTTACAGCAGAGTAGCAAAATAGGAGATTGATCAGGGGACAAAGCTAAAACAAATTGCTCAACCTAAAGCACTGCTAAAAACATCTTCTATGATGGAGTGTGTTTGTACCTTGAATAATTTCTGTGCCAAGGTTTCTTTTCCTCTTCAGAAGAAAAAGACAGCAGATGGAAAATGCTGAAGCCAAGAAAAATCTTGCTTGTATGGACTTTAATTTTTCCCCGGGTTAAAATCCATCAAGGAAAAGGAAGGGAAAGTGAAAAGAGTCACCTTTGCCCTTACTAAAATGAGACCTCACGCTCTGGTGCCTCAAACTGAACAGCAGCCTTGACATTTGGTGGAGCAGGAAGTGCTCTCTCTCCACTCCACTGCCTTATTGATGGGTTGGGTTGAAGCTTCCCTATTTATTTTCACTCCACAATATAACCCTTTCTTTAGCAAAAAGGCAGACACAAAATCACAGCATATTACACAAGATAGAAATGGGCTAAGAAGTTGTTACATGCAATTTGGTAACCAATAGAGAAGGTAGAAAGGTCAAATCTTAAGAGATCATCCAGCAAACGGGGGGTGGGGGGGGCGTAGTGGGACCTGCACAACCACTAAAAAGATTCTTGTAATAACCACTGAGGAAGGTAGCTCAGGCCCCCAGTGTACTGTGCTATAAACACAGGGCAACTTCCAGCTGAGATACCTAGCACTACTTAGCAAAGAAAAGTTCTTTATAGCCCTGCTGGGAGGGCTGCTAGCTACAGGTATGGTCCATGAAGGTTGTGGTTTGAAGTCTTGGCTGTGGCAACATGCAGGGTGCACATGCTGACAGGGCAGAGAATGGCTGCACCTGGCCCTTGGGGGACATTTTCATTAGCAGTGCCAGCTCCTGCCTGAAATGCTGGCTTTAGGTCTAGGCATCTCTGTGGGTAACAAGAATATCCAGAGTTAGAACAGTAGTATAAATAATACTTGTAAAAAAGTATTGGAAGGGACAGAAATCTATCTTCAGGGCATGAGCCAAACTACTGGGACAGTCGGGGGGAGGGGGGCAGGAGAGGACAGTGTAAATGGATACTTTCCTTTGGTGAAGACACTAAAATTGGGCCATTAAGGCAGAATACTGGGCATTACTGGAAGCTATACAACAAGTTTGCAGCATCACCAATGAGTTACCCAGACCACTTTCTTCCCACCCTTCAGTGGCAGCAGCAGGGTCCAGCTCCAGCTCCAACAACAGCGGCTCCTGAGAGCCCTCAAAGGGACCAACCATATTCTTGCTCCTCAGCCAGTCTCCTCCTTCCACACCACCTGCCACATGGCCAGCCCGGTGCAAACAGCATGGGGGACCTCTGGCTGCTTTTTACTTTTCAGAAAATTTCTTTCAGCTTCCAAAGATGAAAGTGAGGCTGTGATTCCTCACCCAGCTAAGGAGTTATCACCAGGAAGGCAGCTGCCAAAGGGGGCTGTTCTTTCACCAGGAAGGAGCCCCAGCCCTGCTGCTCCAGATTCGTCTCCATCTGCTACTCCACCATGTTTCAGTCTTTATTCAACAAAGACTAAAAGGGAAGTGCTATTTCTCTTCCTCTTTCCTCTCCACCTGCCTCCCAAAGCAGGTAAGAGCAACACGGGCATCATGACAATACGAACAGCTTATGTCACAGAAATGGATGGCTGATGCCACTGAAAAAGACAGTTACCTGTTCCATAACTGGTGTTAGAGATGTGTTGCTCATGTCCATTCCATATTAGGTGTGTATGCTCGCCACGTGCACCGGTGCCGGAAGTTTTTCCCTCAGCAGTATCCGTAGGGGACCGGCTTTGGCGCCCTATGGAGTGGCGCCTGCATGTGCAGCATAAGGCGTGCCACCAGCTCCCCCTTCCCCTCAGTTCCTTCTTGCCAGAAAACTCCGACAGTGGGGAAGGAGGGCGGGTCATGGAATGGACATGAGCAACACATCTCAAAGAATACCAGTTATGGAGCAGGTAACTGGTTTTTTTCCTTCAAGTGTTTGCTCATGTCCATTCCATATGAGGTGACTCCCAAGGTGTGCCATCAGTGGCAGGGTAGGAGTTCACAGACATGTAGATTGCAACGCAGCTCTGCCGAACCCAGCATCATCTCTGGCCTGCTGAGTGATGGCATAATGTGCCATGAACGCATGAACAGAGGACCATATCACGGTTCTAAAGATGTCCTTGATAGGGAAGTGCGCCACGAAGGCCGTCAAGAACACCTGAGCTCTGACAATCGGCAGTGGCGGGACCCCTGCCAGGTCGTAACAGGTCCTTATGCAAGAGGTGATCCATTTGGAAATCCTCTGCGAGGACACTGGAAGGCCCTTCATCCTATCTGCTCTAGCAATGAAGAGCCGAGTTGATATATAGAAAGGCTTGGTACATTCTAGGTAAAAAGTCAAGGCTCTCCAGATGTCCAGCTTGTGAAGATGCCTCTCTTTGCTGATCTTGTGCAGTTTGGGAGAGAACACCGGGAGGAAGATGTCCTAGTTCATATGGAAGGTAGACACAACCTTTGGCAGGAAGGCTGGATGAGGTTGCAGCTGAACCTTGTCCTTGTAGAAGACAGTGTACGGCAGTTCTGAGGTCAAATCTTTAACCTCAGAGACTCGTCTTGCCGATGTCACCGCCATCATAAAAGCAACCTTCCATGACAGGCTGGAAAGGGAGCAGGAGCCCAGTGGCTAAAAGGCTGGTCCGTGAACCTATAAAGGAACAAGTTGAGATCCCACTGTGGGACAGAGGTCCATATCTGCAGGAAGAGCCTCTCAAAACCTCTCAAGAATCTGACCGTCATGTTATGAGAAAACACCATCTGGTCCTGGATTGGTGGGTGAAAAGCAGAGATGGCCACAAGATGCACTCTAATGGAAGATCGTGCTAGGCCTTGATTTCTCAAATCAAGCAGGTAGTCTAAGACAGATTGTATGGAAGAATGCGAGGATGCCCAGCAGGAAAACCTTGTGCACTTGGCCATGTAAGTCAGTCTGGTTAAAGGCTTTCTACTTTTCAGGAGGACCTGCTGGACCTCCTCTGAACAGGTCTGCTCCTCCAGGTTCAGCCACACAGCATCCACGTCGAGAGGTGGAGGGACGTGAGGGTGGAGTGTAAGAGCCAACCATAGTACTAAAGAATCCTGTGGCACCTTATAGACTAACAGACGTTTTGGAGCATGAGCTTTCATGGATGAATACCCACTTCCTCAGATGCATGTAATGGAAATATCCAGGGGCAGGTATATATATGTGTGCTAGCAAGCAAGCTAGAGATAACGAGGTCAGTTCAATCAGGGAGGATGAGGCCCTGTTCTAGCAGTTGAGGTGTGAAAACCAAGAGAGGAGAAACTGGTTCTGTAATTGGCAAGCCATTCACAGTCTTTGTTCAATCCTGAGCTGATGGTGTCAAATTTGCAGATGAACTGAAGCTCAGCAGTTTCTCTTTGAAGTCTGGTCCTGAAGTTTTTTTGCTGCAGGATGGCCACCTTAAGGTCTGCTATAGTGTGGCCAGGGAGGTTGAAGTGCTCTCCTACAGGTTTTTGTATATTGCCATTCCTAATGTCTGATTTGTGTCCATTTATCCTTTTCCGTAGAGATACTGCAAGACAAACCCAAGAGAGAAACCAACAGGACTCCACTGGCCATCACATACAGCCCCCAGCTAAAACCCCTCCAACGCATCATCAAGGATCTACAACCCATCCTGGACAATGATCCCACACTTTCACAGGCCCTGGGTGGCAGGCCAATCCTTGCCCACAGACAACCTGCCAACCTGAAACATATTCTCACCAGCAACTGCACACCACACCATAATAACTCTAGCTCAGGAACCAATCCATGCAACAAACCTCGATGCCAACTCTGCCCACATATCTACACCAGCGACACCATCACAGGACCTAACCAGATCAGCCACACCATCACTGGTTCATTCACCTGCACATCCACCAATGTAATATACGCCATCATATGCCAGCAATGCCCCTCTGCTATGTACATCGGCCAAACTGGACAGTCTCTACGGAAAAGGATAAATGGAAACAAATCAGACATTAGGAATGGCAATATACAAAAACCTGTAGGAGAGCACTTCAACCTCCCTGGCCACACTATAGCAGACCTTAAGGTGGCCATCCTGCAGCAAAAAAACTTCAGGACCAGACTTCAAAGAGAAACTGCTGAGCTTCAGTTCATCTGCAAATTTGACACCATCAGCTCAGGATTGAACAAAGACTGTGAATGGCTTGCCAATTACAGAACCAGTTTCTCCTCTCTTGGTTTTCACACCTCAACTGCTAGAACAGGGCCTCATCCTCCCTGATTGAACTGACCTCGTTATCTCTAGCTTGCTTGCTAGCACACATATATATACCTGCCCCTGGATATTTCCATTACATGCATCTGAGGAAGTGGGTATTCATCCACGAAAGCTCATGCTCCAAAACGTCTGTTAGTCTATAAGGTGCCACAGGATTCTTTGCTGCTTTTACAGATCCAGACTAACACGGCTACCCTCTGATACTTGAAACCATAGTACTGTGACAGTAGGTCCAGTCGGTTGAGCAGGGGCCAGGGAGGGGCCGCTGTCAGATTCATGAGCATACCGAAGCAGTGCTGGCACAGCCACACCAGGACAATCATGATAACTTGCGCCCTGTCTCTTTTGATCTTTGCCAGGACCTTGCTGATCAGTGGAATCGGAGGGAACACATACATCAGGCTCCCTGTCCACGATAGGGAATCCTTGCCCAGACCTTGCCGAGAATAAAACAGATGACAAAAACTTAAAAGGTAATAATGATTTTTAAATACATCAGAAGCAGGAAGCCTGCTAAACAACCAGTGGGGCCCCTGGACGAAAAGGATACAAAAGGAGCACTTAAAAGATGATAAAGTCACTACAGAGAAACTAAACACATTCTTTGCTTCAGTCTTCATGGCTGAGGATGTTAGGGAGAGTCCCAAATCTGAGCTCTCCTTTGTAGGTGACACATCTGAGGAATTGTCCCAGATCGAAGTGTCACTAGAGGAGGTTTTGGAATTAATTGATAAACTTAACAGTAACAAGTCACCGGGACCAGATGGCATTTACTCAAGAGTTCTGAAATAACTCAAATGTGAAACTGCAGAACTATTAACTATGGTTTGTAACCTGTCCTTTAAATCAGCTTCTGTACCCAATGACTGGAAGATAGCTATTGTAACGCCAGTATTTAAAAAGTGCTCTAGAGGATATCCCAGCAATTACAGACCGGTAAGTCTAACGTCAGTACCGGGCAAATTAGTTGAAAAAATAGTAAAGAATAAAATTGTCAGACACATAGAAGAACATAACTTGTTGGACAAAAGTCAACATGATTTCTGTAAAGGGACATCGTGTCTTACTAATCTATTAGAGTTCTTTGAGGAGGTCAACAAACATGTGGACAAAGCAGATCCAGTAGACATAAAGTACTTAGATATCCAGAAAGCCTTTGACAAGGTCCCTCACCAAAGGCTCTTACGCAAATTAAATTGTCATGGGATAAGAGGGAAGATCTTTTCATGGATTGAGAACTGGTTAAAAGATAGGGAACAAAGGGTAGGAATAAATGGCAGATTTTCAGAATGGAGAGGGATAACCAATGGTGTTTCCCCAAGGTCAGTCCTTGGACCAATCCTATTCAACTTATTCATAAATGATCTGGAGAAAGGGGTAAACAGTGATGTGGCAAAGTTTGCAGATGATACTAAACTGCTCAAGATAGTTAAGACCAAAGCAGACTGTGAAGAACTTCAAAAAGATCTCACAAAAAGAAAGTGATTGGTCAACAAAATGGCAAATGAAATTTAATGTGGATAAATGTAAAGTAATGCACATGGGAAAAAATAACCCCAACTATACATGCAATACGATGGGGGCTAATTTAGCTACAACTAATCAGGAAAGAGATCTTGGAGTCATTGTGGATAGTTCTCTGAAGACGTCCATGCAGTGTGCAGCGGCAGTCAAAAAAGCAAACAGGATGTTAGGAATCATTAAAAAAGGGATAGAGAATAAGATGGAGAATATCTTATTGCCCTTATATAAATCGATGGTATGCTCACATCTTGAATACTGTGTACAGATGTGGTCTCCTCATCTCAAAAAAGATATACTGGCATTAGAAAAAGTTCAGAAAAGGGCAACTAAAATGATTAGGGGTTTGGAATGGGTCCCATATGAGGAAAGATTGAAGAGGCTAGGACTTTTCAGCTTGGAAAAGAGGAGACTAAGGGGGGAAAAAGATAGAGGTATATAAAATCATGAGTGGTGTTGAGAAAGTGAATAAGGAAAAGTTATTTACTTATTCCCATAATAAAAGAACTAGGGGCCACAAAATGAAATTAATGGGCAGCAGATTTAAAACAAATAAAAGGAAGTTCTTCTTTACGGAGCGCACAGTCAACTTGTGGAACTCCTTACCTGAGGAGGTTGTGAAGACTAGGACTATAACAGGGTTTAAAAGAGAACTAGATAAATTCATGGAGGTTAAGTCCATTAATCGCTATTAGCCAGGATGGGTAAGGAATGGTGTCCCTAGCCTCTGTTTGTCAGAGGGTGGAGATGGATGGCAAGAGCGAGATCAGTTGATCGTTACCTGTTAGGTTCACTCCCTCTGGGACACCTGGCATTGGTCACTGTCAGTAGATAGGATACTGAGCTGGATGGAATCATAGAATTATAGAATATCAGGGTGGGAAGGGACCTCAGGAGGACATCTAGTCCAACCACTTACTCAAAGCGGGACCAATCCCCAACTAAATCATCCCAACCAGGGCTTTGCCAAGCCTGACCTTAAAAACCTTTAAGGAAGGAGATTTCACCACTTCCCTAGGTAACCCAGTCCAGCGCTTCACCATCCTCCTAGTGAAAAAGTTTTTCCTAATATCCAACCTAAACCTCTCCCAGTGTAACTTGAGACCATTGCTCCTTGTTCTGTCATCTGCTACCACTGAGAACAGTCTAGATTCATCCTCTTTGGAACCCCCTTTCAGGTAGTTGAAAGCAGCTATCAAATCCCTCCTTTATTTTTCTCTTCTGCAGACTAAACAATCCCAGTTCCCTCAGCCTCTCCTCATAAGTCATGTGCTCCAGCCCCCTAACACTTTTGTTGCCCTCCGCTGGACTCTTTCCAGTTTTTCCACATCCTTCTTGTAGTGTGAGGCTCAAAACTGGACACACTATTCCAGATGAGGCCTCACCAATGTCGAATAAAGGGGAATGATTATGTCTCTCGATCTGCTGGCAATGCCCCTACTTATACAGCCCAAAATGCCGTTAGCTTTCTTGGCACGGGGCACACTGTTGACTCATATCCAGCTTCTCGTCCACCGTAAGCCCTAGGACCTTTGATCTGACTCAGCATGGCTATGATTATGTTCTTATGACATTTTCTGTTTTGCCTGGTTGCGAATAGGTCCACTGGAGGAGTTCCCCACCTCTGGAAGATCATGTAGGTTACCTTTTGGTGGAGCAAGCACTCATGGTGAGAGGAGAAGGCCCTGTTGAAGTAATCTGCTAGCGTGTTCTTGACGCCAGGGAGATGACAAGCCTCCAGGTGGACCTCATAGTTGATGCAAAAATTTCAAAGGACTGCCTATTGGCAGAGAGCCGATGAGCATACTCCTCCTTGCCTGTTGATGTACAACATCTAGGCTGTTTTGTCCGTCAGAACTCTCACCACCTTGCCTGACAGGTGAGGTAGGAAGATCCCGCATGCCAAGCGGACCACTCTGAGTTCTTTGATATTTATGTGTAGCATCATCTCCTCCGGGGACCGCATACCCTGGGTTGGGAAATCTCAGAGGTGCACCTCCCAGCCGAGGTCCAACTCAATGGAGTGAGGGGGGTTGCCAAATGGAACTCCCTCTAGTACCTTCTTGCGATCACTCCACCAGCGCAGTGAGGTGAGTATTGCCGGGGTATGGTAACAATCTTTTCCAGGTGATCCCTGGACTGGAAATAGACTGTAGCCAGCCACTACTGCAGGGGCCATATCTGGAGCCTGGCATGGTGGACAACGTATGTGCAAGCTGCCATGTGGCCCAGAAACATAGGCAAACCTTGGACAGTTGGGAGAACGTGAAGACTTTCACAATGAGGTCCGTCAATGTCTGGAACCTTTCTAGCGGCAGGAACACTCTGGTGCGGGTTGAGCCAACCACCACTCTGATGAATTCTATCCTTTGCACTGGAACTAATGTAGACTTTTTTTGTCATTTACCAGTAGGCCCAGGGAACAGCACATGGCTTACAACAGACTCACAGACTTTAAGATCAGAAGGGACCATTATAATCTTCTAGTCTAACCTCCTGCACAATGCAGGCCACTGAATCTCATCCTCCCACTCCTGTAACAAACCCCTGACCTACGTCTGAGCTACTGAAGCTCTCAACTTGTGGTTTAAAGACTTCAAGGTGCAGAGAATCCTCCAGCAAGTGACCCATACCCCATGCTGCAGAGGAAGATGAAAAACCCCCAGGGCCTCTGCCAATCTGCCCTGGAGGAAAATTCCTTCTTGATCCCAAATATGGTGATCAGCTAAACCCTGAGCATGTGGGCAAGACTCACCAGCCAGACACCCAGGAAAGAATTCTCTGTAGTAACTCAGATCCCACCCTATCTAGTGTCCCCTCACAGGCCACTGGACATCCTTTTGGACCTGAGATCTAGAGGTGCCTTTGACCAGCCAGTCATCGGGGTACGGGTAGATCTGGATACCATGGCACCTGAGGTAAGCCATCATCACCGACATGCACTTGGTAAACACCCTCGGTGTTGTTAGGCCAAACAGGAGGACCAAAAATTGGTAGTAGCTGGGTCCCACTGTAAATCGGAAGAAATGTCTGTGTCCATGAAAGATTGCTATGTGGAAGTATGCGTTCTTTATAGACTGGTCATACCAGTCTCCCAGATCCAGGGAGGGGACGATAGAGGCCAGGGAGACCATGCGGAACTTCAGCTTCTTTAGGTACTTCTCGAGCTCTCGCAGGTCCAGAATGGGACGGACACCGCCCCAGTCCTTTGGGATTAAAAAGTATCAGGAATAAAATCCCTTGTTCCTGTATTAGAGAGAAACCTCCTCCACCACACCCAGTTGCGGTAACCCTTGAACCTCCAGTGTGAGAAGACTCTCATGAGAAGGGTCCCTGAAGAGCGACAGGGAAGGGGGGTGGGGTAGAAAGAAACTGGAGGGTATAGCCCTCTGCCACTGTGTTCAGGACCCAGCAGTCCGAGGTTAAAGAGTTCCATGCCGGGAGGAAAAAGGAAAGGCAATTGGAGAAAAACAAGATGGATCCGGGGTATAGTCTGGTAGGTCGCCCTTGGGCGCACCCTCAAAACGGTCGCTTGGCCCCCTGCTTGTTTTGGGTGGAGTCTGACCGAGCACAGGGTGAAGGAGGATGGCTTGGGTGGTGTTTGTAGCCCTTGGCCTTCTTGTGAGGCGGGTCCTGCCGAGGCTGGCTCCCTTGTCCATGAAGCTGTTGCGGTTTGAACCGCTTATGTGCAGGGCCTGGAACGTAAAGGATCGTATGGGAGTCCCTTAAACCATGCAGCTCTGCAAACTGGCCTGGTCGTTGAAGGGAAGGTCCTGCATCGACTGCTGAACCTCAGCTGACAAGCCTGAGAAGAGCAGCAGGAAGCTCACCACATGGAGATGGGGGAGGCCATGGGGCAGAGTCCACTGCGTCTGAAGTTGCCTGGAAGCCCAATCTCACCGCAGCTGTGTCCTCCTTGCGGATCACCCAGAATTCCTTCCTGGACCCTTCGGAAAGTGATGCTTCAAACTTTGCCATGGCCTGCCACGTTGTAATCGTAGCGGCCAAGGAGGGCTTGGTGATTGGCCACTTTCAATTGCAGGCTGGAGGACGAATAAACTTTGCGTCCAAAGAGATCCAACCTCTTTGAGTCTTTGTTTTTGGGGGTAGCCCCAGGTAGACCTTGCCTCTCCCTGTGGTTAACTGCCTCTACCACCAGGGAATTGACGGCTGGGTGGGAAGTACTCATGCCCTTTGGATGGGATGCACTGCTTGACTTGAGCTGGGGCCCGACTTCCCAAAAGGGGTGTTGAGCTGCCCAGTGTGGGTCTTGTCTCGCCCACAGCCCACTCCTTTCCCTTGCAGGAAGTAGGAGATCTGCCCCTAGCTGTCTTATTCGGCTTCTTGGCTGGAGTTGCGGAGGGGGATTGGTGGTGGCTCATGGACGGTGTCAGTGGAGCGCTGCGCACCTACACCGGGGTGCTTGGTGTCAAGTCGGACCGTTGCTCCAGTGCTGGAGTGAGCGCCATCTCCATCAGGAGCACTTTCAGGTGATTGTTCCACTCCTTTTTCGTCCTGGGTTTGAAGGACTTACAAAGACGACACTTGTCACTTATGTGCCCTTAGCCCATGCACCTTAGGCAGCCATTATGTAGATCGCTGATGGGCATAAGCTTTTTGCAACGATCAGAGGGCTTAAAGCCTGGGGACCAGGGTATGCCCCATCCCCAGGCTGAGTCCTGTTCAGACTAATGAAGACTGTAAGAACTACTACTAAGGGTAACTAATTCAACTACTAACTATATTACAAGTTTCATAAAGTTTGCAAGAATGGAGAACAAAATAAGGCTAGCCGAAGCAGCAAATATTCCAGCACCATCACTGGTGGCAAGAAGAAACTCAGGGTCGGGGGGATCTGGCAGTGACCCCTATACCATGCCATGCAGATGCCACCGCAGAGGGTGCCAGAGCTGGTCCCCTACAGATACTACTGAGGGAAAAACTTCCAGCACTGGTGCACGTTGCAAGCACACAAACCTAATATGGAATGGACATGAGCAAGCACTCAAAGAAGAACTTCTCCTGGCTGGGCTCAGGTTATAGAGCCATAAGATACCCAACAGACCTGCCTTTCTGAGCGCATCTGGTGAAGCAGATGACTGTTCCTCCACTCGGAACATCCCATGCATTATCTACTCCATCTCCTGTCACAGTTCAAATTGGGAGGAACTGTCCAAGGAAACAGAAAAGCAGAAATAAGAAATAAGATTTTAGACATCTAACTGACAGGTCCATTACTAATGCACAGGCCAGAAACAGATGGCACAAAGCATCATGAACTAAAGTTGAGGCTGATCAACACTAGATCTGCCACTAACAAGCAAAAGACAATGCACGACTTCATCAGCAATGAAGTACCCAATACAGCCTGCATCACCAAGACCTGGTAGGCTAGCACAGAGCTTGCAGTGTCATCCAATCTCATCGCCCCAGGATACTTGGTACACCTCTGACCTAGAGGACAAGGAGGCAGGTGGCACTACATTCATCTTCTCTGTAAACATCAAATATAAGAGAAATGCCTCAGGTACGACAGATTCATTTGAATTCATTCATCTGACAGTAGAAACCAGAGTTACAGACCACCACAGAAAAAAAGTATTCATGAAAGAGCACACTGACACCTTGTCGCCAAAGGCGGTGAGATATCCCAGGCTTGTTAGCATGGGAGATTTCAAATGCTTGTAATCAACAAGGCTACAGATACAAACACACAAAAACTCATCTCCTCACTTGCTTCCCATGGAGTTTCATAGAACATCTTGGCCTAGCCCACACAGCTAGTTATACTCTGGACCTGATCTTCGGCTTAGATATCAAGATGAGGGACATCACAAACCAAATGCTGTCTTGGCCAGATCATCACTTCCTTAAAGCAGTGGCTCGGGATTTTCCTGTGCCCAGGCAACAAGTCAGACCAAATGATCCTGATTCATCCATGACAGCTTATGGACTCCAACAAATTCCAAAGCCCACTAATGGACATAACTACCCCATCCACACTATGAGGAGTTGAGGCCTGGTGAGCCCTTACCATTCCACACTGGCCTCAGCCACTGATACGCTGGCCCCAAACAGCCCCTTTCCTCCCTACCATATCCTTGGTCTTCTGACACCCTGCATCAGATGGAGAGAGGAGGTAGAAACTTGAGTGCTAACGGCGGAAAACAAAGGTGATTTAGATAGGATGAAACAAACTCCTCAAAACTTATGCTGAGGCTGTAATACAGGCCAAGAGAACCTTCCCTCCACTGAGGCTGCCAAATCCCACCCCAAGGAGCAATCCAGGGTGGTAAATCACTTAATCTCCAGGGTGGTAAATCACTTAATCAATCCTGAATGCCTATAAGCTGCATCACAGCTGAGCACTGCAAAGGACTATCATACTACTACTATTGGGATATATCACACATATATCCATGTAATATGTTATAGGCCATCAAGGCCTAGTGTGGATGGAGTGTGTTTGACATAAATACGTGCACTGTGTGTTGGCAACTGAAGCAAGAACTTACGGTTTCAAGCAGACAAGGACTATTTGTACAAAACAACTTTATGTCATGTCTCTGGGAAATATACGAAGAATCAGCAGATAAGGAAACACCACCACCTGGACTGCAATAAAAAATGAATAAGAACTAGAGGAAATGGCATGCCTTGAATCATGGCAGTCTGCCTGGAATTGAGTTGTCGGTGAAAAACCCAAACAGAAACAAAAGACTAATGATGTCACAAAGTGGATTATAAATGGAGGTTTCATACATTTGCAATTTGGAGTCTTTCAACAACCCCAGAGCCCTGTTTGGATATAGATGTGGTCTTTCTGTCGGCTCCCCACATCTGATCTGATCTGACTGAACCTCGACTGGCCATTGGGACTTCATTCTGATCTGTGGACTCTGGTGTAGTATGTTTGGGGTACAAATGTGGAGTGAATGAGGTTTATTTTGTAAGCAATGAAGAGTACTTAAAAGTATTATATACCAAAACTGTGTCCAGTACCTGTCCATAGAGAAGGCTCCTGCTGCGGGTTTAACACTACACTGAAAAGATCACATACATTCTGGAAGCCTTCTAAAACAGGTTGGATCTGCTACACCTGCAATCACCAACCAACAGGCCACCTTCATTCCTAGAGTTCAGTACATTCACTCCTCAGGGGGTTCTAGACACCCAAAAGGAGTCTCAACCCAAGACTTGTCAATCTGACCCAGGTTTTTCCTGATATGAAAGGGAGTCATAAAAAACTGATGCAACTAACTGACCAAAATAGCCAATGCCTCATTCAAAGAAGGAAAAGACGGTTACTCACCTTTGTAACTGTTGTTCTTCGAGATGTGTTGCTCATATCCATTCCAGTTAGGTGTGTGCACGCCGCGTGCACGTTCGTCAGAGAAACTTTTACCCTAGCAACCCAGGCGGGTCGGCTGGGCGCCCCCTGGAGTGGCGCCGCTATGGCGCCCAATATATTTCCCAGCCGACCCGGCCACCCTTCAGTTACTTCTTGCCGGCTACTCCGACAGTGGGGAAGGAGGGTGGGTTTGGAATGGATATGAGCAACACATCTCGAAGAACAACAGTTACAAAGGTGAGTAACCGTCTTTTCTTCTTCGAGTGATTGCTCATATCCATTCCAGTTAGGTGATTCCTAAGCCTTACCTAGGCGGTGGGGTCGGAGTGAGATATGGCGGTATTTGGAACTGCTACGCCAAAGGCCGCATCATCTCTTGACTGTCGGACTAGTGCATAGTGTGCGGTGAATGTGTGGACCGATGACCAGGTTGCTGCACGGCATATCTCCTGGATAGGCACGTGCGCCAGGAAGGCTGCCGACGACGCCTGAGCTCTTGTGGAATGTGCCGTGAGGTGGCCAGAGGGGACACGAGCTAGATCGTAGCATGCGCGAATGCATGCAGTCACCCAGGAGGAAATCCTCTGAGAGGAGATTGGTAGACCCCTCATCCATTCTGCGACCGCCACAAACAGTTGAGGAGACTTCCGGAACGGCTTTGTTCGCTCAATGTAGAAAGTGAGCGCTCTGCGTACATCTAAGGAGTGTAGCTGCTGTTCCCTCTGAGAAGAGTGGGGCTTCGGGAAGAAGACTGGGAGGAAGATGTCCTGGTTGGTATGGAAGGCAGACACAACCTTAGGGAGGAACGTCGGGTGGGGTCGCAGGTGTACCTTGTCCTTATGGAAAACGGTGTAGGGTGGGTCCACTGTGAGAGCTCTCAGCTCGGAGACCTGTCTGGCCGATGTAATGGCCACCAGGAAGGATGTCTTCCATGACAGGTACATGAGCGAGCAAGTTGCCAGTGGCTCAAATGGTGGGAGCGTGAGCCTGTTTAGGACCAAATTAAGGTCCCAGGTAGGAGCAGGGCGGCGTACGGGGGGGTAGAGACGCTCCAGGCCTTTAACGAATCTAGCGACTAGGGGGTGGGAGAATACGGAGCGGCCACCTTCTCCTGGTCGGAAGGCGGATATGGCCGCTAAGTGCACCTTCAAGGAGGATGTCGCTAGGCCCTGCTGCTTAAGGTACCAGAGGTAGTCTAGGACCGTGGGAATCGGAGCCTGCGTAGGGGTCACACCCTGAGTAGCACACCAGCAAGAGAAGCGCTTCCACTTGACCTTGTACGTTGAACGAGTGGAAGGCTTCCTGCTGTTAAGGAGGATATGCTGGACCGGTGCAGAGCAGCTGAGCTCCGCCGCGTTCAGCCATGCAGGAGCCACGCCGTGAGGTGTAGGGCTCGTAGATCCGGGTGACGGAGCCTGTCGTGATCCTGTGTGATCAGGTCTGGGTGGAGAGGAAGGGGGATTGGAGGGTCCACAGACAGGTCCAGCAAGGCGGTGAACCAATGCTGTCTGGGCCACGCAGGTGCGATCAGGATTAGATGCGCTTCGTCCCTGCGTAGTTTCAACAGGACTTTGTGCACCAGAGGGAACGGAGGGAAGGCATACAATAGGTGATGGGTCCATGGCAGGAGGAATGCGTCCGTGATCGACCCGGGAGAGAGACCTTGAAAGGAGCAAAACTCCTGGCACTTCCTGTTGGACTTGGTCGCGAATAGGTCTATGCGGGGAAATCCCCACCTCTGGAAGATGGAATGGATGACATCCAGTCTGATCGACCATTCGTGGCATAGGAAGGATCGGCTGAGTCTGTCCGCCAGTGTGTTCCTGACCCCTGGGGAGGAAGGATGCCACAAGATCTATCGACTGGGCTATGCAGAAGTCCCAGAGTCGAATGGCTTCCTGACATAGGGGAGACGAACGGGTTCCCCCGTTTGTTGATGTAGTACATGGCCGTTGTGTTGTCCGTGAGTACGGAAACACAACGGCCGTGCAGACGTTGTTGGAACGCCTGGCAGGCAAGGCGGACTGCCCTCAACTCCCGGACATTTATGTGGAGTGACAGCTCTTGGGACGACCAGAGGCCCTGGGTACGTAGGCATCCTAGGTGGGCCCCCCACCCCAGGGATGATGCATCGGTTGTTAGAGTCATCGACGGTGGCTGTGGATGGACTGGGAGGACCCCTTTAGGAGCCAGTCGTCGAGGTACGGAAACACGTGGATTTTCCGCCGACGGAGGTGGGCGGCCACAACGGCCATGCACTTGGTAAACACTCTCGGGGCCGTGGAGAGGCTGAAGGGTAGGACTGCGAATTGGAAGTGCTGATGTCTGACCATGAAGCGAAGGTACTTCCTGTGCGGTGGAAAGATGGCAATATGGAAGTATGCGTCCTTCATGTCGAGGGCGGCATACCAGGATCCAGGGATGGGATAATGGTTCCCAGGGAGATCATGCGGAACTTCAACTTGAGCATCCATTTGTTGAAGCCCCGCAGATCTAGGATGGGTCTGAGACCTCCCTTGGACTTGGGAATCAGAAAATATTGGGAGTAGAACCCCTTTCCTCTCTCATCTAGAGGTACCTCCTCTATAGCTCCTGCTGCGAGGAGAGAACGAACCTCCTGCAGGAGGGTTTGCTCGTGAGAGGGGTCCCTGAAGAGGGACTGGGAAGGGGGGCGGGAAGGGGGTGAGGAAGCAAATTGTAGGTGGTATCCTTGCTTCACCGTGTGTAGCACCCAATGGTCTGAAGTTAACTGGGACCACGCTGGGAGGAAGTGGGAGAGGCGGTTAGAGAAGGTAGGGGAAGGATCCTGTCTTGAGGCTGGTACGCCGTCCCCGGGCGCATCTTCAAAAGCCGGACTTGGAGCCCGGTGGTGCCTTGGAGGGCCCTTGGTTTTGGCCTCCCTGGGAGCCGGATTGGCGTCTGCGGCCCCCCCCGGCCACACCGTCTACTGAAGTCCTGCCTCTGGCGGGGTGGGAAGTATGGGCGGCATGCTTGGGGCCTGAAGGGTCTACGCTGGGTGGAAAGTGTATGCATCCCCAGCGAGCGTATGATGACTCGATTGTCCTTCAGGTTTTGCAATTTGGAGTCCGTTTTGTCCGAGAACAAACCCTTCCCGTCAAAGGGTAAGTCCTGGACGGTATATTGTAGTTCCGGGGGTAGGGTGGAGGCCTGAAGCCAGGAAATGCGCCTCATGGTGATTCCCAAGGCCAAGGTTCTGGCTGCTGAGTCGGCCGCATCGAGGGAGGCCTGTAGAGAGGTCCTGGCTACCTTCTTACCCTTCTCCAGGAACGCATTAAATTCCAGGCGTGAGTCCTGGGGTAGAAGCTCGGAGAACTTACCCACCTCTGCCCATATATTATAGTTATATCGGCCCAATAGGGCCTGTTGGTTGGCCACATGGAGTTGCAAGGCCCCAGCTGAGTACACCTTGCGACCCATGAGGTCCATTCGCCTAGCTTCCTTGGCTTTGGGGGCCGGTGCCTGCTGGCCATGCCGTTCCCTGTCGTTGACAGACTGAACAACTAGGGAGGAGGGTGGACGTACAGGTACTTGTACCCCCGAGAGGGTACCATGTACTTTCTTTCCACTCCCTTAGCCATCGGCGGGATGGAGGCTGACGATTGCCAAAGGTTATCGGCGGTGGACTGGATAGTCTTGATGAATGGGAAGGCTACTCGGGTAGGTGCATCCGCAGAGAGGATGCTCACTACCGGGTCCTCAACCTCTGGGACCTCCTCCACAGGTAGGTTGATGTTAAGGGCCACTCTACGGAGGAGGTCCTGGTGGGCCCTGAGGTCTATCGGTGGGGGCCCTGACGCTGAAGACCCAGCAACGGCCTCATCTGGCGAGGAGGAGGAGGATACTCCGGGGATGAGGGCATCCTGTGTGGTCTCCTGCTCCTGGACCGGTTCCTGCTCCAGTTGACCCGGGGAGTCTGGTGGCGGCTGTTTATCCGACTCAACCGTGGGGGGGGGGGCGGGAAACAGTGGCCTCTGGTACCCAATGTTCTGAGGTGGCAGAACGGGTCTGGGGCACGGGGCCACCTTGGGTCTGATGATATGCCCAGGGTGTCCAAAAACCCCACTGTTGGGAACCCACGTCCTGCGGGCGGGGGTCCTGGAACACTCCCAGTGGTACTTCGGGATCCTGGTCCCGTTCGTAGTAGCTACCCGCCTGGGAGGATGCCGACGTGCCTCTGGACGGCCATGGTGGAGCAGCGAAAGTTGGAGCCGAGGTTCCGACAGACCTTACACCTCTGGGTTGTGGTGACCGGTGTCGGTATTGGTGACGATGCCGAGAGCGAGACCGGGACCTGCGACTGGCTCGGTGCCGGGAAGTCGTCCGAGATCTCGAGTCTCTCTGTCTCGATCTGCTCCTGGAGGTGCGGCACCCACCGCGGTGCCGTGAGCTGGAGCGGTACCGCGAGTACCGGGTTGACGCTCGAGACGTCGACCGGTGCCGGGAGCCTGACCGGTGCCGAGGTGATTGGTGCCGAGACCGAGATCGCCGTCGAGAGTGTGAGCGACGTCTCGATGCAGAGCGTCCACGGGACCGCGATCTGGAGCGGTGCCGGTCTGCTACGCTGACCAAAGCTGGTCTGGTCTGGGTCGGTTTGCCCATTGAATGTAGTACCCGCACCGGCGGTGCCGGGGGTAAGGACGGTGGCGCATCGGTGATCGCGATCAGATCCCTCGCTGCGGCAAACGTCTCCGGGGTAGATGGTGAAGCAGGCTCTACCGCGGTGGGCACCGGGGAGCTGCCAGGTGCCGGACTTGATGGCCCTCATGGGGTCGGAGTCAACAGTGCTGGCTTAGACGGTGCTGCGGCAGGTATCGGTGCCGGGCGGTCCGTCTTTGGCGCAGGCTCTGACTGCGAGGCAGCTGCTGGCGGGATGATCTGCGCCTTCGCCATCTTCGACCTTAGGGAGAGGGAGCGGCTCGGAGCCGGTTTTGGCGCCGGCGGAGGCCGGTGCCGTGAGTCCTTGGTGGCAGCGCTCGGTGCCGTGGCGGTGCCCTTGCTTACCGGCTGACTTGTGCTCGGTGCCGAGGGTGGAGGTGTCAGGGCTGTTTCCATAAGGAGCTGCCTTAATCTAATGTCTCGCTCCTTCTTGGTTCTCGGCTTGAAAGACTTGCAGATTGAGCACTTAGTCGATAAGTGTGACTCCCCGAGGCACTTCAAGCAGGAGTCATGGGGGTCTCCAACTGGCATAGGCTTGTGACAAGCCGAGCACTGCTTGAAACCCGATGAGCCGGGCATGAGCTCCGGCTCCCGGTGCGAGGAAGGGGGGGGTCCCTGATCCCCTCAAACTATAACTAATAACTACACTATTAACACTAACTAACTGACTATATAATTATATATATATATACACACACAACAATTAACTATAACTACTATATAACAACGATAGCGAAATGAGCTGCTAGGGAGTGTGGAGGTCAGCGAAGCCGCGCTCCACAGTTCCAACGACCGACACGGGCGGTAAGAAGGAACTGAAGGGTGGCCGGGTTGGCTGGGATATATATTGGGCGCCATAGCGGCGCCACTCCAGGGGGCGCCCAGCCGACCCGCCTGGGTTGCTAGGGTAAAAGTTTCTCCGACGAACGTGCACGCGGCGCACACATCTAACTGGAATGGATATGAGCAATGACTCGAAGAAGAATCTTCTCTTTCTCCTTCAAAATATGCTGTAGTCCAGCCAACACTGAAGAAACCCACCCTGGATATTTCAGTCCTAGTCAACTATCTACAATATGGAGGTTGTCGACCGCCACCTTCCATCTTTTCCAAATGCAACAGAGCTGTAAAATGTCCAGTCTCCTTTGGATACCAGACCATCTGACAATGTTTCCAATATAACTGGCTCTTTATTCCTCTTCCTGGTTTGCCTGCAATCTTATCTGATCATATGAGTGCCAGAATTGAGTCACACTACAATCAGCAAGCACTGTGTCCACAGAAAGATGTTATTCTCTTATCTAGGATTTCAAAAAAAGTTATATCTTTTAAAATTCAGCCTTGTCATTACCTCATTGTATCTTGTTTTGGTTATCCAGATTGTTAATTTTTGACATTCTTCTGTAATAAAAAAAACCCCACTCTGAGTCATCTCTGTGTCCTTTTTTTAAGTGTCCAGGTCTCACATCCATATAGGTAGATTTACTATACATAGCACTTCAGCAGTCTAGTGCAGATGTGTAATTCAAACGTTCAACAACAGAAAAGTCTTTGCAAATTGTTGAATGCATTTTTTGCAAGTTGTATCATCCTTTTCTTGATTTATTTGTTGCATCTTCCCTCTGATGTTATCAGATTCCTTAAACAAGGGAAGCTATTCACTAATTTCACCACTTGACTGTTGAGATATTGCCTATCTTGTGTATTTCTATGGTTACTTATACTTTTTGCCTTTCTAACATTAATCATCATTCCATATTTCTTGCTGGCATTATTCATAGCAATAAGCATGTTCTTAAGTTTTCCCTGGTCATAGTGATACAAACTAGGTCACTGGAGTATCTTATGTTGTTGATGTATATACCACTGACCTGTATGTGTCCTGGCTGATGTCTTCTAAACTTTCCCTCATTAGAACTTCTGCATATATGTTGAATAGTTGTGGAGATAGGTGTATGCCAGGATTGTATCCTTTCTTGATGCTACAGTCAGCTATTTCATAGTTCATTTGGATTGCTGCTTTCTGTCCCCAATACCAGCTTTTTATTAATTGTAGATCTTGAAAGTCAATACTACCTTCCTTCCAGAGTATCCATCATTTTTGTCACATTGAATTTTATCAAATGCCTTTTCTAAATCCAAAAAGCACATATGGATTTCCCTTTGCACTTTTATCACATGCTCAGATAAGATCCTTACGGCAAATACTGCCTCCCTCTTGCCTACTCCTGGGCAGAAACCAAACTGACTTCTGCTAATTTTTGTCTTGAGATGCTGATATGTCTCGGTGCCATGCTAGAGAATGTGAGCATCACTGAACTGTAAGCTTGACAAGTCATACATAACATTTTGTTGAAAAAAGCCAATTATTACTGAATGTCAGGGCTCCCATTCCTAAGCAAGCTCACAGAGAAGACAGCAGAAGGACAACTACTAGTTCATCTAAATTAAGCCAACATTCTAGACCTGACACAATTTTGATTCACACCAGGACAGAGAATGGACACTGCTTTTGTGGCACTAGGTAAGTAATAATTGGAAATATACCAATCTCCTAGAACTGGAAGGGACCTTGAAAGGTCATTGAGTCCAACACCCTCTGCCTTCAATAGTAGGACCAAGTACTGATTTTGCCCCAGATCCCTGGGTGGCCCCTTCAAGGACTGAACTCACAACCCTGGGTTTAGCAGGCCAATGCTCAAACCACTGAGCTATCCCTCTCCCCACTGATAGTGAATAGAATGACAATCATTCATTTTCATCCTCCTGGCCCTCTCTGCAGCCTTTGACAGTGCTGATCATGAGATACTGCTGTCTCACCTGAGTGAAGTGGCAGGTGTCCAGGGTAATGCACTATAGTGGTTTGAGTCCTTCTTGATGGGGGACATCCAACAAGTAGTGATGGGAAACTGCACCTACACCACCAGACTCTTCCACTTGTGGGGATCCTACAAGGATCAATTCTCTCTCTAGTCCTTTTCAATATTTACATGAAAACATTAGGTGAACTAGTCAGACAACATGGACTCAAGTCCCAGCAATATGCAGATGACACAGAGCTCTACCCATCCTTAACATAAAATGGCCCAGTGCTTGGATGAGAACAGATGGCTGAAGCTGAACCCAAGCAAAATGGTCAGAGGAATGTATTTTGAGGACTGTGCAATCTCCATTGGTTGAAGTTTGACATTCACAACTGGTCAATTAAGTCTATAGTCTAGAAGTATTATTTGATTCCTCATGGATGCTGAACTCTCACATCACAGCAACTGCAAGTAATGCTTTCTACTATCTCCAGTTGGCTAGGAGACTCCATCCTATCCTGGCAGAAGAAACTTGGCCTCAGTTATTCATGCCTTCACCATGTCTCACCTGAACTACAGCAATGCGATATACCTGGGCATGAAACTTCAGCACTTAGGAAAATCCAACTAGTACAAAATACTGCAGCACGTGTCCTCAGCAACATGGGTTATTGTGAGCTTCCCACATATTCTGAATTAAGTTCAAGGTCTTGGTCCTTATCTTCAAAGCGCTCCATAGTCTGGGTCCAGGATACCTAAAAGACTATCTAAAGGTCCGGGGCGAAGACCATGGTTGACAACTCTGGCACAATGGAACTCTCAACAAGAAGAGTAAAGCTTATCTGTGCAGGAGACAGACTTTTCTCCAGGGGTGGTCCAAGGCTGTGGAATAAACATCCTCAGGAACTAAAGACCATCTCTAATGTCACCACTCTTCTAACTGCAAGGTGCATTTCTTTGACCTTTCCTTCCTTAATATAAACACACAGCAACAGGTATATTTATTTAATAAATAAAAAACCCTACCAAACCAAGATATTCCACTGCAAACACTCCCCCCTCTGGGAAGAGGATGAGAGAACAAACAACACATATCACATTACTTAATGCACTACTGGAAGGTACTCAGATACTACGACAATGAGCATGGTATAAAAACCTATCACACATTTACAAAATAAACTTCAACATATAGGTTCCCAAATGCTTTTAAAAATAAAGCTAAGGAATCACTATCCACCGCTGAAGGGCAGCCCTAGGGCAGGAATGGGAAAACTATGGCCTGCGGGCCGCATCTGGCCCTTCAGATGTTTTAATCTGGCCCTCGAGCTCCCGCTGGGGAGTGGGGTCCAGGGCTTGCCCAGCTCTGGCGCTCCAGCTGGGGAACAAGGTCAGGAGCTTTCCTCACTCCGCATAGCTCCTGGAAGCAGCAGCATGTCCCCCCTATGTCTCCTATGCACAGGGGCAGCCAAGGAGCTCTGCACTCTAACTCCCGCCCCAAGTGCTGCTCCCCCCGTGGCTTCCATTGGCCAGGAACCATGGCCAATGGGAGCTGCGGGGCAGCGTCTGCGGACAGGACAGTGCGCAGAGCCGCCTGGCCATGCCTCCATGTAGGAGCAGAAGGGGGGACATGCCACTGCTTCTGGAAATTGCTTGAGGTAAGCGCTGCCTGGAGCCTACACCACTGAGCCCCTCCCACGCCCCAACCCTCTGCTCCATTCCTGATCCCTCTCCCACTCTCTGAACTGCTCAGTCCCAGCCCACAGCACCCTCCTGCACTCCTAACCCCTCACCTCCAGTCCCACCGCAGAGCCTGCACCGCCAGCCAGAGCCCTCACCACACACCCCCTGCACCCAACCCCCCTGTCCCAGTCCGAAGCCCCCTCCTGCACCCTGAACTCTTCATTTCTGGCCCCACTCCAGAGCCCGCACCCGCAGCTGGAGCCCTCACTCCCTCCCACACCCAATTTTGTGAGCATTCGTGGCCTACCATACGATTTCCATACCCAGATGTGGCCGTCAGGCCAAAAAGTTTGTCCACCCCTGCTTTAGGGTGCAATGTAGCAGCTGATTTGTGCACAGCAATGTCACACAGGGGTTTAGGCCAGGAAATGAAGAAAACTTTGTCCACTTGAAACTGTCAGGAGAATTCAGCTCAGCAAAATTTGATTACTCAAATTGCAACTTGCACAGGATGCTGCTGCTAACACTAGTGAGTTGATATTTGTGGAATGCTGAGTGCAGAAGTTTCCATTATGGTTCTAGGTATCTGTGTAATCAGGGCATGGCCAACAGGGGCTAATGAATCTGCGTTCTGGCAGAAGCAGAGCAAGTGCAGGAAGAAGACATAACAGAGAACCATGAGGTGACCTGTAAAAGGAAAACTAGATCATGGGTTTTGTACCTTTTGATGCTTCTTGATGAAGCAAGTAAGTGGCTTGAAAGATGTCAAATCTTGTCTTCCCTGGTTTTGCTGGAAGACCTGAAGGTTTCAGAAATGTGGATTGTGGGCGTTCTCAGCCCTTATTTAAATAATAGTGGGAGGGGTTGTTGAATCTTAAAGCAGGAGTTTTATTTTTATTTTTATTCCAAGTGTGTATAAGTCATGTAAGCTAAACAGGTGATACTAAAACAAACTATCCCTCAAAGAGAATTTTAAACGTTCTGAATAAAAATCATCCTCCTTCAATGAATCAGGTTTTATTTCATCTGTATTTACATCAGAATTCCACCAGTTCTTCAGTTACCACAAAGACTTGCAAGATAGAAAAGACCTGTAAAACAACCAAGCACAAATCCCCCGCCACCTCACCCCACCTTTTTCTTATTTGAAAAGCAGGCTGTCTGTATACACCATTAGAAAGCAAAAATGGCATGGAATTTTCCTACCTCTGAGTTAAACTGGTCTGGATGCGTTTTAGCTGCTGAAGCCTTAAAACGCAGGACACCTTTAAGAAGTGCACACTTTAATAATATAAAGTTTATTGTCAGCTATTTTTTACACAAGTCTATTAAAAGATTCTCTCCAGAAAGAATGCATGTCTACAGCCTGCCCATATTTCTCCCCTTCCTTGGTTAGGTGTGCGTCAGCAGACGTCAGAGCAGCTCTTAGCCCATGACCCCAGAGCCAATGTTCTGAAGTGGCAATAGATCCTGGTGGCAGTCATAGTTAATGAACAGCATTGAAACACAACTGCAGGAACTCTCTTCAAGTTAATCACATGTGTCTATGAGCAGCTATTACACCTGAAGCTTCCAGAAGACTTGTGGCAGGTTCATAGGAGTAGCATGTGTAAAATGCTGAGCTCGGTACACATGGCTTCCCTTGATTTCAACCCCATTTCAGGTCGAAAGACTATAAAAGAGTTCAAGCTGCTTCTCTCCTATCATGCAGAGATACATTCTAATGCATTCCATTCAATTTTTGCTGCATGGCTCCCATTGACTTTAATGAGTCAAGCAGCTAAAATCTAGCATAATGCTTTAAAAAATATCCTTCTGAGTGCTCAAATACTGCAGCACAAAGAGCACTTATAAACCTACTGTACCCCAGGATTCCCCAATATAGGGGAGTGGGCAATAGTGAGGAAATTAGCTGAACACACAGCCTTTACACACTGAGGTTTGTAGCTTGGTCTCACATCGCACACTTATTCTGACTCTTCTGAAAAGACTTTTCTTAGAATCTCTCATTGCTGGAATGTTCCAAAATTCAGACTTTGCCCTAGTGCAGAGTTAGTCAAAATGTGAATCTCAGAATCTTGACAATATCCAAACTGTTTACAAACCACTCTGCCCCCACCACACACACCTTCCCCAAAATAATTAAATCTTGTTACTCGGTATGGAGAGAAGACAGCCAGCCCAATTTAAAAATAGATGCATAAAATAATAATACAATATTTGTGCTTCCCGAGTAACATGAAAGCCCAACTTCAACTGACTGCAAGCTTTCCATGCCTAAGTTTTAAACATGATGCTAGTGACATCATAATGGAAATGCGGCTAGAACATGAGCAAGATGTTCAACTGGGCCCCCTAAAATGAGAACCTTCAATCAGAAAAACATCACAACTCTGCTTGTTTCAATGCACTATTGCACCAACTCCAGCAGTATCATGTCAGCTAATAAGATGAGTGGCTCTCTCATGAGATCCCCACTGACAATGGACGGTCTCTCAGGAGAATAAATATTGGGTCCCTCCCAGTAGAGATTTCAATTTATGGCTGGGGACTCCAGCATAACAAATACTTAGCAACAAACAGACCTCAGTTTTAAGCTTGCATTCCTTCCCCCAAGCTTTCTTGCCAGGGTTAGTCAGCATCATCTCTGCCCTGCTCCCAGCAGCACATCTGGTCTGAAGATGGGGTTCCCGTGCCCCTTGTTAAGGTCATCAGTCCAGCCTTTTCACCATATATGGCCCTTCCAGCTCATAGCCAATCTTCCTGTAATAATTCCTGGTGCCAACTCCTGCAACAAAATAGAGGGGGCAAAACTCATCAGTGCAGTGATATACGGCAAGAGATCAGGCCCTGGAAATCAGAGATATGCAGACAAGTGATTTTCACCGATGAGATATGTAATAGAGTACAGTAAAGCAAAGCTACACTGTATAATCCTGTTTTTCTGAAGGGTTTTGGAGACATTTGAACAATGAGGTTTTGGATAAACTGCAGAGCAACCTGGTGTGCACATCACTGCTGGGGGAGGGCTATGTCTGACCCTCTGTTAAGTAAACAAGCCTCCCTCTATCCCCAAGATGTATTATGCTATGCTAGGACAGCAGGAAGGAAGCAGGCAAACTATGTGGAGATCTTCACCAGCCTATGGTCCCTAGCACAGCGGCCAGCATCCCATCACTTCCCCTTGCATAATGCCTCACAAAATCTTTGGAATTTAGCTAGTCTCTAGGCAATCTCTGCCTGGGGGTGATCGAATCTCTTTAGGGTTAATTTATAAACCAGACAGGTAGACAGTTTACTAAAGCAAGCTCACCTACTTTCTTACAACTTGTTGTTAAGGCACAGTGACTAGCATTTTCCAAGGGATCTGAGAGAGAAAAGTGCCCAGCTCTCAGGAAGTCAAAATGAATGAGAGTTAGGTACCTAAATTCCTTGGGGTAAATCCTAGCCACTAGCCTTCCAGGCTGCTGCCATGGATGGGCTGGGGGTAGTTAGTCATTAGCATTCTGGAAAGACTGTGCTCTGCTTTTGGGGACAGAGGTGTAGGAACCTGGTAAAACAGCTGAACAGAGCAACACACCTACCCGTCCTCCTGTGAAGAGGGATGACTGTGAGCAGGGATGGAGGGCTACAATTAGAATAACCATTTAATGTTCCTAAGTACCAAGAGCTCAACTTAGGATAAGTTTAACACAAAGCAAAGACAAGCTCTTGAGAGGCAGAGGTGCAGCTGCAGACATCATTACAGAGAGCTGAAGAGCTCTGAAACCCAGCAAGCTCTGTCTTCACTCACATAAATATGCTTGGATCCACTTTAAATGTACAAGTGGGCTCTGCAGTCACAAATTCAATTTCCTCATTAAAGGGGAGGCTTTAGAATGCTATTGTTCTTAAACAGGCTCTTCTCCCTCATTCTTCCTCTTTTCTTCCTTAATTAGATCCTATGGCGACCAACCTCCAGGATAAGCCCAATGCCCTGGAAGAACACTGGCTTTTCAGTAACATCCAGCGGAGGGACAATATTACAGGAGAGAGTAATAACAGCCGCCCCCACCCTATCTCTAATTATACACAGATGCAGGCATTAGTCATCAAATGAGGGACAAGGAAGGACAGACAGACAGACAAACCCTTCTGAGTGCATTATAGAAATCGTTGGTAGCCATGCTGGCTGACAGGGACAGAAAATACCTGGCACTGCTTAAAGAAAGAAACCCTTAAACGTCTTTGTTTCTAACCCTGTCCCTCCAGTCAGTTCCTGGAAAATGTGGCACTTAGGAACTGGCTCTTTCCCTATCCAGGAATTAACCACATTACTACACAGAGACTTAATCAGTCCAATTATCAACCCTTCTGTTCCCACATGCACAACATTCAGAGTAAGTTTGCTTCAGCCATGTTAATTCCTTGGGATGTTCATGTAAAAGCACTTTCCTTGGACTTTATTTTTAGTACTGTTACCAAACTACTTAAATACTTTGCATCTCTACAGAGTTGGATGTTCACAAAGCACTGCAAAGATGCTAATTCCTTTGGTGACGTATTCAGAGGGATAGCCGTGTTAGCCTGTATCAGCAAAAACAACAAGGAGTCTTTGTGGCACCTTAGAGACTAACACATTTCTTTGGGCATAAGCTTTCGTGGGCTAAAACCCACTTCATCAGATGCATGGAGTGAAAAATACAGTTGGAAGGTATATATATTACAGCACATGAAAAGATGGGAGTTGCCTTACCAAGTGTGGGGTCAGCACTGCCTTTTTGATTTTCACGTCATTGAAGAACTTCTGATGGAGCAATATTGGCCTCTTACTAGTCTTGTTATCTTTCCTTTGTATCTGGATAATTTATTGCAATGCCTTTAATATGGTCTCTCTGAGAAACTGCCAGCTCTCCTGAACTCTTTTTTCCCTTAGATTTATTTCCCATGGGACCTTACATTCAGTTCTGAGTTTGCTAAAGTCTGCTTTTTTTAAAATCCATTGTCCTTATTCTGCTGCTCTCACTCCTTCCTCTCCTTAGAATCAAACTCCACCTTTATGTGCCCGCTTTCAGGGATCATTGATCTCTACTGAGAAAAGGTACCACAGCTACACTTCAGAATGTCTATGGTAACCCATTCACATCATGTCCAAATATGCAGTCTGGCTGAAATTCTATGGCGTATGTTATGCACAAGGTAAGATGAAATGACCAGAATGATCCCTTCTGGCCTTGAAGTCTATGAATCTATGAAAGACAGTCCTGGGAAAAGGAAAGGAACTTTTAAAGCAGTAAAAAGTGCTATTGCTTTGTTAGCATTTCAAAAACAAATACCTAAGTACAGGGTTGCACACAGTTCAAGTCTATGTATAAAGCAAAACAAAAAAGCACAGCAAAGGCCCTACAGATCTTCCGCCACTGCCCACTGACCCTCCTCCGACGGTTGGTTACTTACAACTTTTTGTGAGCTGCTACCTTTGCAAATATGTTGCCTGAAAAATTGTACCCTGCATTCGTTCTCAGAAGAGTACAGATGCCTAGAGAAATGCGACACAAATCTCTGGCAGTAACACAAAAGAACTGCCCTGCCATTTGACCAGTTAGAGTACTTCATTTAAAAAGATTAATGAAGCCTCAATATAAAAAAAAACCTCTTGAAACTGAAGAACAATTACTAATTCTTATCATTAGCATTAAAAACACCTTGATCTGAGCTATTTAAATGTCCTCTTCAAGATAAAGACTTAGATAATTTGTGGGAGGTTTTAAAGATATTATAGGCTGTGTCAGAGGCTTGTGCTGTCTGCACTAAGAGCTATTAAATAGGGCTAGTTATGTCAGAACTCTTCCTCATTTGAGGGCAATAGGTTCCAATCATTAAGAAGAATGATTTTGCAGCTTGGCTAGCCAGGTGCCCCAGAGGAAGACGTGACACTGTCATGTGGAGAATCACAATCTGAATCCCTTCTGAGGTCTTTTGTTCAAAATTCAAAGCCAACAATTTATTTCACAGAGTCACGTCCTTCAACAAGAGACATTTTTCTGAACTGGCTCAGGAACAAGTGGGAGGTGTGGGAATCCCGCTCATCCCCACTGTGACCAATTGTCAAGCTTTAGGACCCTGTGTGGAGATGCAGAACTATTTTGCTGACTTACCTTGGCAGCCAGACCAGACAGGTCTCATGCGTGTTTCTAAAACAAAAATCTAGAGGATGGAAGAGGAAGCCTTAGAACTAGTTATCTCAGGAAGGAGCGCAGGTTAATATTTTATGGTAAGTATGGAAGCCAGATGTATATTATCAGGAAAAAGGCCTTTTCCCAAGGTCTTTACAGTAGCTTTCTCTGAGAGCTTTCAGTTCCACACACAGGTCCAACTATACAGGGGAATGCCGGGGCTTCAATTCATGGATGAGAAAATGGTGCAACGACAAAGATTTAAATGTATTAAGCACCAGGGAACTTTATGGAGAAGGGAGAGCATATACACAAGAAATGGACTGTATCTTAATCAAAGCAGAATGGACTGCTGGCACAGAAAGTTAACAAGTTTACGGGGGATTACTTAAGCTAAGAGCTGGGGGAAAGCAGAGAGGTGCTGAGGAACACATCAGTCAGACAAATATACCCACTAGGGATGTCAGTAATACAAAGGCATCGGTGTCTAATGAAGTATAGGTCAGAAAAACGTGCCTCTTTGGAAAAATTACAGAGTGTCTAACCAAGGAGTTAAATAAAAACAGGTACACAGTGAAAAACAAGAATGTGTGTCTTTACACCAATGGGGAAAGCCTGAAAATAAATTCAGGTAAATTGGAAACCCTGGCAACACAAGATAAGCTTAACATAATATGCATTACTGAAATGTGGTGAAAAAATAGATGAATGGGACACTAATAACTGGCTAAAAATTATACAGGAAGGAAAGGTCATAGACACAGGGGAATAGCCCTATACATGAAAGATTCCATGGTATCTAATGAGAATTTCATAATGAAAAGGACCATATAGGAGAATCTATATGGATACAAATCCCAAGTCATGAGAATACAAATAAATTAACAGGGTTATACTGCCATCCTCCTGGTCAAGAAAAGGATAGGGAATGCAGAGTGTCAAGAGAAATCAAAGCGGCAACTAACAAAACAATACACAGTTTCAACTACTCACAGATAACTTGGTTATATCTCACAATGGGTCACAGGTTAGAGAAGCAGTAACATTTAGTGTGTCTATAATTCATCTTTACAAGATGTGTCTGGTGTAAAGATCTTGGTGATGTGAGTCTTCTCTTTACTACTCACTGCTGCACACAAGTTTCCACCCAGCCAGCTGATGGGCCTTTTTCAGGTGAAGCTACCCAGACAAAGCCCAACATTCCCGTTGCTCGAAATGATGCATCTATATTCTGCTTAAGACACAGTACAGAATGATCCATCAATAATGGGGTAAGAGTCTCACACATACACACTGGATTGAGGAGATTTTTTTTAAATGAACACAGTTAATTGGGGTTTTTAAAGTAGTGAACATAATAAGCATTTCCTTGAAAGTGCTTGAATTATTCACAAGATTTGGCTTTAAACCAAGCCCCGCTCCGCGTAGCTGAAAAATTCTGCCTCAGATTTGCTTTGAGAGTTTAGACTGAAGCAACTCTATTAACCCAAAGACCACAGTTGCTCTGAACAGCACAGTCCACAAAACCAAATGCTCTGCACAACACAGCTGGAACTCTAACTGGGAATGAAAACTCTGATGCTGAAAATCTCCACCAAGTATGGCATGTGGCAGCCTACCTGTTAAACAGATAGGTGTAAGCATGTCACCGCTATGATCCCATCTCTACACTACACTGAATAAGGAGTTACATTTAAGGTCCTTAATGGAATGGGACCGGCATCTCTCACTGTTTGCCTTAGGCTCATCAGGAATGTTACCTATGCTAGAAGAGGGAGGACTTGTAGGGAAAGGGGACAGAACTTTCTTGTCAGCTGGCCTATGACTACAGAACTCTATCCTATCTTAGTGTCTTCTAGAGTATCCATCACTTCAGTACTTTCACTTAAGTGCTTCCAGGTAAATTAGGTATAATTGGCAAGGTCCCTAGTGAATTTAATGGGGTCTTTGGTTGTCTTCCCACAAGAAGTCAGAATGATCATAACTCTCAGTGAATTCAGGACAAATGTAATATCCAACTTTTTATCCTAGCATTTCTATAGTAAAAATCCATCTGCTTGTCTGTGGTAAGAGAAGAAGAGGACCTAAGGTTAACTGTCTGACATAGCTGAGTACATTTTTATATGAGGTCAGGTACAATGGTGCTAAGTGCAGTATAAATACCAAGAGTGAACAGAATAAAAGGTGAGGGAACATGAATCCTGAATGATACCTCGCTAGCAGTTTAGAAAGAGAGGAAGAAATCTGAATTATACTTAAAACTGGGTGAAAAACAGGTTTAATTATGTACATGCTCAACTTTTCAGCACAAAGACAGATCAAAAATATACTCTTCTGACTCAATCCTGCCACACAGGAATATACAAATATAGCATCTCAAAAGAATCTTTAACCACAGCTCACTAGTCAATAGATTAAGTGAAAATAAGATAATTTTAAGATTATTAAAGATTTTGACAGATGTCAATGTTTATTTTTAAGCATTTTTTCCAATTGTTATCAATTTAAATTTTCACAATTGTGCAAAAGTTGGAGTTTTAAGGATTTTGTCCTTCATTTTTATCAATTTACTTTTTCACAGTTGTGGGAAATCATGGGGGGGGGCCATTAGCCTATAGCAGGGAGCAGGGAGGCGGAGGGGTCAGTCAATTATTTCATGACAGTAGATGCTGAGATTCAAAGAATTAAAGTTTTATAACTTAAACACAAACTGTCAACATCACGTTAAAACATAAAAAGTAAATATCCTTAAATCAACCTCTAAAAAGTTCTCAAGCCAAATTTTTCTTACTTTGCATATCTGTAGATTTTTATAATCACAGATAGATGTATTTTTTCGTAAGCTTGTGTGTGTACAGTCAATTCAACATTAACTGACATTTACTGATAAAAACCTAATCCTTCCAAGCCTACTTAAATGCATTCAGTGGAACATGCAATATGATATAGTAAAACTCAGCTTAGGTATACAGAGTGAAATTCCCAGATTGTTTCAATCCATTAAAGTGCAATTCTAATTATGGCAAAACCACCTCTCAGAGGCTCTGCAGGAAAAATTACTTCCTTTTAGGATTGCACAATATGCTGCCTTGAGCATAAAGCAGCCCAGGTAAATTGTGAGAACTTTCCTCTAAGTTCTGAGTTCTATACAAAACGTTACTCAAATATGATTTGGTTATAAAGGTGCTAAAACAATTTCATTGGTTAGTGTACAGAGGCCTTAAAAGAAGGAATAGGAAAAAAAAGTTACATGGCTCTGCCAAAACCCCAAAATTTCACCTAAAGTCAGCAACACAGCTCCAATCGTTCCAGCCCAAAGAGGACCAGATGAGGCTGCTTCCTACAGTACCAGTCAAGGATGTTCTTTCATTAATTGCAGCTACAACTGCTGAGCAACATATGACATCTCTCCCCAAAAGGGTAGAGTATACAGTAGAACCTCAGTTACAGACATCTTGGGAATGGAGGTTGTCTGTAATTCTGAAATACTTGTAACGCTGAACGAAATGTTCATAACTCTGAACAGAGAGCAGGTTGGGCCCCTGATCCAGCAGCTGACACTCTAGGCCAGGTTTCAGCAGCAGCTGAGCTCCCTATTCAGCGCTGGCATGGGTTTACAAGCTTGTCCTTCTTCCAGCGGTGTGTGTGTGTGTCGTAAAGCAGCGCATCCTGCTCGGGGGGGTGGGGTGGGGTGAAGAGAAAGAGGGTGAAAGCATCGCAGACCCCAGAGCTGCTCCTGCTCTACTGGCTCCACCTGCCATGGTCTGGCAGCCCCACCATCTTGCTGTAAGTGGCTGCCCCATGCGTAGGAGGTAGGGATGGGGACAGGCAACCCAGATGCGCCTACCTTTAAGATGCAATACAGGTACAGTACAGTATTTGTTTGGTTTTTTTGGGGGGGGGAGGATGTCTTTGCTGCTGCCTGATTGGTTACTTCCAGTTTCACATGGTGTCATAGAATATCAGGGTTGGAAGGGACCTCAGGGGTCATCTAGTCCAACCCCCTGCTTAAAGCAGGACCAATCCCCAGACAGATTTTTGCTTAAGGATTGAACTCACAACCCTGCGTTTAGCAGACCAATGCTCAAACCACTGAACTATCCCTCCCTCCTCCTGTCTAGTTGACCCGTCAGTCCATAACTCTGGGTTCATATCTTTGAGGTTCTATTGTACACCTTTGCTGCACTGCTACCTTTGATGGTCCGGAAAGGCACAGAAGGAACCCAAATCTACTCCCTCATTCATGTGTGCAATTCCAGCTGGAATCAGTGAAGCTTAGATACCACAGTGACAGGTAGGGAGAACTGGCCAGGAGATTTGGGAACCTGCTATTGCCACTCGGCAAACCATAATATTATTTATTTAAGATACAAATACAAATACTGAAGTATTAAAGGGAAGAAATGGGAGGAAGCAAGAACTCCGAATTAGAGTCCCAGCTCTTCCCCCATGATTCGGTGACATCTGGCTCCAGGTTAGAGTCAATGGATTTACACAACCAGAGTGTCATTAAAAACATTCCAATTCAGTCACTTACAGATAAGACACTTAATATTTTCAAATGTCTTTTAAGCCATAGGGGATCCTTTGGGTGACATGACTAGTAAAGAAAAATCAGCAAACACAGCAATGTCTTTCAAGAGTTTTGCTGTTACCTATAGAAAACAATAGGAGATTTTATACTCCTCCATCTTACCATCAGCAAGATTTTTGAGAAGAAACTTTGCTTAGTTCAGAAAAAACAATTTCAACAAAGTGGAAAAGCCACTTCTTGCATTCAAAACTATGGTATTTAATGCAGGACTTCAGATCAAAATAAAGCACAAATTTAACAGTGAACTTTGGGCAATTTCCCAGAAACTATGTTATGCAACTATGTGTAATTTTAAAATTGTTGTTTGGGACTAGCCTTTACCTATGCAAATAATGTTATTGGAGTCAATGAAGTGACCAGAACTACTTAAATGAGCAAGATTGGGAAGATCTGACCCTAAGAACACATCAGTATTGGGAACATAGATCACTGATCTGCTATGGCTATTCCTATTTACTCCTGTATACTGTTTCTAGCAGTGGCTAGTACCCGATGCTTTCGAGAATTTTGGTTTTTATTGTGAAAGTATTGCAAAAAAGCATCTAGTTTCTTTTTGTTCCCATTCATCAAGATAAAACTACCAGCCTCATTTCATTGTGCCTGTCTACTTCAAATAGCCAGCCTTGGTCAGGATTAAGTGGTGTAAATAACTAGAGGATTAAACAGGAAAGGCTCTTAAGCCAAACTCAGAATCCCTGAGAGATGCAGTCATGAAGTTTCCTACTCTAACAAAGCTCTGCATGATTTCCAACTCTTTGTACTTTGCCACATGACACATGGAAGCAGTTACAAATGCATGCACGTCAGTTACAGACCTCTAACTGACAGCTGCAATTTGACCCCAAGAGACCATCTTGCCAAACACAGTAAAAGAAAACATGAGGGAACAGACACCTTGACACTGTTGTCTTGGGTACTGAAAACTAATCTAAAAATGTGTCCTACTGGCAGGATGATTGATTAAATATTATTGCAGCATTAGCTATGAACACACTGACGGTCCAATTACAAAGAGGAGTAAACAACTGAAAAACCATAGAGAGGATCTGAAATAGTGCTAACAAAACCAAAAGGAAGCTGCCTTTTTGGCAATGTGGGATTTAAAAAAAATGAGGCTCAATTACAATTCACTGAAAAAATCAGAAAGCTTCAAAGTTGTTGTAAGTAAAGTTCTTAATTTAAGAAAAGAATTGGTTAGTAGTCCCTAATAGCACTCAACTCACTTTGGCGCCTGGGCTCCTACATAAAACTTAGGGTAGGTACTTTTGAAAACGTTGACTGTTACTGGCTTTCAGGAGCCATCCCACAATACCCCACACTGACAGTACAATCAATACAATAGCTCCTGCTGAGGACGCGCACTTCTGCCACAAGGAGCAAAGTGTAGACATGCACAGGTGATGTAATTACTGCGACATATAGGTAGACTTAATTTTTGTCTAGACATGGCCTAAGTGACTTGCCTAAGATTACACAGAAAGTCTGTAGTGGAGCAGAGACTTGGACCCGAACCTCAGGCTAGACCATCCTTAGCTAGAGTAGAACTCAGCAACTCACTTCACACAGGTTCCTTAACAACTCTGAGCTAAGGCCTTTCAGTTTCTGCTGGCATGGGCTTGCAGCTGGACTAGTGATGTGGAAGCACATAGCTCTGTATCACATTAGCACTTTCCCCAAGTCATCCAAGCCTCTGCCCTCAAACTGATGTTTAAATCCACAGTAAGGCTTATGAAGGGCAGGGAGGTAGTGGGGCTGAGAGTCAGAGCCTGAAGGTCTAACACAGCTAATTTTAGCACCATAACTTGAGTTCAAGTCTGCAGACCCAGACTCTGAAGCTGGTTGTTGCAGGGTTTTTTTTGTTTGTTTTGTTTTTTTGCCATCTAGACAGACCCTATGAGATCAGGTGAAGCAATCTCTAGATCTGAATGCTGGCGGACTAATAGCAGGGGGAATTTTCTGTTTGGGGACCCGAACTATGGAACTTGTTCCTTCCCTTGATTTGTCAGAACTTGCGTTTGCTAAACTTCAGAGCATAATGCAAGACAACACAGAGTTTCAGAGATCTAGAGTCGTTGGACCATAATGAGGGGAGAGGGGAAAATGGCAGCTGAGAGCCAGTGAACCAAGCAAGAGGCTGAGGTCTATTCCTATCTCTGCCACTGACTCAATGGGTGACCTTAAGAAAGTCACAATCACTATGGCTTAGTTCCCCCATTTGTAAAATGCCCACCTATTTTTGAAAGGCACGGCAAGATCTATGAAGGATTACCTTAAATACCAAAGTAGTAGTAAATAGGTTATGACGTCCCACTGCAAACTAAAGGGTATAACAATATATTCTTATTCCCCTCCCATAACATTATGAGATTTCTGTATGTTGGCAAAACTACACAGCTAATAATGAACACTATTGTATAGGCTTTTGCATGTAAGCGTTCATCATTCTTGGGTTTTCCAATCGCTATATCAACAAGACAAATAAACCCCAAAGACCAGAATTGTAATCAATGGCATGGGGAAGGGGGGAAATCAATGAAGTAAAAACTCATGATAGAATTAATGAGCTAATTCTGCAGCAATCAATTTTTGGAGAGTCATTAGCACAAAGTAGATGCACTCATTATGTCTGCTCATTTGCCATTTAAAAATCAGCTCAGAACCACCATGGAGCTTCCAGATGGTGAGATTACATCCCAGTGATCTCTTAGTGTGGTGGCAATATTTCATTAATGACTACACAGCCCTGCCCATCTCCAGCTGGCAGAAGCAACTTTGGAGGGGAAGGGGAGCAACCACAGCAAACTGGGGTCTTAGTGTTGACAATGCCAAAGATAATTAACCTTTGACCCTAAACCAAGCTCTCAATTCTTTCTCAGTTCAAAATCAAACACTGCATTTTTTAAGTTAAACAATTGCCTTTTATAATTTAACAAAAGGCTATGTACTACAGGCACTAGAAAATCCAAGAAAAGAACAGTGCCACAGCATCTCTGCTACAGTACTAATGCCGGTATTTCTCAGGCTGAAGGTTTAAGAGATTTTAGATCTACAATCAACATGATGTCCTGTGGCTTCTTTTCTGCTTGGTGGATAAAGCATCCACCCTCTGGCATGTTATTACTGAGAATTTGGGGATTTAAATTGAAACAAAGAAGCCTTGGAATTCAAGCTTTGTTTTCCTCTACGTAAATTAAGAGAGTTTAGTGATGATGAAAAGAACAGACTGACAATCTTGGAGACTGAATTCCAATGTCCATTCAACAAGTACGGTACATGAAGCAGTGCTGAATATACCCTGCCCCTCCAAATCCTGCCTCAATACTTACCAAGAAGCACTACCATCAATAATGAAGGGCAGGTCAGTCACTGTGCCCATTCAATATTTAGCCTTTTCTTGTGAGACTGACATCTTGTTCGCTAGGAACTACTGTGCGATCACCAACTCACTGTTATCAATATTATTTATTCATCTGCAAACACTTGAAAGGTGGTAAGGTGATAGGGAATAGCCAACATGGATTGTAAAGAACAAATCATGTCAAACTAATCTGATAGCATTCTTTGATAGGATAACAAGCCTTGTGGATAAGGGAGAAGCGGTGGATGTGATATACCTAGACTTTAGTAAGGCATTTGATACGGTCTCGCATGATATTCTTATAGATAAACTAGGAAAGTACAATTTAGATGGGGCTACTATAAGGTGGGTGCATAACTGGCTGGATAACCGTACTCAGAGAGTAGTTATTAATGGCTCCCAATCCTGCTGGAAAGGTATAACAAATGGGGTTCCGCAGGGGTCTGTTTTGGGACTGGCTCTGTTCAATATCTTCATCAACGACTTAGATGTTGGCATAGAAAGTACGCTTATTAAGTTTGCGGACGATACCAAACTGGGAGGGATTGCAACTGCTTTGGAGGACAGGGTCAAAATTCAAAATGATCTGGACAAATTGGAGAAATGGTCTGAGGTAAACAGGATGAAGTTCAATAAAGATAAATGCAAAGTGCTCCACTTAGGAAGGAACAATCAGTTTCACACATACAGAATGGGAAGAGACTGTCTAGGAAGGATTATGGCAGAAAGAGATCTAGGGGTCATAGTGGACCACAAGCTAAATATGAGTCAACAGTGTGATACTGTTGCAAAAAAAGCAAACGTGATTCTGGGATGCATTAACAGGTGTGTTGTAAACAAGACACGAGAAGTCATTCTTCCGCTTTACTCTGCGCTGGTTAGGCCTCAACTGGAATATTGTGTCCAGTTCTGGGCACTGCATTTGAAGAAAGATGTGGAGAAATTGGAGAGGGTCCAGAGAAGAGCAACAAGAATGATTAAAGGTCTTGAGAACATGACCTATGAAGGAAGGCTGAAGGAATTGGGTTTGTTTAGTTTGGAAAAGAGAAGACTAAGAGGGGACATGATAGCAGTTTTCAGGTATCTAAAAGGGTGACATCAGGAGGAGGGAGAAAATTTGTTCACCTTAGCATCCAATGATAGAACAAGAAGCAATAGGATTAAACTGCAGCAAGGGAGATTTAGGTTGGACATTAGGAAAAAGTTCCTAACTGTCAGGGTAGTTAAACACTGGAATAGATTGCCTAGGGAAGTTGTGGAATCTCCATCTCTGGAGATATTTAAGAGTAGGTTGGACAAATGTCTATTAGGGATGGTCTAGACAGTATTTGGTCCTCCATGAGGGCAGGGGACTGGACTCGATGACCTCTCGAGGTTCCTTCCAGTCCTTGAGTCTATGAGTCTATATTGTAGAAGGAGTCAGAAGCCGCAATTATAGTGCTAGGCTCTGTATGAACACGTAACAAAAAGACAGACTATGCTTTCAGGAATTCATATTTTAAGTGACATAGGAGACCAAAGTAGTGATTTTTGGTCACTAATAATCTGGTACTATATTTGAATTAGCAACAGAGGTGGAAAGGGTCACATTCATTATGAAGCCCTGGGCCGTCCAGTCCTGTACAACAAGAAAAACCCACTTAAAACAGTCCTAAGGCACCTACTGAAACCTTTTACTTCATGCGTCATCAATAGTAAGCAGCAAAAACAGTTAATCAAGAAATACTACTATAGATTAACAAGAATTGGAGATAATGAAGCACCTCCCACTGCCCTACAATCTTTCCCACTTTTTCTGTTTTATTTGCAGTTTGTTGAATTCCTTGTGTCACATCTACCTGTCTTTCTGTCTGGATGCAGCTTCTAGCAGAGCCAGTTAATGTCATAGGTGGAGAGACTCGTTTGAGAGAGAGGGAAACACTTATTATTTGTATTTCTGTACTGCACAGAGGTGTGATATATGCACACAGATGAGGAGAGGCAGAAGAGTTTTTAATATATATCCCTGTGGTTTAATGTTGAACAAAGAACACTGAGATCAGCAGTTACAGGGGCTATCTTCACACTAAATGTTATTATTCCCCAATTCTTCTGCTTCTTAACTTCTCTGATGAACTGGCTAATGAAAGAGGCCAGCAACACTTGACATCAACAGTTTTTAATCCCTACCCATCCAGAAGTCCACCCCTGCTTTCCTCTATCTTCAGCCTCTGTGTGCTCAGGTGTATAACATTCCAGGCCTGTGGCCATGTTAATTTTCTACTTGGCAGAACACACATAGAAATGTGGTCTGGGAAAAAAATGATCATCTTGCTGCACTGTTAATTAGTTCATAGCACAGAACAGTGGTGTACCCCAGTCCTCACACCACTGAGATAAGACTTCTGTTTCGCTGAAATGAGGAAATCTATATTTAGGTCTCACTGCAGGGACATATCAAACAATTCCTTCAACAGGCCACCTGTTCTGGTGCGATTTAATAGCTGTGGGTGTGGTTGCAGAGCTCTCCAGCCTCTGCATCAATGATAGTATTTTAAAAGGCTACCAGACATGGGGTGTTAGGGAATGCAGCACTTGCACTTTAAAGGGAAAGGGAACATGCTCATTAAGGTGCCTAACTGCACATGTGATTTTAGTAGATGGACACTTGTGACAGTGGAATTTTATCTCTGCTCTGCATTCCTCACAGAACCATCTACTTCTGCACAGAGATAAAGCATAATGAAGCCTGTCTGCATGATAGATTTCTTTCTATTCTTTTGACGTCAGGAGTGTAGACAGATACAACAGCAATTATTTCAAGTTAAAGATCTCCTTTTTGCAACAAAGAATTTTCTCTGAAAATTTAAATTTTAGGGTTGCTGTCTGAAAAACGAACCAGCAGTCTTAGAACCATTACATGTATTATTTTGTACATGTAGTCCTGGAAGTCTGTGATGTAATTAGGGCTGTCAATTAATCGCAGTTAACTCATGCAATTAACTCAAAAAAATTAACGGCGATTAAAAAAATTTATTGTGATTAATTGCTCTGTTAAACAATAGAATACCAACTGAGATTTATTAAATATTTTTGGATATTTTTCTACATTTTCAAATATATTGATTTCTATTACAACACAGAATACAAAGTGTACAGTGCTCACTTTATATTATTTTTATTACAAATATTTGCACTGTAAAAATGATAAAAGAAATAGCATTTTTCAATTCACCTCATACAAGTACAGTAGCGCAATCTCTATCGTGAAAGTGTAATTTACAAATGTAGATTTTTTTGTTACATAACTGCACTCAAAAACAAAGCAATGTAAAACTTTAGAGCCTACAAGTCCCCTCGGTCCTACTTCCTGTTCAGTCAATTGCTAAGATGAACAAGTTTGTTTACATTTATGGGAAATGATGCTGACTGCTTCTTATTTCCAGAGTCACCTGAAAGTGAGAACAGGCATTCACATGGTACTTTTGTAGCCAGCGCTGCAAGGTATTTGTGTGCCAAATATTCTAAACATTCGTATGTCCCTTCATGCTTCAGCTACCTTTCCAGAGGACATACTTCCAGGCTGATGATGTTTGTTAAAAAAAACAGTGCATTAATTACATTTGTGACTGAACTTCTTGGGGGGGATGGTATGTTCCCTGCTGTTTTATCCTCATTCTGCCATATATTTCATGTTATAGGAGACTCGGATGATGACCCAGCACATGATGTTTGATTTATGAACATTGTCGCTGCAGATCTGACAAAACACAAAGATGGTACCAATGTGAGATTTCTAAAAATAGCTACAGCACTTGCCCTAAGGTTCTGAAATACTGTCCAAAATCTGAGAGAGACAAGGTGTAGAACATGCCTTCAGAAGTCTTAAAAGAGCAGCACTCCGATGCGGAAACTACAGAATCCAAATCACCAAAAAAATATATATATCAACCTTCTCCTGGTGGCATCTGACTCAGATGATGAAAATGAACATGTGTTGGTCTGCTCTGCTTTGGATTGTTATCAAGCAGAACCCATCATCAGCATGGATCCATATCCTCTTGAATGGTGGTTGAAGCTTCAATGGACATATGAATCTTTAGCGCATCTGGCACGTAAATATCTTGCAATGCCGGTTACAACAGTGCCATGCGAATGCCTGTTCTCACTTTCAGGGGACACTGGAAATAAGAAGCGGGCACCATTATCTCCTGCAAATGTAACCAAACTTGTTTGTCTGAGCGATTGGCTGAAGTGGGACTGAGTGGACTTGTAGACTCTAAAGTTTTACATTGTTTTATTTTTGAATGCGGTTTTTTTTTGTACATAATTCAACATTTGTAAGTTCAACTTTCATGATAAGGAGATTGCACTACAGTATTTGTATTAGGTGAACTGAAATATACTATTTCTTTTCTTTTTTAAAGTGCAAATATTTGTATTAAAATAAACAGAAAGTGAGCACTGTACACTTTGTATTCTGTTAAAATCTGTGTTGAAATCAATATCTGAAAATGTAGAAAACATCCAAAAATATTTAAATAAATGGTATTCTGTTATTGTTTAACAGCACGATTAATCGTGCAATTAATCTTTTTAATCGCTTGACAGTCCTAGATGTAATAGCTAACATAAAAGACTGGTTAATGTTCCTACCTAGGGTAGTGCTTGGAGTCGGTGCCAGGGCTCTGAATCACAGGTCTAACCTTTGGCCTTAACAATCAGGCTCGTAGGAAGGATAACAGATGGAGACACTGATGACAGCTGTGGGAGTGGGCAAGTGCTGCTGTCCCTCCCCCTTTTCACCAGCTGGCCAAAGACTGGATGGAAAGGGGCATGACCATCCAATCAGGCAGACATATCAGGTTATTCTGTACTCATGGCTCTAGCATACTTGTTTCTTGCTACAATGAAGGGGATGGCCATGAATAGCTTGGTGAGTTATCTCATCCTTTTGCATATAAATCTCAGGTTGCAAAGTTAAAATGAGTGGCAGATACAGTACTGGAACCAGAGCAGTTGAGTCCCATTGTGCAAAGTGATAAGGAGTATCAGAACAAGCACTAATGCCACATACACAGAGTGAAGCTGGAGGTATGGGATCTGTGCTGAAACATATGACATGCCTATAACTCTAACAGCTCTGAGTGGGCCAATGCTGTCTGGCTTGGAATCACCTGGCTTTCGCAAACTAAGGACAGGAGTAAAGGGCAGAGAAATCATAGCAGCGGACACACATGATCTTATGAGATGCATATCTCTACCTGCATTTTGAGAGAGGCAGTGCCATAAGGAACATGCACCAATGCTCCTAGCCAAAACCTTAACACTTCCCCCCACAACTTCAATCTTGCCTAAGATGGTGGCTTGTTAAATGGCATCAAAGCTCCATTGTAAAGCCTTTCCACTTGCATGTGCTGTCACTGAAACAGATGGCACCAGTGTCAACATCAAGCTGAGTCACTCTGCTTTGACAAACTTGTTCTTCAACCCCTTTCAGCCAATATGCCACCATACATAGCAGAAGTTTCAATGGAGGGCAACAGA